>NC_084980.1:26711521-27051521 GCF_963691925.1 Scomber scombrus
GGCAGGTCATGCATTTCGACGCAGTTTGAATTGAGCAATCAACAATAATTGATTTGATTAAATTACTTCTTAAGATCTGCGACGCTTTTGCTTCAGTGATTAATCTTTTAAGGATACGTGCACATAGATTTACTTTGTTTTGAAACTGTTGCATCTAAAACCATAAAAAAGCTACAGTCCCTACACACCCAAACCAGATCTCCTACAAATCTCATTTATATGCAGCTACTTGTAGTGTAAATCATGTTTTGATAGAAAGGCAGTGCTGGCTGGAATGCATTTTCTTCAACTTGCCAGACACAATATTTATATTGGGTATACTTGTAAAGACATTCACTTCCAAAATGTTTGTAATTGGTAACTGCTCTATAATATATATGCATATAGTAACTCAGTTGTTAATAATGTTTTAAAAGTAAGAATAGTTAACACAGTTTATAGTTATGTTTCCAATCCATGCCACATAGCTTTTTTGATAGAATAATAATCTTCCACAGAAGGTTATGAGCAGAGAGATTAAACCAACTCCTGAATTAGACAAGAATGATGACAACTACAGTAGTTGTCAATCACAAAGATTTTCCACAGAAGTGATTAAAATCAATATGTTGTTCAACGGTCTGGGTCACTTCATTTAGTCCTCTCTTAGAAGTTGCAGTCACTTTCAAAATGTGAATGATTACATGACTCACTCAGTGTACAGCCGATGATGAGGTATTTCATTCTTCAAGCTGGAACTATTGATTGTTATGTGGCTCTTCTTAAAGACCCTGATAATTGGATAAACTTAAACATATTCTTCATGCGCTTGAAGAAGATTTGAGTGTTTAAAAGAACCAATTAATTTTGAGCATCTTGTTTGCTTGGTACAACTATGTATCTACATTTTTGTGGTCATTTCAGTGCTTTAATAATAATAATAATAATAATGCATTTTATTTAAAGGCGCCTTTCAAAGCACTCAAGGACACCTTACAAGGCTCATAAAACACGACAACATTACATCAAACAATATAAATCAGGTAACATTTAGTGCAAAGATAAAGAAATAAATATGGATGTGACTATAAAGTGCATCAGTGCAATAAATAAACAACAACGTGATTGCATAGTTAGTGTGAGACAGAGTATGCCACTCTGAATAGGTGCGTTTTCAGGCGGGATTTAAAGGTGGAAACAGAGTCAGAAGTGCAAATGTCTGGTGGGAGAGAGTTCCAAAGGCGGGGGGCAGATCGGCTGAAAGCTCTTGACCCCATGGTGGTAGTTAAGTTGGCAGATGTCTTTATACACAAGTTAGATATAAAACTCTTTTTCCCCCCATATTTTTTACTTTCTTTTTGTTTCCATAGAGCCACCAGTTCCAATTGCACCCCCTCAGCTAACTGCTGTCGGCGCCACCTACCTGTGGATTCAACTAAACGCTAACTCCATCAATGGAGATGGTCCAATCATCGACAGGGAGGTGGAGTACCGCACCGTGTCGGGCACCATGTATGACCTGCAGCCCGTTGACAAGACCACACACAAGATCGGCCACCTGGACCCTGACACCGAGTACGAGATCAGTGTTCTGCTGACCAGACCTCTGGATGGAGGCACTGGAGCACCCGGACCCCCGCTGAGGGCCAGGACCAAATGTGCAGGTGAGGCAAAAAATGTATTAAATTAAGAAGCACCGATTTTAAGGAGATGATACACTCTGCTGTTTTACCATGCAAAATTAATATTGAAGCTATATAAAATGTTTGTGTACAGTATGTCATATAATATAAATACATTTCTAAACCAGTATCACATACAAACAAATTAGCTATATCCAGATATACACATCCATGTCATGTGTTCATGCATTCATTTTTAAATGAAAAACATGCAGCAAAGGGCAAATTGTGTCTTTTTTGTCACATTTACACTTCTCTCAGTGTAAAAAACTTGGTCACCATTTACACTGGAAAAGATCAAAAGTTATAAAGCATCAAATAAGACTGACTGGCTAGCAATTTTCTGCATTGTTCTTGTTGTTAACAAATCTCCTGTGCAGAGAAAACAAGTGAATTGATCATACTTACCAGTGCTGTATTGGAACCCAACGCCTGATATAATCAATCCTATAGTTTTTTCATCCTATAGTCCAATTGCTCTTTGTCAATACTGGCTACCAGACAAGAAAAAACAATACCACAACTAATAAATCAAAGGGTGTATTAGTCAAACACACATATCTGTACACAGATACTCTTAAGGAACTTTGGTTCTGCACACCACCTTTATAAACGGGTTGAAAGCTATGTATAAACCATAGATTGTATATAAAATGGACGTTACATCCGTGACGCCATTGGTTTGTGGACTGCTGCTCGGAGGCCAATAGTTTCGGATCTGGGCAGCGCCATCTTGAAAATTTCCGGTGCATGCCGGGTAAAAAACAAACACGGATTCTACTTATATGGGCATCATGAAGAGCATGAGGCGCCCTCCTGAACCTGTGAACCAATCAACCTGTCAATCACGACGTAGCCACGCCCTAATGCATACCCTGCTTTATCGTCACATATAAAATCAGGGAGGCCAACATTTCACAAATGAACATCATACTGCATTGAAGAAGGCTTTAAACTAGCGATTGAGACCATAAACACATTTTGAAAACGTTTACTGAGGTTAGAAATCAAGTGAGAAGTTGGTGAATTCTCCATTGACTTGTATAGAGACGGAAGTCCTTTTGACACCAAAACGGTCGCCCCCTGGTGGCCTTTTGATAGAATGCAGTTTTAAGTTACTTCTGTGTTGGCATCATTTCAGAGGACCGGAACTCCCCGCCTGGTATAAACAGCCAAACGCCAGAGTCAGAGCTAATGGGGTATCGAAGGGTACCAGACAGAGGGATCCTTTATTCTAATTAATTTTTGTTCTATGTATTGAAATACTGGCAGCATATATGAGCTTAGAACAGAAAATATAAAATAAAAGGCATATATACAAAAGGAGATAATGTTGTAAAAGTAGTTAACACAATGTAACAGTTAACAAATGTCAATGTATGCAGATGATATATTAATGTATATATAAGCCTGAACAGTATATACTAGTATATAACAGTATAGTATATAATAGAATAATCATTTTTAAATTACATTAATAAACCTTGATTTAACCAGGTGAGTCCCATGGAGATTACAGGACTTTATTTTTTGAGCAGCAATACAGTGTTTCAACATGCAAGCAAACGTTAAAAAACATACAGTAGCAACTCACAGAATCAAATGCCTAAAAAGACAGATATGATAAAAACGGATCTAGCTAAGGAAGCAATTAAAATTCCAAATGAGTTTGCCTCCAAACCCCTTCACTACATTTCTAAATGCCCTAATCGGGATCAGCTCATCTAGCTGCAAATCTGTCTGCAAGTGAATCTAGGCTGCAGGGTGTAGGACTGTGGGGACAGTGTGACACTCAAAACTATTTATCCACCGTTTTAAAGCCACAACATCAGCGACAGATTAGGCTACGGCGGAGCCTATGACGTAAGCGCGTGTTGATAGTGTTTGTGTAGTTACTCTTACTGCCAGAGGGGGGAGACAAAAGTCCCGCACTCCAGTTTTAATATTATTTTCCACGGTTGTGGGGAAAAAAATGACGGCCCCGGATATGTCAGTGATTAGCAGCAATGTTCATTTTGATGCTTTATTCATTTTTGTGCCAAAAAAATAAAAAAATAAAAATCACTTGGAGGACAAAAGCCAAAAATGTCCCTGGGGAGGCACAAGGTTATTATTTGTTTTAATATTGCCTTTATGTTGGTTTTGTTTTAGGTTGAACTGTTCCTAATGTAATTTTACAAGCAAAACATTTTTTTTTAAAAAGATTCATATTTCTACAAATCACCCTCTGCATATAATAAATGGCCATGAGGGCTCCATTGTTGGTAATACAGCATTGTATTTGCAAATATCTGCAGCTCACAAAAGCCTAACATGCATCAGGGCCATTTTATTTACAGGTAATCGTTACTGTAGACAAAGCCCTCAGTGTTTCCATGGTTTTTGCCCAAGGATCTTAATCAAGATTTTTGGCATAAATGTACTCTTTTCTATTTGTACTTTACTTTTTAAACATTACAGGTATCCGTCAAACTGATGCACTTGTGGACAATATTAATAATAACACGTTTTTAAAAGCTCTTTTAACTTCCCTCAGTATTGTGTCACAATAATTGATATGATTTATAGTTAGCTCCAGACTTGGAACAAAAAAAATACCACATGGTTAACTTTGTAACTACTTGTTTATTCAACTTAATTGTCGTTCTAAAGGCCCTGCAAGTTTCTTAATTCATCACCAACACAGATTGATACCATGCGTGAAACAAAGTGGCACCTCAAATTTGGATCGTTATATTGCTGCTTGACTGTAGGCCTTCAAACTCAAACATGTACTGTACATAAACACTTTGAGAATACTAGATGATATTGTACAAATTGCCCTTCTCACAACATTAACCAGCTAAATTCCCATGCTGCTCTAGGATGCCAACTTGGGGAACAAAACAAACCTAACCTCAGCATTTTCCCAGGCTAATGCTGTTTGGTGTCCAGAGAAATGCTGATGAAAATGAGATTTTTCTCCCTTTTCTACCCAGGGTGTAACCCCCTCTCCCCACTGTGAAGGTCATGAGCTTATTCATTTTTAGTCAGGCTGATAGGGATGAATGGCCCTACCTGTGCAGACTTCTGAGCCAGGCCCTGCTTCTACAGGGGTCCTGCCCCTCGGCCACCCCGCCGGTCACAGTCGGGGAGATTGATGGCCTCGGCTCCTGAAGTGTGTTTGAGGAAGCTGCTCTTGATCTTGTCCGGCTCTCTGCTGGTCTTTCCCACTGACAGGCTGGGCCTCAGCAGAGCTCCTAATAGAACGGTTAAGACTCACAGGGCTGTGTGATACATCACTGTTGATACAGACAGGCTCAGAGACTCACTCCCCCTCTCCCTGCACTGCTATCTGGAGGCGCTAATGAAAATCTGTGGCTACTTTAGAGCACTGTCTCCCACATAATTATTCATAGCCATGCCTTGGTCACTTTACAAACTGAGCAATGTTTCTGATGACAAAGGATGTTTTAATTCAATCTTCTGTAAAATGGGGAATGTATAATGCAAGGACGCCACCAATTCAATTCAGAGGCAGGGGGGAAAATAGGAGTAGCCTTGAAAGGTTTTCTTTCCCACGAAGCACATTACTTTCCTAGTGAACATCAAAAGAATGTCTTATCCAAGGCTCTGTGATTGCTTTAGGGGGTTATTTGTGGGTTTCAAAGGTTTGCAGAATGATTAAAACAACATTTTGTTCTGCATATCCTCAATTTGTGGAATTTCACAACTTGGCCACATTTGTCATTTTCTTCGTTCACTGCTGTCCAAAATGACTCTGCAAACATTTTTTTGAGATAAAAAGAGGAAATAATTTGGTAACTGCAATCCCCTTTCATGTCAAATGATGGTCTGTGTAGAGTTGTTTACGACTTTGGAGTCCTCCACGCTTGTTAAGTGTTACTTGAAGGAAGACACTGTATTATCAGGTGGTGCCCAAGGATCACAGCAGGGTGCCCTTGCATTTCAACAACACTATTGAGAGACCATCTCACACAGAGAAACCATTTCCAGCCCACACGAGGAAGGCTGAGATAAGCAAGCATTAAACAGCCACTCCTCTGTAGTCTGAGTTTAACTTTAGATCTGTGTGGAAAAGATTTGCCAGAGCTTCATCAAAATCAAAAAAAAAATTCAAAAAGAAATTTAAAGACACATTTTATTCTTAAAATGTTGGCAGTTCACACAAATGGTTTGTTACTCCACTAATACAGATGTGTATTGTGTGCTGATGTTTCATTTGCCACTTTAACAATGTCTAAATCAATCAGAACCCTTTCGTGTTTAAAAATATTTTGAAGTTCATTGAGCCAGAAGGTCAGCACATAGCATGTTGTTCCACACTTATTTCTGATGCAGCAGAAATACGACTAGTTTCCATGGTAGAAGAACAGTCTGTCCTGTGTGCCTCTTCTCCACCCTGTGGCCTTCGCTGTCCCGCTGGCTCCCAGGCGCTTTATAAATGGCAGTACATGCTGTCCATGCTGGGTCCAAACACCTGCTCAGACTCCAGCCTCTGCCAGCTCCACATCTCCATCTATAAGTTCTCTCCATCTGCGCTCCGGTACCACGTGGGAGTAGTCTCATCTGTTTGTTTTTACTTTGCCATTCTATTGCACTGAGTGCTATTAAACACTGGGGAATCAGCGTTAATCAGGGATCAGTCCTCGCTTAAACACTCGTTTATAACGGTGGAGAGTAGGGAGGAGCTGTGCAATTATGTTCACCCACACACAAGGTTGGTTATTTGCATTTAGCCTCCCACTTTCATATGTGAAAGACCAGGTCTGTTTTGATGCAAATAAGAATGGCGCCACTCTCTGGCAACGTGAAACAGGGAGTAGAGGTAGAATAACTATTTCAGAAAAGTACAATAATTTGTCCCTGTGACATTGGTGCAGTGACATAACAACTTGAAGCACAAGTGTGAATGTTGCAACAGTGAATGTTTTCCCCACTGTAGAAACTCCTGAACACTTTTAAAAGTTATCAGCCTTAACAATGTGTCTCTTTGCTTTTCCTTGTAAATAATGTATTAATCACAACTTCATAAATGAGGCATTCTTTAGTTAGATGTATTTTTTTGATAAATCTGTACATTCAAAAAAACAGTGTTATACTGTAATATGAAATTACATACATTTTATATGCGTCTCAAAAGTTTAATTATCCATCATATATACTGAGGAAAGGTTATTCCGAACATGCTTTGGACATGCTTTGGAAAAAGAAAAATTCAAGTTAAATGCTCCACAAAAACATTAAAATAAATAATTATTTATTTAAGATTATGATGCACAATTTAAACTGCGGAGGAGCTGTAATAAAACCTGTAAATTAATAGTCAATGCATTTATATTCAAGTTGCAAACAAGGCTAGGTGCTCTATGTGGTATTTGTATATCAGAGGCTTTAATAGAAAAATAACATTTCCAAACAAGGTTTCATTTTCGTTGACATTTTTATAATTAAAAAATATTTCTTTACAAATGCTAACATGACTAGCTGAGCAAATTTCATCAACAAAAAACTCCAAAGCCTTTGCTTGCATGCCTCGTACAGCACTTATACTAACACACTCCAAACCAGTCAAAACCAGTTCCTATAGAAGTAATTATATTAATGTGCTAAAAGGTAGCGCTGCTTTTAGCCATACATATGACACGGATCAAGTGTAAACAGAAGCCATTTTATTATTGATGCATGCATTGAGACTAATTAAAATGAGGTAAAATCATTAAACAGAAAATCTAAAACATTGACAGAATCCTTGCTTGGATAGGAGAGTTGTTATATTCAGTATGGCGTTATTGGAGTTATTCTTTAAAGAACTCTTTTTAACATATATTACTAAGCATAACTCATATGGATGTAACTGCAGAAGGATTGAACATTACAGTGTACCATGAAAATCTACCAGTTATTATGAATGGAACAAAATGTGAAGGTCTGTATCATCCGTAGAAATCTTATCGGAAAAATATCAACGTTGCCAGACCTTGAAAACTTTGTGTCTCATTCACAAACTGGGTAAAAAAAAAGAAGCCATAAAACGTGCTCATGTAACATTATGGCCATGACATTTTTGAATGAATCATATTAATCATATAAGCTGTGCAGTTAGTTAATGTCATTCTTCTCTTTTCTGCCATTGTTCAGCTGTCAAAGAGGGCGTTGAAAGGTGCAATCTGCAGTACAAAAGGGCCTCTTTCCGATGTGTTCTTAAATCGTCAAGAAACCATTTACTTTAATAGACGAGAAGACTCGACTCCAGGACAGTTAGAGCTTGGTACCACTTGTGAATATACACTCTGACTCTTTTGCTTCCATGCATTTGTGCCCAGTTTTTGTGCAAGCTCTGGCCACATTTTGCAAATACACATGTCATAAGTTCACCTCTTTTGAAATTGCATAATAGCAAATAACAATACTCTCCGATGTCCAGACATTATGAAGGCCAGGCTGGGATTGACCTTTCTTCTAGGAAGAATTGATTGTTCATAGCCTCCTTTTATTTACTGTAACTGCATCGTTTAATAATAAAAGAAGCAGAGTAGAACGATTTTTGCATCAGTGGCAGTAAATCCAAAGACATGTATAGAGAGCGTAAAGACAATAAAATGTTTGCTAAGAAGGTGTAATAGTTTTCAGCCAGTGGGGGCTACTGTCAGCCTGCCAAATAGGTTAGCTCCAGCAGCCTACATTATTTCCTGTCAGTATATTTCACCTTACAAAATCTTGTCTAAGAAAGCTTTTAACACTTTATAACAAAATGTGAACGATGATCTTTTAGCTATAACTGCTATTTTTCCCCTTTTATTGTTTCATGCATGTCTACAGGGCACATTTTTCCAATGAGGTCTAAACCTTTCATGATGGTTGCTTCTTTTTTTTCCAAAGGCTGAGATTGAGCAGATATGTCTCTTTGGGTCTGAAAGGAAAGGAAATTGTTTTGCTAGGTTTGATGTGTCTAATTAATGCTATTGTTGTCTTGAGGCATGAATAGAAAGCCACTTCACCTCACCATCTGAGATAACATTGGTCTGGTGTGTCACTCACAATAGCTGACAGTCATGTGACCTATAGGGTTTATATATTGTCTGTGGCAAGGCGGATGAAATGCCTTGGTTTGAGGCCCATTGAATGTGTTCTTTTGTCAGTTAGAGAAAACAGGGTAGATTGAGTCTGTGCTGTGCAGAAAGGTTATAGTCGGGCCAAATAAAAGCTTTTTTTTTCAGAGGCAGTTGGAAGTACAATGGTGAATTGCATTGTATGATATTGGCTCTGCAAATGTGAAATTGTGCTCATCCCAAGGACACGTCTTCAAACAACTGCCGTTGGAAAGGAGAGAGAGACTCCGCATTTATAGCTGTTACATTATTATTATTTCCCACATCTCCGTCACACCCGCCATCTATTCCCCGAACTCTAAACAATTGAGATTCTCAGAACAGATGTGCACAAACGATACTCTGGTGACATCCGCATAAACTTAGTCTCCTTTTACTCTAGAGCTGCTTCTTCAGCTCCTCACAAACAATTATCATTGAGGTTTGTCACCTCAACTCTTAAGCCTCAAGAGGATGATAAATAGCAGTAGTTTAGTCATGCTTGGCAAAATCCTTTTTCTGCTGTTTTTAAATTTGAACTGAAATGCTTCTCAAGGTCTTTAAATGTTTCTATTCTCCATGTTTAATTATTCATGGTCTATCTGCAGTAATTTTTGTCACAGATTTACTCCATCCTTTTGCTGAATTATAGATGTCCCGTTCCCCTTGCTAGGCGTCCAGGAAGCACTCATTCAGTCTGGTTGTATAACTCTAGCTCAAGAACATTTCTGTGTCTCCTCCTCAACTAAAGGACAAGAATGTCAGGATGGCTGCGATTTATTCCCTGTATTCACCCACCTAGATAGCTAGATCTTAGATCTCATATATCTCGTAAGTAGGTGGCTCAGAAAACGCGGCAATCATTTCACAAAGTCAAGCGCTTCACTTTGATTTACTCACAGGGTAACACCCTGCGTTGAGTGCAACACATGCAGGTTTTTTGGCGACAAATGACAATGCCATACAAGCCATCTGGGGAGCGTTGAAGTTGAAGAATCACCTTGGTAACCTCCCACTGCTCCTGTGGAGATTGCGTCCCTGTCAGTAAATGAAGGCTTGTATTCCTCTTTTTTTGTAATTCTTAACCACAGGCGTTTTCCCCAGGACCCTTAACACAAAATACAAAGGCTGGGTCTGACAGTGGAGATGGGTGTGTGGGCATGTGTATGTGTTTAGACAGATGGGGGAGGAGGAGGTCATTCTACCTGTCACTCTGACCCCAATCACCACACAGCATATTGGTGGAAACAAAATGAAAGATTGATTAAACCAGTTCCACCTCCGCTGCCTCTGCTGTTCCCATCAACTGGCTGTCCATTTGTTTTCATCCTGTCAGTGGACTTGCGCTTCCCTTCACCTTTTGCCCCTGAGACACACTTGCTAGGTTTGTTCTTTTAATCCCTGTAAATGTTCAGGGATTGAAAAGACTGTGCTGTGCACTGACATTCTATACCCTGTTATTTATTGGCTTATTTATTCCCTTCCTGCTTGATTAATCACATTGTTAGACACTGCAGTCGACAAGTGCGACTCTTTATAACTTGTAGGTACCTCATATTTTAGTGAATTTGAAGGTTATTTGGTTCTTGAAGAAAACTGTAGGAGTAACAGAAATATCACCTCAAGTACTTCAGAGTTAGACTCTGCAACACAGTACTTTGTTGTTGTTATCTTTCTCTCTAGCCTATTAAATACTACTGTCATTATGAATAAAATGTAAAACCCCTTTTAGCTGTAGAGGGTTTTAAATTACTGCACTGTCCAGTATGTGGCAAAAAAATAAGGAGAATGAGTAACCATTATTAATTCATGAAATGACTGATTCCATGCATATCTACAGTATATGTTGGGTAGTAGGGTAGTGAATATGAGAGGTGGGTTTCCATGCTTCCCTACAATGGTAAAAAAGCATGCTTGCTACTTGAATGTTTAAAATCCTGTGCCCAATCACCCCTCCTTCCCAGTGTCATAAATCAAACAGGAACGCAACCGCATCATACACATAATGCTGAAATGTGAATAAATTACTCCAGAAATTGCAGTAATAAACTCTTTTCTGAAGTCTATTGAAGATAAATGCATCTATAAAGCCGGTCAGAGATGAAGGCCATCCTTTTTATCTTTAGATCTTGTCTCACAGTCATTAAATTTAGATGCTTTTTTTTTAGTATCAAAAGTAATCTACTTGATTGTTTACTATACTGTGCAAACAGGAACTGCTAGTGGTCGTAGCTGTCCTATGAAAACCATGCATGAAGAAGAAGGTGAATTTTCACAACCCATAAAGGAACACTTATTGCTTGAGTTCATCTAAAAAAATATTAATCACATGACTTTCCACAGTGCATATTGCCCTAAACTTAATTTCAAAAGGAGTTTTAGCCACATAAAATCACACACAATCAATTATAAGCACTTTCAAATTTTTCTCAGTTTCTGTACTCACACAGTTGTTTATCGTTGACTTTGCAGGGTAACACAGGGTGGTCGATCATGAACAATACAAACACTGACTTGGTATGACTTGACAGTCTGGAGTCTTGTCATACATCATCCTCCTGTGCAGCTAGAGTGTGTCTTACTTTCCCCTCTCCCTTTCTATTCAGTGCTGTGAGAAGGAAGACATTCACCCATTCATCTCCACCCCTACAGCTTCGGGGGGTTCATCAGACATTGGTGGCAGCCCAGCCCCGGTCCAGCGCCGGGGCTCATTCTGTGGTTTCAATTCGATCCTGTGCGTTATAGGCCCCTCCGCCCCTCATCCTCACCCATCATGGCAGTCTCATCTATCATGAGGCCTATAAAGAAGGACTTGATAGAGTGAGGAGCGACCACCACCATTCAATAAATCCTTGTGATTATCCACGCCTCCAAGGTGTATAGGCAAGTGCCTGTGCATGTGTGTGTGTGTGTCCTGAGCACATGGGCATTTGTCTCTGACTTTGTAATGGGTGTAGAGGGTGGATGTTGGAACACAAGAGGTCCATGTACTATGCCTTTAAAGCGCTATCAATTATAACATGTGTACACGCGTCAACTTCAAGGCCTGGTTTGACTTGTTGCATTTGATGAAACCTTGGCACTTCCCCAACCCTCCCCTGTCCTTTGTCTTAGCTTTCTTTCTCCGACCCCCCTCACCCCGCACACCCACCTATCCACCCTCCCACTGACTCCCTCCATCTCTCCCTCTTAACCCCCCCACCCCACCTCCTCTCTTTCTCTTCCTCCAGAGGATTGCATAGAGGAGCACTCTAGGAGGGTGATGGAGCTTTGATTGTCGGTTATCAAAAGCTATCATTATGGCTCGCTTCTGCGGGATATGAAAATGATTTCCTAAGTGTAAAACCCATGTCATTACCTCAATGGCCTCAGTGCTATCACTGCGATGTAATAGAAAGAGGCAAACAAATGTGCTCGCCTCCCCAGCTCGCCCAGCTCAAACAGAACAGAGTGAATAACACACAGCAATGGAGAGATAAGTGACGGCAGTACCAGGCCTCGCTGCCTAGAATGGAACACTTTACATGAAAACAGCCCCTCCGACCAGGATTTAATCTTCGCCGTTGTCATGTTGTTTTGGTACTGTCTACAACGAAGGCGCCTGCGTTGTGACAAGCCCTGGCTGACATTCTCCGGCAAGAAAATCCGACAGTCTGCATGCCATCCCGTGAAAGTCGAGGCATTTCTCTTTTTTCATCTCTAAAAAATAAAAAAAACGAGTACTCCCACCTCCTCCTCCTCCTCCTCCTCCTCCCCCTCAACCTCAGCGCTGTTTCATCCTGATGAGATAGCAACCAAGCTCAGGAGCCACATTGACTTGACGGTGGGTTTCTAATCATTGGGGAATTAGTCTTTTTACCCCACTCCTGGTTCTGTTTGCTGAGCGTGGAGATGGAAGTCTATGCCAGCACCGAGCTTTTTCTGCTCTTAATCGATGTTGATCTGATAAAGATCCTGGCTTTCCGAATGCCTCGTACGCTGCGACGCCTGAGGTAGATCTGATAAGTAAATCGTTCTTCTGTACATATAGCCAGTGAGATGCTGAGGAACCAGACATGTGCTGCTGAATGGACACTCCTTTACTCACATAAAAGCTAGAAAACACACATTGTCCTCCCTATACCACACACACACACACACACACCACACACTTGTCTCACAGTAAAGTGGCTGTGCTCCGGACATGCCCAATTTGTTTCCTTTCATCCAGGACTAATGTCTCCCTCTACCCAGGGGCTAAGTGCACCATTTTAAGCCCCCTCTAGGACAGACGGCTATAACATGCGGTTATTTGTTGTTGTTGTCGTTTCATGTTTTGGGAAATCATGTTATCACTTCAGCCGCGGTAGCGTCTATGCGGGGCCCATTCGAATTAAAAAGAGGCAATAATGTGCTGATAATTTCTAAAAACATTATTTAAATGTCACGCCGTAATGACAAAAATCACTAATAGTTCTATGTAAATGTCAAATTCAAATTATTCAATTACATCGGCGAGTGTGGGGCAGGTGATAATTTGTCCACCGCTTGGAATACCAATCTGGCTCTCACTGGAGCTCATTCTGTGTGCCCTGGCATAAGATAGACCTCAGTAATTTCCTGCTCCAAGGGATGCTTTCATAGCCATTATTATAACTCTATTCCACTAGAAATATCTGCCATACTGGGGAGATATTACAGTCATATTTTCAGTACTTTCACCCCAATGTCGCCCTTAGTGTTTGATATCTTGTGAGGATTGTAAAAAAAAAAAAAAAAAGATGGATTTCAAAAGATAGCCTTGTTATTCCTTGTTGTGATATGTGCTTGTGCTTTTGATATTGAGCCTCTTACTGCTCGGTCAATAAAACTAAACTAGCAGTCACAGTAGACTGGGGTAATAGGCTCATCCCATCAGCTGTCATTCATGGGCCTATGGGCCCATTTGAAAATGGCTGCAAAGGCTCCATTTATGCACGAAAGGATTTATAAAGGATATCAGCCGTTCAGTGCGACCCGTTCATTTCAGATTAAGTGGGGGAGGAGGGTTCAGGGTGTTTTTCTTTTTCTCTTTCCTTCCCCTTTCCTTCCCTTCTCCTTCTCCTTCAAAGTCAACCATGACCAGGCTCTGCAATGGATAAGGCACCTTGTTGTTCATGCAAACAGATGATGTCATTCTGAGTCATGGGGTACAAGTTGTGATTGGGCGCCCGCCACATATCCTCACGTTTTACTGCCTCCCTCAGACAGCTGGCATTTGCACTACAGGGAGCCAATGGGGCAACAAACAATTAGCCTTTTCTCAACAAAACTCCAGGGAGAGGCTATAGAATAGTCATAAGAGCTGTTTACTAAATGGCCAAAGTAATAAAAAAAAATCTGTCAAATCTACTTACCATGTGCCAATAAGACCATTTTACATTTATGTACAGATAAATAATTCCTCTCTTTTATTTCATTTTTCTTCTTCCTTATTTGGCATGTGCTATTCCTCTGCATAATTACATCTTTCACAAGTCATTCCTATGTATATTGGCATCTCTCCAATGGCCAGAATTAAGGTGCAGTGGCCATTATCTATGACGTTCCATAAAGATGGAAGTGTGACATTCTCTGTGAATGCTCCAGAAATGAGACGACTTCCCAGCCCGCTTGTGCACGTCTGCTTGAGATTCACACTTTGGTGCATTTGTCACTTTGAGAGCATCTGGTTTAATTTGATTTCCGTGCCTGGCCACCCTGCAATTCTCTGTGCTTTTAGTGTAACCGTTGCCTACTGAGTGCGGCCAACAGATAGTTCCGCAAATAAAGGGGTTTAAACTTCTATTTTCTGGATGGCTCTCCCAACATTGCAACTGTCTTGAAAGGGGGCCTGTTTTTCCTCTGTCATTTCCTCCTGTTTCTGTTTTTAGAATCTCTTTTTTTGGTCTGATTGCATTTGTTTAAAGTAGCCAGTAGTTTGCCAGTAGAGTAGATTTTGCTTTCCTATTGTATGTTAGTGCTTATTCTCATTATTTCTAATCCTTTTGAAGGTAGGTGTTTTTCATACCAGTCTCCACTAAAGACTAACAATCATTAGAGGTCAGTAAACCTAGGAGACCCTTTATCAAAGATGACAAATTCAGTGAGGGTACCTCCACAAAGCATTGCAGAATCAAAGAATATTAAGCACTTTATTGCAAGCTATAAAGCACAATACCTCACAGCCAGTCAGAAATTAATATATTTTCTGCAGCTATTGTTTACATTTTTTTATTGATTCAAAGCTGATAGACAACCGACTGCTCTTCCAAGGATATCGGTGCATGCTGTTCAGACCTATAGTGACAAATCCTTCTTAAACAGAAGCTAATTACCATTTTTTTCCATTTAGAAAGATGTTTTTTTTTTCATTTTCCAGACATACTTTATTATTTGTTACCCTGTGTGTAAGCATGTACTGTATGCTGCACATTGCATATCCCTTCCCCCATCTGTCTTCAACAGCTTTGCCTCTGCCTCCTTCGGGCCCTTCTAATGCTATTTCATCTGCTGTATGAAAGCGCAGGAGAGATCACATCCGTGGTTTCTACTTGTGAAATCCAAAAGTCTTTCGTTCAACTGGCAGGCGCCTTTCTTTTCTCACTGTCTTTCTTTTTGTATATCCTTTTTCACTCATACAAGCTTCTGTCATGTCACATGTCATGACCTAATTTCCTGAAGACCCTTTACTTCTGTCTTGTAGCTTTTCTGCAGTGCTACAAAAAAAAAATCTAATTATCAATCATACACTTTTTAAATACGATACCCCGTACTCTCCGGGAGTACGGGGTATCGGACCCCCTGATACAGGCCGTCCGTTCCCTGTACAACCGGTGTCAGAGCTTGGTCCGCATAGCTGGTAGTAAGTCGGACTCGTTTCCGGTGGGGGTTGGACTCCGCCAGGGCTGCCCTTTGTCACCGATCCTGTTCATAATTTTTATGGACAGGATTTCTAGGCGCAGCCAGGGCGTTGAGGGGTTCCGGTTTGGTGACCTCAGGATTGGGTCACTGCTTTTTGCAGATGATGTGGTCCTGTTGGCTTCATCAGACCGTGACCTCCAACTCTCACTGGATCGGTTCGCCGCCGAGTGTGAAGCGGCCGGGATGAGAATCAGCACCTCCAAATCCGAGTCCATGGTCCTCAGCCGGAAAAGGGTGGAGTGCACCCTTCGGGTCGGGGATGAGATCCTGCCCCAAGTGGAGGAGTTCAAGTACCTCGGGATCTTGTTCACGAGTGAGGGAAGGATGGAGCGGGAGATCGACAGGCGGATCGGTGCGGCGTCTGCAGTAATGCGGGCTCTGCACAGATCCGTCGTGGTGAAGAGAGAGCTGAGCCGAAAGGCGAAGCTCTCGATTTACCAGTCGATCTTCGTTCCTACCCTCACCTATGGTCATGAGCTTTGGGTAGTGACCGAAAGAACGAGATCGCGGGTACAAGCGGCCGAAATGAGCTTCCTCCGTAGGGTGGCTGGGCTCTCCCTTAGAGATAGGGTGAGAAGCTCGGCCATCCGGGAGGAGCTCGGAGTAGACCCGCTGCTCCTCCGCGTTGAGAAGAGCCAGATGAGGTGGCTCGGGCATCTAGTTAGGATGCCTCCCGGACGCCTCCCGGGTGAGGTGTTCAGGGCACGTCCCACCGGTAGGAGACCCCGGGGAAGACCCAGGACACGCTGGAGAGACTATGTCTCTCGGCTGGCCTGGGAACGCCTCGGGATCCCCCGGGAAGAGCTGGACGAAGTGGCTGGGGAGAGGGAAGTCTGGGTTTCCCTGCTTAGGCTGCTGCCCCCGCGACCCGACCCCGGATAAGCGGAAAGAAGATGGATGGATGGATGGACACTTTTTAAATGATTCATAATAAAACTTGACATCTACTGGACCTAAGAGCATTGTAAATGTAAGTGGGCATCACATTAAAAGGATGCCAACACACTATTTGTAGATTTTTGCTTGTTTATCATGTCCATTGCACAGTCTGTAGAAATGAACAGCATGCTGGGGCTCCTGTCCAGTTACCCCCCAACCCCCCCACCCCCCATTGCACCTCCAGAATGTTAAACATGGCTGCCGTGGCTGCCTCTGAATTGCTGGACTGTGTCTCCTGGGGAACGGGGAAATTGAGCCCTGGCTCTTCCTAATAGGTGGTAAAGTGTTAAGTTCCAGAGAAATGGACTGCGAATTTAACCTGGAATGGAAATTGATCCCATTACCTTGTGCTTGGGCTGCTTTCCTCCCGTAGGAAAGGAAAAGGAGAGAGAGAGAGGGAAATAGAAGGGTATAGCAGAGAGAGGAGATGAGGAGAAAGAGGGAAATAGAAATGGGGGAGCCACTGAAAAAGAGATGGGCAGAGAGAGAGGAAATAAAAAAAGAGGAATGGAGAGAAGGAAGGCGAAAGAGAGAGAGAAAGTTGAAGAGAAAAGGCAAGGAGAGACAGCGTATGTGGTTAGAGGTGATAGCATGGCAGTGGGGGTTGTGTCCTGCCTGGATTGACAGGCTGGCTGACTCTCTATCAGTGTGGTGCTAATAGCTGACCGCCACTGGGCGAGATGGAAAAAGGCAGAGGACAAGGTAGAAGGAGCACAGGAACGGCACGCTCTGAAGGGATGATACACCTCCTGCTGAGGGGTTTCCACCAGCAGACCTGTGGTGTCTTGGTGTGTGCAGCTGCTGTGAGACCAAGTTAGCAACGGTGACGGGATGTGGCAATGCTCGGTATCAGGCTGTGGCTTTGAAATTTAAAAAATATTTTCTGGAAATATGAACTCCAAACAGTAGAAATAGTATTTAAATCTGGGGGAAAATGTATTCACAGAGTCTTAAGTGTTATGAAAAATCTTGTAGGGGAACACCATCTTCTCTGTGCCCTAGCATAGACCTCAGTAATATCCTTGAATTTTTTTTTTTATTGAAACTATCTCGCACTACCTGCCATTTTTTGTTTGTCCTAATTGATTATTTTTATGTATGCTCACACTCCTCTCCTTCTGTCCTTCTCGCCAGAGCCCATGCACGGCCCCCGGAAGCTGGAGGTGGTGGACATCCAATCCAAACAGGTGACGGTGCGTTGGGAGCCTGTAGGCTACAACGTGACCCGCTGCCACAGCTACAACTTGACCGTCCAGTACCGCTCCAGGGTGGGCGGAAAAGACGAGACCCGGGAGGAAGTTTGTTATGACACCCAAAGCCGCGATCCTCAGCACACCATCCACAACTTGACGCCTTTCACCAACCTCAGTGTCAAGCTGGTGTTGCGTAACCTGGAGGGTGTTAAGGAGAGCACTGAGCTGGAAGTTCAGACTGATGAGGATGGTAAGTGTCATGCAGGTTTTACACATGGTGCTGATAAAGTAGCCTTAGATCAGATATCTTTAGGGGTAAAAAGAGCAAATAGCTACACAACCACCTAACCAAACATACATATATACTCAAAAAATAAATAAGCGAGAGAGTGAGAGATTTTTTTTATAAATGAAATAAGCAAGAACCACAACTGCTATATTAAAAATAATCACAATTGCAAAAGCAGGCAATCTGATAAAATTAGCTTATCTGACATCAAGGTCATGAAAATATGTACTAATGATCTGTAATGACAGCAGTAGCAAACACCAATCCATCAAAACTGTCAAAAAATGAGAATTTAATGTAGAATATGCACATAATTTCACTTTTCATCTTGCAGTAAGTAAGTTCTTCCAAAAGTGCCTCTTTCCAAAAGTGCCTTATTTTAGCCATTTAAATATTACTGTTTATTGTGACTTCTGACCTTTTAGTTCTTCAGCATTATTGTAACCTGATCACAAGCTCGCACTAAGGACGAGTTTGGGGAATTTCCAAATATTTTTCACAGGAGAACAGGAGTCATACAGCAAACCTTTGTTTGGTATAGTTGTTTCACCTCCTTCAGAGATGAAAGAGCTACTCTGTTGCTTCACCAGACACAGGAAATGAACTCTAAAGAAGTCTCAAGGAACCCCGGCCGCTAGATAACAAACAGGCTCAGCTGACGAAAAAAGAGAGTCTTGTCATGTCTGGCTCAGATATCTCTGGTTGGGAACTTGAAAGTGGCAACTGTTTCTCACTATCTGACTGCTCTGTGTATGATGTGTCTGTGGATCTGTGTGTTTAGGATCCCATGGGAACAAGTGTACAGACGGGCGTAGCAGTAGTTGCATTCTTGAAGATAAATCTTGGGGAGGAAAAAAAAAAAAAGACATCTCCATGTCATTCTGTTATCGCTTACAAAATGAAACCAATTCACATGAGGGGTTAAAGGACCAAGATCTCATTGGCAGTATATATCAGCACAAGAAAATATTGCAGAAAGATTATGATTCCCACTATTCCCACGGGGTTGCTAGTTCATCTTTGTTTGCAACACATTTTTTTATCTGTGCAAAAAGTGTTCTGTTGTGCTGTAACACATCGTATCAAGGTGTGTGTTTTGAGTGACAATGACTTCAAATACTCATGCATATTTCTATTAATGTGTTTGACTTTGGCTCATGGCCATTTGTGCACTGCAGGACCTCAAAAAAGCACTTTTATTGATTGTTTTATGCACATCAGCATGAGTTAGATCATCACAGAAAAAGAATAAAGTTGCAAAAATAGGAACAGCCTTCATCCGATTTATTACTTACAACATTTGACTTGACAAACATGCATAGCCGAAGGGAAGAAATATCTTTAAATAAGTATAAATGGAAATCCGACTACGTTTAGCCTACCTTTAAAATGAGTCCTCCTCTTTGTGGTCTTTTCCCACAGTGCCAGGGGCCATTCCTCTGGAGTCCATTCAGGGCAGCGCTTATGAGGAGAAGATCATCCTGAAGTGGAGAGAACCTGCTCAGACCTATGGGATCATCATACAGTATGAGGTACACGAGCGCCAGGGTTATCAAAATGTAACAGATATTGATCACACTCTTCAGAGCAGAAAACAGACTTTGTTCCAATATTACACTCTTTTTTTCCCTCCTCCTCCTCTCTATGGATTGTGTGCATTTATTTTGCTCTTTTTTTTTACACAGTTGTGATGAGCAGCAGTTCACAGACTTGCCAAAAATGTTCAAATAGTTCACTTCAGTTTTCTTGTGTTAGGGTTTAGAAATTAGGTACATCTGCAAGATTGCCAGTTAAACCAGGCTTACTTCAGAAAACTGTGTTCAACAAAGAGCAGGTTTAGAATGAGGTTTGAATTTACCGTGTTACCATGGAAACTAATCAATCCATACTAACCTGGGTTTGGTCATGTTTTCATGTTTAGGTTAACCTCAGGCTTTAACATAACATCAAAATCTTCCAACCACAGTCAAATTTGAATTTCAAAATAGTAGGTATCTGGAGCTTTTTAGTTAATGCATTCATTCACTATGCTTTATAGTGAAATGTGTGACTCTGTGGCCATAATCATCATATTTACCTCTTTCAGTAGTCTATTCGTGAATGTGCCGTTATCTTTCCTGTTTGATTTTAATTAAGACTTTTTTTAGCAACTTGGAACAGCTTAAACCTGCATCACTTTGTTAGACTCACTTAAGTCAGTCAAGTTCTTTTTAGCCTTTTTCATGAAGTATCATCGTTACTTATCATTTTTCTAGTAGAGAATCAACTGCAAGCCGCTTTGATCTTCTGTCCTGTGACAGATGGACAACCTCTAAAGAAAAACGCTATCTCTGAAGCACACCTCAAACACTCATCACGATTCAGCAGCAAGTAAATGTTGACACAAGGCTCCACACAGCCGCTGCCATCTTTGTCCAGGAGCTGCATTGAGTCCTCAATAAGAGAAACAGTCTCTGCACACACACATACACGATATATACACACATTGATCTTAACCAGCTTAAGGTGGAAGTAATCCTCCAGCCTTTTCCACAGATTGATTCTCCTCTGTTGATTCTCCCTCTTGTCACTGTTTGCTCACGCTTGGTATTTTGACTAGGTTAGCAATCATTGACAAGGCCGTTTCTTATACGAGAAGAGCGGATTGAATTGTAAAAGCAATGCAATCAGGTCCGCTGTATAGGTTGCTCCATCCGCTGCCGTGCCATCAGGTGACCGAGGTGAATGAAATATGAAATAGATATTCTCTCAGCGGCAAAGAGACATTTCCATCATAGCAGGTAAAATCCTGAAATCAGAATCATAACAATGCTGTGTTTATTCAAGCGTGTGTAGTGCAGTGTTGTGTCCTGTCGCAGATGTACAGCACTTAGAGGTGCTAAAGAGTGCAGGAAAACAATATCCATAAAAAGCGGCAGGTTTACCGCACGCTTAATCACTTTGAGAGGAATATGTTTCAGTTGTTTATCTTTTTTAAAATTTCATGGTACAAGTAAAAGCATTCAGAGAAAATGGCGTGGTTTGCATTGCCGTTATGTCAAGTTCACTTATATTTATGCTGAGGCAAATGTATTCCACCTTATAAAATACCCACTCCAGGCTATTATATTCATACGCCACAGCAATTACTTCTCCCTATCTGCGGAAAAGCCTTAACAGTATAGTAATGTGTCTAGTTAAAGTAAGCAATAAGTCACTGGCAATACTGCTATTTCCTTATTTTAATGTATAATAAAGTATCATTAAAGATTTCTCACATTATCATAGCTCTTATTAGAGTAAGATAGACTATTAATATTTATATCACTCTGTTTTAAATAGGGTGACAGATGAGGAGAATCTAGCCAGCCAGCAGCTTGCTCCAGGTGTTTCTCCCTCACATCGCTACAGTAAAACTCAACCCACAATGTATTCTACCTGTACTCCCGAGAAGTTGCTTCTTATAAGTCAGGACCTTGCTTTGATTTGACATTATCAAAGGACTCCAAGTGAAATATGTCTGACAAGCAATGATATCAAAGAGGTTTCTTTTTTTTGACCGGGCTCCGTGAATGCCATTTTATTGGCAACTTTCAGGATAGACTAGAGCCAGCATCTCTGTAAAGGTAGTAGCTTTGTACTCCTTGCTTGTCAGTTATTGCAATTCAATCTCATTGTTAAATTTGGAATAATAATACAAAGGGAAATAGCCACAATTATAACAAATAATTGTATTGGCCATAAACCATAAATAAGATTGGTTAATGCTTATTTCCCTTAAAAGACATACTCTCTATATTATCTGCAGCCATTAAAAATCACTTGAATTTATATTATTAGGACCATAAGAGGGTAAAAGCTCTTATGCAAATAAGATTTCATAAGATTTTATAACAGGAAAGAGTACACAACACATTTATTTGTTCATTGTTCAACATTATTTCATTTGTAAATGTGTCAGATTTTACAGATATGTATATTTTATGTGTTCATGTTATTTGTGACACTTTGACACGTCCCTCCCTCATATAGAAAAATGTCAAACACTGTGTTTTTAAAATGCTTTATGTATCAAGCAATAGTAACGTGCAAGCCCATGTTCATTTGCTAAAAATGTTTCCATTATTTTTTTCCCCCCATCAGTTCTATTATAATTGTAAAAACCTGTCCATGTGCCCAGTGTTGACAAGTAATTTCAAATTCCTCTCCCTGAAATGTTATGATATAGGATTTGGCATCACGGACTTATTTCACAGACAAAGACTAAATGAGAAGGCTTCGAAGCATTTCAAAACTTGATGGACACAAATTATGCAGCACTCCAAACTCCCTTTGTGTTCCATAATTGGAATTATAATGGAGGTTTTCCTTTACGAGCAGAAGCATTTTCTTAAAGTGGGACTTTACAGTTATTCAAAATGGATATTAGTAAAAACACTCACCTTAATGCTTCCCTCCAGAGCTCCCTGTGTTTATTAATGGGGAAGGAATATATTAAGTGTATTTCCTCTCTCCCCGAAAACACAAGCCATCATCGGCATTGGTTGAGAAATATTGCACCACTGTTTATACAGTAAAATCTGATCCGTGCTATGAAACAGCACCTCTCCATAGAACTGTTGTACCTTACTAATTTTGGAAATGTCAGCATAAAGCCTTGTTGACATAAAGTCAGAAGCTCCTACATGAAGTGAGCAGAGAACAAGTGTGCCATTTGGCTTTACTGAGTAGTACAGATGGGATAGAGATAGCAATATAAAGCCTCGGTGGAGGTGTTTCTAATATTTTCGTTCGTGATCATATCATGTTGTTGTTTTACAAAATTCTATTGTCCAAGTAAATGGTAAAAATGTAAAGCTAGTGGCACTGTGAGGCTGTACTTATGAGCTAAATAGTAACATTGACATGCTAACAGCTCACATGTTAACAGTTTACTGAACTTACAATGAGCTGAAGTCTATACATTAATTCATGAATGTTATATGCATTCTTAAATATATTTGCAAAAATGGTGATTTCTTAAATATTCTTTATAGTACTGTTCCATATATTCCATCCATATTGTCCAGCACTAATTGCTCAATAACTATTGCATTGGATTGGAAACAAGCTGGTTATTCAGGAGCAGAGACATAAACATATTCAACATATAAGACTTAAAAGAAATGGCTCAGTAGTCGTGCAGTGGAGGAAGAAACAGGACAATGGGATAAAATGGGATATAAAACCTCGACACAGTGACTACAGTAAATGCTTCAGCTTGCTGAGCCACTTGGATGCCTCCAACATGAAACGTTTTCATTGCATGAATACAAATCCTCCTCAGCTAAAGAGAGCTGAAAGTGGAGTACCAGAAGCCGCTATCAGAATATTAATTTCCTTCCTTCCTTCCTTCCTTCCCTCCTTCCTAGATCTCCTACAAGGCGGTAAGCTCCTTTGACCCCGAGCTGGACCTCTCCAACCAGAGCGGGAAGGTGGTGAAGCTAGGAAACGAGACCACTCACATGTTCACAGGCCTCTACCCAGGCTCTACTTACTCCTTCACCCTGCGCGCCAGCACAGCCAAGGGCTACGGCCCCCCTGTCATCACCCAGTTTACTACGAAGATCTCAGGTCAGCAGGGTCAACAGCACGGCCAGATAGTGTGGGGGTGATATCGAATAAGCGGTATAACACTTAGCCTCGCTGGAGTTCTTTATGTCTAAATGTGTCAATGAAAAATGAACTCGCTTATAAACCCAAGTTATATACTGCTGTTTTTTGAAACTCTCTCTTGTAACTCTCCTGAACTCAATTTTTTTGTCTCAAAGGGTAAATCCTATCCATCTGCTGTGCAAGATAGAAAACAAACCAATAAAAATGTGTGCATGTAGCACCTCATCTCTCTAATAATATATGAGCTCAAATACATGTTTGTTGGGGTTTTTTTTATCACTGAACCAGATAGGTGTTTTAGTGAATTTATTTCAATTATATATGGTCTGGCAATTACATTAGATTTTGCAGAGTTGCCTGATTGGTCGAAGACAAATTGTCCTTTTAGTTTCCATAAACCACGTCTTGTTCTGCTTAATGAAAACTGGGATTGCTTTAGAATATGACCATGAGGCTAGTTGACAATTTTTCTTACTTTCTCCAGTTTCTTTGCTCTGATGTATGTGCACCACTTTGAAGATTTTCTCTCAGACAGATATTGTAGATACTTCTGTGACAGCAGCAAATGTTTCACTCCAGTATTATTGCCGCACTTAATGATTAAATTATGTTGCTATAACGGCAACAGGCGATAAGTGCTCAGTGTAAAAGTGAGAAAGCCTGCTTTACTTTTTTCTCTTTTCTGTCGAGCTGAATGACTCATAAGACAAGAAAAAATGATAAAATCTTGATGTGGACCTAAACTGAACTGTGTTAGCTTCGCTACGAAATGCAGTAAACCCCCTTTTCTGTTTGGTTTTCTTCTTAGCTCCCTCCATGCCGGCGTATGACCAGGAGACCTCTCTGAACCAAACAGACAGCACCGTCACTGTACTGCTTAAACCTGCCCAAAGCAGGGGTGCACCTGTGAGGTAGGCTTTAACATTTAACACTCATACACACACACACACACCCACACACACACAGAAAAAATATGCAGGGTAAAAACAACATAACAGCATATTAAAACACCAGGAATCACCTTCAGCAACAAAAAAAAGTATCAAAGAGCTTGTGTTTATCGATATCCCACAGTGAAGGGAAGTTGCCGAGGAATTCAGTACCTTACTGTACGTATCTCATTTTCTGAGCTTTATTTGTTTGTGGATTTTGATCCTGCGAAAAGGAAGCATAGCCCTTTGAAGATGAGAACAAAGCCCAGTGCAGCGAAGGCTAGCTTCAGGATCTGTTGCCTCTACATGGCTTTTATGTACCAGGCTGCTCACCCTTAGCCACCACGGGCTTCTGGGGAATGAAGGAATTCTGCCCGCTTGACGGCCCATTTATTAGTGATTATTAGGGAAGCATTGCAGCTGTTCTGTTCCCAAGTTGTTGGGCAAAAGTCATTTTGGTTTACCCACGGCTACTGTCGGCTACTGGCAGGAATTCTGTTTGCTTTATTATCTTTTTCTTTTGTCACTATAAAAGTAATACAAGAAAGTGTAGTTAAGAGGAGTTGCTAGTTAAAATGAAAAAATAAGTGTAAAGTAACAGCTGGTTGCATGCTAGTCCGTGGTGGGAAATGGAGATGAGAAAAAAAACAAAGCAAACAAGAACAACTGATCCCCAGCTGTGTTGCTTTTAACTCAGCTGAGGGATCCCTATTAAACATAAAGGGCTCTATTAAATGGGAAGCCAGTGAGGGATCATGTTGCTGATCGTGCACCATTCTGATTGTGGAGGCGGAGTGGGATCTCCATCTTTACATCCATAGTAAAAAGAAAGAACATGTCGACTCCAATGGAAACAAATGCCTTCTGATATGCTAACAATGGGAGTTAGAGATGCACAGTGATTTGACTTGAGCTCTGTTAACCGTTCAGGGTTAACTTGTTCATATGACGAGCACAAACACTTATGCTTGCTGTAAAACTCAATTTTACACTATCAGCTCATCTGAGTCTTTAAAAGATTACAGCCTGGATATCTTTAGTCAGGCTTGTCAACTCATGTTTGCCGTATGTGCAGCTGCCCATATTAATGCCCCAGCGCCGACCGGAGAGGCATGAGCAAGAAAGACAGAGTGATCGTTTTTTAATCTTCTCACAGGTACAATTCAGAAGGCCTTACTCAGGCTGCCATTCTTTTACTGGGCTAATTACAAACCTCTAATTATAATTAAGAGTGTCATGAATCGGAGCTTCCATTAATTAGCATGCTGGGCTCCCTCTTTTGTTTACCATTGGAAGGCATGCTCACTTCACAGCCAGATGAAAGACAGGGATTTGTCTTTGGAGTTATGAACCTTAGTTTGAGATCCACTTCATTGTGTTTCACTGAGCTGAGACATAGCACTAGACAGAGAAACAGAGCACTGATGCTTTACAAACTAAACCTAAAAAAGGCTATTGTCATTTAATCAGTTTTAGATTGAGATAAACTGTTTGCCGAAGCGACTATAATCAATCATTTATATAATAACAATGTATCAAATGACAGTGTGTAATGTAAGAATTGCCACATTGAGTTTCAGCCATAGACTGTATATAAAATGGACGTAACATCCGTGACGTCAACCATTGGTTTGTGGACTGCTGCTTGGAAGCGTATAGTTTCGGATCTGGGCAGCACCATCTTGAAATTTTCTGGTGCATGCCGGGTAAAATAAAAACACGGATTCTACTTATATGGGCATCAGGAGGAGCATGAGGCGCCCTCCTGAACCTGTGAACCAATCAACCTGTCATTCACGACGTAGCCACGCCCTAATGCATACCCTGCTTTATCGTCAAATATAAAATCAGGGAGGCCAAAATGTCCCAAATGAACATCATACTGCATTGAAGAAGGCTTTAAACTAGCGATTGAGACCATAAACACATTTTGAAAACGTTTACTGAGGTTAGAAATCAAGTGAGAAGTTGGTGAATTCTCCATTGACTTGTATAGAGACGGAAGTCCTTTTGACACCAAAACGGTCGCCCCCTGGTGGCCTTTTGATAGAATGCAGTTTTAAGTTACTTCCGCTTTCGCATCATTTCAGAGGACCAGAACTCCCCGCCGGGTTTCAGCTCATTGTGTAACTGTCCAGCCTGTAATTTTACAGTTTTGGGTCACTCTCATCGCTCTCTTGGCATAATTTTCAGCCACAGCAGGCAGCTGTTTTCCTCCTTAAGGCTCTACGAACCCACTGTACACTACCTGCTTAGCAAGAAACAGCAAATAGACACAGTTAGCGACCACCTAGTGAACATACATAGTGGATTTAGCAGCTATAAAGCCGGATATTTCCCTCAGGAGTCAGTAGAGACCAAAAATAGTAAATATTGTACTACATGTATTCAAATGGATGATGATTATCTTGCTCTTGTGTAAATGTGCAACTGTTTGCTAACAAGTTCATTAGATCAACTTTAAAGGTTATGATATGATACGTGCTGTGTTCATAATTGGTTTCCACTGTCTCCATGTGGCCAAAATAAATCAGCTATTGCAGGTTTAATTATTAAATAAAGAGTGATGAATTTGTTTATATAGAGACATTAAGTTTTAAGATGCATATATATTTAATGCGTCTCTCTAGATAATCCATTAAAAAAATTCATCTCCATTCATCAGTGGAGTTCAGTACATGGCGCAACTACACCTCAAAACTAACTGAGGCATCCTTTGATCACAGCAGAGCCTTTCCACATCTAAACTTTGGGGGTTTTCAGGTACACATTTCGCTCCCACCTCTTCACTCCTTTTTGAATCTCACAGGACATAAAGGCCAACGTACCGCCTTCATGTGTGCACCCGACGTCTCGAAAAAATATGAATTGCAAAAGAAAAGGAGGTGGCGGAGGGCAGCAAACAGGAGAGATTATGATGCAGGCCCAAGACGAGGCACTGACAGGCTTTTGAAGGTGTTTTCTTCCTCCACCTCAAGTGACACACCATGCCTTTGAAATTTTAAGGTGACTTTAAAGTAGCTTCCATTCAGAGGGGTTGAGTAAAGCGGCCTGTTGGGATCTGCTGTCTGGCCAATGACGATAAATAAATTCAAGCATCTGAATTTTCCAAGCTCTAAAAAAGTGACAACATCTCTAATCTGTTTTGGGTAAATGCACGACTAAGTGAACTTAACAGTTACGTACATATAAAGTGATGCTTTCCAAAAATGTTCCATGACCTGCAGAACTGGAAAGAGTCCTGAAGTCAAAAACTTAGCTGATCCAGTCAATCTATTGAAGAGTTTGCATTTTGCCAGCCAAGGACTTAACTTTCACACCATAGTTAGATTTAATTTCATACTGCTGCTCATGTAGCAAGAGTGGCCATCACTTTTCTAGAGTAGTGGGTAGCTCATTTTGAAATTGAACACTTTATGAAATCAGTTTTAAAGCCCCTATGAAATAGGGATTTGACAAGGGAGAACGTTGATCCGCAGCACCACGGAGTAGCAGAGCTGCATGAAGCTTGATTTGATAACGCAATCTTGCACGCTGATTGGGTTTGGGAGGTAATAGAGCTCCAGACATTTGAGTTTCAAACAGCAGATGTTTTGCTGTAATACAGGAAGGAGAGCACACTGGAAGATCACACGATAGCGCTGGTTCATAAAAAAAAAAGCAAGACATAACAGATGACAAATGTCCGTTTCACTTCAGCATCCTGCAGTCTTGCTGATGTCAAATCATATTTCAGATAGATCTAGGCAGACATTGTCACTGCTGAGGGAGGCAGTCGATTTTTCATATTTGTTTAATTGCTAATCAGTGTAACATTTCCAACTTGGATTTGGCTTCTAATCTCTGGGGACGACATGCATTGCCGGGAACAATTTTTACCTGAGGGGACACTGTTCCTTTAAGAGGATTAGTGAACTGTCTATCAGTCATGTCGTGTTAAACTAATGTTTGCAATGGCCCTTCGTCAGGGCCAGAATCCGCCTCCTCACTCCGTAGCATCAAAATAAATGTTTACATGTTTCTGCAGAAATAAATGATTTGAGATGCTGCCTTTATCATTCACACCAGTAAATCAGCTCTTCTCCCTTCCCTGCCATAACCTTTGCCTTGAGGAAGCTCACACACATGCACATAAACAGAAAAAGATGTAAAATACACCAGTTTCCAGCATTGGAAGTAGCATATATTGAGGAAAGTGAGTTCCAGTGGAGTTCCTTCCCTGTAGCATCAGATAATCTGTACTCAACCATGGCCTGAAATCAGTTAAGTGATTTTTTACAGTCCTAAAATAAGCACTAACTTTCTTTGATCACGGCATAGCAACCACTAATAGCTGTGCCTAAACGTGACACAACTCGATGCATTTTACGATTTAATGGCGAATGTAATCTATGGCACCTTCTAATTTGTTTGCTTTATAGCTTTTTGGACACCAGGGAAATATAAAGAATAAGAAGACAGAGGCACGGTGGAAGGATGCTGGGTCAGGAGAAGCGTGTTACTTACAACCGCTCTTAAATCAGCCTTATAGGCATATAGAGCCAACCGTTAGCATTAGAGAGAGAGAGACAGTGATTGAAATGCTCCCCATACAGCTTCCCTCATCTACTCAAACAGCCCGGAGTTCTCCCCTATCAGCCCACATGAAAAATAAATCTGAGTTTCAGGTCACAATCCAGTCGATTCCAAGTCAATCCGCCATAATTGGTTGGCGTCACATGGCGGCAGAGCTGAAATCTATCGGGCAGCAAGGCTGGAGGAGGCCTAATTGGTGTCAGCTCAGGTTGCAGCGCTACTGCAGGAATACAGGTCTGTCCTGCCAGGCCCTCCGGCAGACCACTTTTAACAGCTTATACCATTCTTCTCGTACAGCTTTTCTTTTTATTCCTCTTTCTTGCCTTGTCTTTCCATCTTCTGCTCAGGGAGAGAAGTTGAAGATTTCAGCAGTTTTGGAATGAAGTACAATTATGCACATTTAACTGAGGTGTGTGGTGCGTACTGTGGGTTTCCTCCTCTGAGGTGTCCTTTTGATCTGGTATCTGTATGTTTGTGAAGGTTCATTTGAATATTACAGGGAATGGTAACTAATGTTCAACTGAGCCTATTCATCTTTTGTCTAACAGCAACATGAATTGACTCTAGCCCATTGTTAATTGCTAATATTTATTGAAACTTACAGATACATATTTGTCATCAGCATGAATGCAAGTAACTTGCCATTCTCTGGTTTGTATCAGATCAAATGAAACATCAACTATAAAGGATTTTTGTTCTTGCTATCAAGTCATTGTTGTTCAGCTGTTGTTTGTTGTTTTTTGGTGCTCGTTCATGCCACACTAAATCAAGAATATGACTAAATGACTCTGGTCTGTCAAAATGACTCATAATGTAAATTGTGAACTCAGCATGAGGTGACAAGGTGTCATCTGCTCAAAGGCACATTAACATGACAGCAGTAATTGCTGGAAAAAATAAATCCTCGTATTTTCAAATCACCAAACTCGACTCAGTTTTGCATTTTATGAGGTGAAAATAGTAATTCTTCAAACACCAAGGAAGAATGTTTCTTAAATATTTAATAGGCATGCAGCAACTTACTGCTGAAAAATGCTATGAGACCATTAAAGCATGTATTATTGTCTCTATCAACTACAAAGATGAACAAAACAATTTTATTACATTGTAAATTTATTGTGAGCTAGATTTTAACTTCTTGCTGCAGTGGATATTCTGCAGAAGAGATGCAGTGGTTTAGATTTCCACATTACAAGAGTTCTTACCCTTGGAGCCTCATAGCCTTTGGCACTTGGTATTTTGCCTGAGGAAAGGAAACCAGTCCTATTCATACTGTGTCTATCATTAAGTCATGGCACAGCCACATCATCATATCATAAGGAGCCACCCGTTGGGAGCCAGCTTCTTTTTTTTTTTTTTTTTTCACTATCTGCAGATTGATTTGGAATATAAAGTACCCATATGGGCTTAGATATGAGTAACTGTATATTGCTACAGAAAAGTAAAAACAAAATCGTAGTTTACTGTGGCCATAATTCATAAACAACATAACACATTTTCAACTCTAAAATAAAAAATATAGCTAAAGTCAGTCTTTCTTGGGTTATATCCTAAAATAATAATTGTTGTTTATCCATCAAACCTGATGGGTAATATGATTGACAGCAGATATCCCTTTAAATACTGTATTGTCTCACCATAGCTCACATCAGATCTACTGTGTTTTGACTGAGGCCTTCATGCAGCCTCATCACTCATTTTTCTGCTGCTGTGCGGCTACTTAAGTGGCTCCCATGTACCATCTCTTTCTGACCTTTGACCCCTGCTCTCAATAGGAGACAGTAATTAAAGGCTGATTTCTCCTGCAGACTCTCACTAGGATTAAATATTTCATCACCTCCCAACCCAGCTCTAAATGGGAGAGCTCTGAGGAATTTGGACACACCCACTGAGAGCAAAGGGGGATTTTCTAATGACACTGTGAGCACCTTATGATAAACTATAGGGTTAAAGAGCACATGCTATACACACAAGGGGACACTTAATCACCCAGTACCGACCGCAGGTAACAATTGATCATCTCCAGGGCTGCTTGTACTACAACTGTACAGTTTAATTAATTTATTTTACTTTTATTGTTTATTTTTACAGGAACAGCAATCAATTAAGAGTCATTGCTCCATAGTTAGCTAGCAGGATTTACTGAGTTATTGATCAAAGCTGTGAGATACATGCAAACTTTTTTGCATACATTACGGGTCAGGCATGAATTAGCTAGCCAATCCGACACCAAAATCACAGTATCATTAGCATACATTTGGATGTTAACATCTGGACATTCTTGAGGAAGATTATTTATATATATATATATATGCAAATAAGGAACACTTATTACTCAGTCTTCTGCATTGTTTCCTCTTATTTAAGTAGGATTCAATTCAGGTCAGCGCATTGACAGATACATTACATTTAGAGAATTTTAAAAGTAAAACGTTATGATTAACTGGGTCAAATGTGTTCTCCAAATCTAAAAATATGGCTATCATATTATTATGATAACCTTTGATTTGTCCAAAAAACAAAAAAGCAAATAGCAAAGCATTTCTGTCAAATGATGCTTTTGGAAACCACATTGCACTGGGCGTAGAGTAAATTCACCTTCATCTTACTGATTTTGTTAAATGGTGTCATGACAGTTTCCTTGATCTAAATGTCTATAAAACCAAAGAACTCTTGGTGGACTTTAGAAATAACAAGACTACTCCTTTGGCTAGTGTTATTCATGGTGAAGATGTTGATATAGTGGATACTTACAAATATCTGGGCACTATATTTGACTCCCGTCTCAGATTTGATATAAACGCTGAGGCAATCGTAAAAAAAAGGGTCAGCAAGAACCCACTTATTGCGGAAGTTGAACTATTTTAACGTGTCGAAACCCATCTTGTGTACTGTGTACCTGTCATACACTGAGAGCCTGTTAACTTTTCTTTTGTTTGCTGGTTTGGCGGTTTGTCTGTGAAAGACAAAAAGTGTCTTGGCAATGTGGTCAAAGTCTGTTCAAAAATGATTGGAGTGAAGTTGACTGATCTAAACTCTCTCTGGGAGCGTCGGGTCCTCCAGAAAGCAGTAAGTATCATTAACAGCGAGCATGCTCTATCCAAAGAATTTACATTAATGACGTCAGGGCGGCGTTACTTGCCCCCACACAGAAAGACAAACCGCTACTCCAGTTCATTCATTCCCTCTGCCATTAAGCTGCTGAATGCAGAATAAATTTCTTTTTTCTTTTCCTTGGTGCCTGGCACAGTCCTTTGCACTAACCCTTAGGGCTCTTATATGTGTATATATATATATATATATATATATGTTATTTATGTATATTTTGTGTGCAAGGAACCTTGGCACTTCACTTTGCACTTGCACTTTGCACTTTATTCAGAGCAACACTTTTGTGCAATATTCTCAAGCACTTTATTCAGCTGTTTCTTATTCAGCTGTATTAGTATAGTATTGTGTGGTATTGTATTTTATTTCCCCACTGGTCATTTATCGCCTCCTCTGATATTGTTGTGTAGGAATGAATGTTGTTGATTATTGTTTGTTTATGTGAGGTTGGGCTTGTAGAAACTGAATTGCCGCTCAGGATCAATAAATCTGAATCTGAATCTAGATGAGAGACTAGCTGATTACAAACTACATTTTATGGGGTGGTTATAGTTTTTTTCACATGATTCAAAGACAGAAGGTCACTACTGCTATCTTACAGGAGGAAGAAAAATAAGAGTATGTTACTGTTAGATTTATCAGATGAAGAAATCTTACATAGTTTTGATTCATGATTTCAAAAAAATCTTGCATCAATATCAAAGGCATCCTTTGACCTTTTCATGCACTCAGGTGTTTTCATTACTATAAGTTCTTAGACATTTTCAATCGGGAAAATGCGGAATTCATTATTTGCAGGTTCAAAAACACTCAATCTTATACCAAAATGTTTGGCCAAATACTGTACTGAATCTACAAAGAATAAATTAAAGATTGAAGCTATTTGTTCATCTTCTATCACTTTTGATTGTTCCTATATTACCAATTTTGATTCGATTTATCCTCATCCGTCATCCTTGTTTTCCCAAATTAATTGAGTATTTCCCTTAGACTCATTTATTAGTTTGTTCTTTTACTCACTTGTTTCGCAAATCCTGTGGTAATCCAGATTCAAGAACTGCCTTTAAATCTATCTGTTTCGTTCAACTCCAAAAATGCTAATTTAACCATGGTAGATTATGCAAGCTTGATACCCCACTTGACAATTCACCTCACCCACTGACTCCAGCCCATTCCAGTCCAGCTGCTCTAATTTGTTCTCAAATGGACTGGAAAGTGGAATGGAAAGTTTTTGGGTCTGATATTATGACATTTGAGTGAGATTATACTGATCTGATATATGTTTTCCTGTTTGCTTAATCTGACCGGTTTCTATTAAAATCACCTAATACAATTCATTCAGTCTTGGTATCAATTTCTTGTAGTTGGATTTCAGCTTATCATTAAAAATGTTTTATTAGAATAAGGAGCTTGGTATATACCAACAGCATTAAAAGACATACAAGGAGACAATACAATACAGACAGCAATGCTGATGTACTTTTACACATTTAAAATTATCTCTACAACATACAAGAGAACTCCTGCTTCTCTTGCTTCATTTTCTATCCTTCTTAACAACACGATACCCAGGTATAACAAAAGCAGTCCTTGGAGAAGACACTTACAGTATTTAACCATGACAGAAAATCCAAGTTCAAATCAATCAAACCAAACCTTCAACCTGCTCAGTCATTGACACAATGCGTCTGATATTCAGATATCTGCCAAGCAATTATTTCGGTTTTATTCATTTGCCACACAAAGAATTCATATTTCCTTTTAATTGCCGTTCTATTGAGATGTTCCTTGTGTGTACAATCACCTCGGTTGAATATTATGTTTAGCAGGTCTGCATTAGAGATTGCAGATTCAGTAGCGTTTACAATCTCAGGTTTCTATCACAGCGACTTTTGTTCCCCATTGCAAGCTGGCCCCGGATTGTAATGAATGTTACCTGCCAGTAGTATCAAGTAACATCACCGTAGCAACCTCTAGTTTGGACGAGGAGATATCATTGTAGATCCTTCCCAGGCAAGAGTTGGTATATTGGCTTTTCAATTACTCAGCATTACGGAACATTTGGTTTAACTCCATTGAATGAAGTTAACATAGTCAGTTTGCAGAGTACCAACCAGGCGGGGCGTTCCGGTCCTCTGAAATGATGCCAACGCGGAAGTAACTTAAAACTGCATTCTATCAAAAGGCCACCAGGGGGCGACCGTTTTGGTGTCAAAAGGACTTCCGTCTCTATACAAGTAAATGGAGAATTCACCAAATTCTCACATGATTTTTAACCTCAGTAAACGTTTTCAAAATGTGTTTATGGTCTCAATCGCTAGTTTAAAGCCTTCTTCAATGCAGTATGATGTTCATTTGGGACATTTTGGCCTCCCTGATTTTATATTTGACGATAAAGCAGGGTATGCATTAGGGCGTGGCTACGTCGTGATTGACAGGTTGATTGGTTCACAGGTTCAGGAGGGCGCCTCATGCTCCTCCTGATGCCCATATAAGTAGAATCACTGTTTTTATTTTTCCCGGCATGCACCGGAAATTTTCAAGATGGCGCTGCACAGATCCGAAACTATTTGCTTCCAAGCAGCAGTCCACAAACCAATGGGTCACGTCACGGATGTTACGTCCATTTCTTATATACAGTCTATGGTACCAATACTTTGGCTGGCTTGGCAACAATGCCACGATAGGCAGTAAGAGAGTTAAGAAGAAGTTGACCATGCTGCCTCTGTGTACCAAATCTCCAATACATTGCCTTAGTTTGGCCCTGGGCTTTGTTTGGGGGTTTGGTTCTTAACAAAAAAAACATCTTATTGAGTTTTGTCTTGAATTTGACTTGGCAAACTCCTGCAGTACATGTCTTGCTGCCAGTATGTATCACCATCTTTAATCTCTTGAAGAACTACTTGAAGATTACAGCCACTTCAGTACAGATTTGTTTGCCAGTGCATTTATAAGTACTTGTTATTTTAAAAATGTGGCCTAATGGAAAACATCCAGGGTCATCCAAGCTCTGCATCTGTTGTTACTTTTGTATGACATGACACACTTGTATGATGGATCAATACTTCATAATAATTGAAATAGATGCTTGAAAAATAATCTTTTAAATTGGTGACTGTTTTTTTTATTTTCTTCTATTTACAAGGGGAGAAGGATAGAAAGATTGATACATATTACATAAATACATATTGTGTGTAAAGGTGAGGGATGGGCCATGAGATGACATTTGAAGGTTCACTGTAGAGCGTCGTTGGAAACAAACAAAAGCTTCTTTTACTTTCAGTGTTATCAAAAACCCACTTGTGTGCATCCTCGAGGTCTAACGAACCTTTTCAAATAATTGTTTTGCTCGTTCAACATTTGCAGAAAAGATTCTTGGAAAATTGTAAATTGTGCCATGTTTACATCTGGACATACTTCACTCTTTATTTCACTCTTTTCAGGCAAGTTGCCACACCAACAGTCTATCACAACATTGCTCCTTAGTGATACTATTGGTTGAAACTCCACAAGGTTCATTCCTTTAATTAATATGTTGTTCAACAATGCAAATTATTGATTAATTATTTAATTTATTAATGGGATAAATAGTGCTTAAATCAGAAATGAGGAAGTTTTCCAAAACTGGAGAGTACAGGAACACATTCATTCATTCATTTTTTTCATATATTCATTAATTGAGCATTGTAACTTTTCTCCCTTTTTTGTAATAATAACTTGTTTGCATGACTCTTTTGGAAATGGAACACTTGTCCCCAATCATGGCTGGTTATTCTCCGTGGCAGCTGTAAACAGACTCTTTGTCACTCAGCGACTCAATAGATTTAACAGGCGGATGCGAGATGCATACTAACATGAACGTCTATGAGACAGTCTGTCTGCCCCTCAAGCTAAGTGGCCGGCTCAGAGACAATGTCATCTCTGTCAGAGACACACAAGGCTGCAGTTTGATCTAGCTAAACACTAGGCTCGGATGGAGAGGAAATAGAAAGTACCGTTAACCTTTTCATTTGGTGAATAATGAAAAAGCAAATAACGTCAGGCTCTGTCCTGTGTCACTGTTCATTTCTCTTACACTGTCTTTTTGAGTCATTCCTGTTCACTTAGCCTGCAGCTTGTTTGCTAACTTGTATACAACAAAATAAATCACACTAAAGTTTCAAAATGTACTTTTCAGTAGAATCTCATCTTAGTTTCTATTGACTTTAGATGCAAAGGAAAAGAAAAATAAGAATGTTTGCACACATTTTTAGACATGTATTTACACATTATACAGCTACTAATATGAAAGCATATAAGAGATATACATTATAATATTCTACTGTATATTCTAGTACTACATTTTAAACCTTTTATGAACAACCTTGAAAAGGCTGACTGAAAAATGCGTTATCCTTTCCATAAATCTCTCCCATCTCATATTTAAATAAAGAATCATTTCTTGGGACTTGATGTACTCTGAGATTTAGAGCTTTGCAACATGCATTCCTGTGCCATTCATTAAGAGGCCATTTTCACACTTAAAAAATGCTAACAGACAAAATAAAGAATTGCCAGCAGCGTTCTACCAGTGCCTGGTTGGCCCGTTTGAGTCTGTAAATCCTGTTTGTTTCCTGTGTTTGCAGCGCCTACCAGGTGGTGGTGGAGGAGGAACGTCCACGCAGAGCACGCGGCACAGCAGAAATCCTGCGCTGTTACCCGGTTCCCATTCACTTCCAGAACGCCACGCTCCTAAACTCCCAGTACTACTTCACTGCTCAGTTCCCTGCTGCTGGCATCCACTCGCCTCAGCCCTTCACTGTCGGGGACAACAAGACCTATAATGGCTACTGGAATGCCCCTCTGCTGCCCCAGAAGAGCTACAGCATCTATTATCAGGCTGTCAGCACAGCCAACGGGGTGGGTGTTTCACAGGTTTTTATTTTATTCATGCAACTTCAGTTAATTTAACATGAAAGCTATGACATGACTCCAAATTAGATTTTTGGATAATTCGGGCCAGTTTGTGTTAGCTTCATAACCAGCGTACTTACAGTAAGTACAATTTTGAGGTGCTTGCAGGCAAGTTTTTTCCATTACTCCCTTTATACTTCTACTCTACAACATTTCAGAGGGAAATATGTTTGAATTTTGATATGTTAAAATAATACTTTTTACTCCACTATATGCAGTATATTTGACAATCACTTTTTACCTTTACTAATACTTTTAAGTGCATTTTACTGATAACACTTCTGTATTTATAACATGTGGAAGACTAAACTTGCAATAGAGTAATTTTACATTATAGTATTATTACTTTCACTTACATAAAAACAGGCAAACAATGACATTGATGCGTTCAACATCCTCTGAATTATATGTTGTGTGCTGCATGCCAGGTTCACATTTTATAGTTTGACAGCATGTCTTACAGTACAGTGCCTTGCTAATAAGTATACACAGTACAGTGTCTCAATTCAGCAGCTAGGTAATTACATTTGTATAGCCTGTGCAGACACTAATTTGTGTACTTGATTTAATTAACTACAAGCGTGAAGATCAGAAAATACCCTACTTAAAGGTCATTTAAATTGAATGTGGGATGTGAAAGTATTTTTATAGGTCTCTAGTTTAGTTGTGTAAGAAAACTTGCTGTAACCATACCATATATTATAGTTATCGCACACCTCTAAGAGTGCTGAATATTATAGTAGGTTTAATGACAATGAAAGGCTGACTGGAACTGAGGTGGAAGAGGGTAGAAATTGTAGCCTCTGCATTTTAACTGTGCACACAGACACATACACAAACTTGCACAGTTGCATGTAGCCTCTGATAGATGTAGCAGTACTCTGGTGGAGTGTACCAGCAGCATCGTCTGCACTCTTAATAGGCTATAGCAGGGTCAGCCTTAGAATGCAGAGCTCCATACCGTCACATGCTCTCTCCCTCCATTACCGTGGCCCTGTTCTCCTGCCTTTTCCAATGGAGCTTTATGCCAAATGCCAGACAAGCCTTTGATCAACAGCATTTAAGAGAGGCGGTCGTCCCAGCGGCAGTTAAGTGTGGGAGGCAAGCAACAACAACAGGGTTACCGATCGTACAGGTCACAGCCTCTGTCATCAAGTGGCACTTGGCAGGGCCCTCCCTCTATGGAGCTCACAGCAGACAGCTCAATGGCAATTTCAAGAGCCCCAACGATTGTGGTCCTGAATGAGAATCACCATAAACAGCCTCCTTGAGAAACACCAGCACGTCTTTAAAGAGGCAATAGAAATAACATGTGACGCAGGGCTGAATCCAATTAGCAAGTTTGCTCTCGAGAGTGAAGCATTTGCAATCTGAAACTTTCCAGGGTGAATTGGTTAGAGGTATGAATCAGCTGATAGCACTTTCCCTTGAACAGGCAAAATGAAAGAACATAATGTAGAGTCCCTTGTTGAGATAATATTAAGCTCTGTCTACGTGAGAGAGACAGTTCTGACATTATTTTTTTTTATTCAGTGTTTTGATTTACATTGGCAAAATGCACTCTCTTTCATTAAGCCATCACTGTCAATAGATAGCACAGCAAGCTTTAATTAATATCCAATGATGTTGGCATGAATTGTTTAGTCCTTTTAAACAAAATTAGCACTTAGAGAAGGTGAGTGCCATCCATACCTAGATTTTTTTTTTAGCCTTCTATTCAAAGGAAAATCTAATATGACTTTCTCGTGATGGTGCCTTTAACAAAAGGCCCATCTGACAGCTTAAAAGCGGTAATGTGAATGCATACGCACCCAGGATCACATGAGTGTTAACATTTTTTTTTTTTTTTTTTTGTCCTTCTCTCTTCTCTTCATTATGCCTCTCATGGCCTCTCCCATGTGTGCTCATTGTTCATTGGACAGCTTGGCTGGGTCAAACACAGGGACACAACACTCATGTCTTTTGTGTTGTATTACTTATTGCTGCCGTGTTCCAGTCTGTGTCCTTTTTCCTTTTTCACCAGACCATTGTTGACAACAAACTTCTCTCCCAACAGCAAGAACAGAGTTTTTTTTTTTTATGTAGTTGAAGGCTGTTGTCAGACCTGAAACTCTATTACATATTCAGAAAGGCTCCCTGATGTGTCATTTTGGAGCCCTGCATGCTGGGTTGGTTTCGCCTGTCACAGGGCTCTGGTTTCTCCACAGTGGCTGACCACCTTGAGCCTTAGGCCGCCGACAGATCGCTGTTGGCTGACAAATCAGCAGCTCAGCACCACTAATCTGTGCTGTGGGCCCTCTCCCCTAACTGCGTTTTGTGTCACAGTCATTGAGCTCAACAGATGATAGGGGACAGCGTGGAACTGGCCGAGCTGTTTTGTTGTAACCATTGGTTCTTAGATAGGTGTTGTTGCCACCGTAAGTGTGTGTCTTTGTGTGTGTGTGTCTCTTGTCTGTGCGTGTGTGTTATAACAATCTCTGATTCTCTCTAACCCTTCCTCGTGTTATTTATCTGTTTGTGCAGGAGACCAAGATCGACTGCGTTCGAGTAGCCACCAAAGGTAGGACTACATCACTTATTTCTTATTGTGTGTGGGTGTGTGTGTGTGTGTGTGTGTTTGTGTGTGTGTGTGTGTGTGTGTGTGTGTGTGTATGTGTGTGTGTGTGTGTGTGCCACATGTTGTTCCTAACATCACTTGCATATGATTCATAAAAAACTAACAAATTTAACAAAGTTCTAAAAAGATGCATTAAATTTGATATAGATACACATTACAGCATTCACATAGCGCTATTCCACCTTAACAGACAAAATTCTTTACAACGTGCCTCTCATTTAACCATTTACACACACTCTCACACTCCAATGATGGTTGAGGGTGCTGGCCTGCCCATCAGGAGCAACTTGGAGTTCAGTGTCTTGCTCAGCTCTGCAGCATTTGAGCCAGGGAATAAACTACCAACATTGTGATTAATGGATCGCCTGCTCTAGAGCCGCTTTTGCTGTTAAAAGGCAAAAAATGCGTGATTTGGTTTTCACATGAATTCGGTCAATAGATTGATGAAGAACATGTGTTTTTCCATGACAGCCTCTGTGCCCACTGAGGCCTGTGGGTACTTAGCTATGCTGCCTTTACATCCTGTTCCACACATTAAGGGTGATGAAGTCGAAGCGCCATTGATCCAAGAGCAGAATTGATAAGGCCAGAGGGAGCCCTAGTCACACTCCATTCTGGGCCGTGGGAGGTCCTGTCACATGCCCCGACAATCTCGTATATTGTGGATTCGCAGGCAGTTCCACTATGGATTTCTTGTGAAGATATCTCCATCTACATGGCTCAATAGGCTGAAGTCAAATAGCACATACTAGAAGAATCATAGGAGTCATTTATAACCTATAGGGCGACATTTTAATGCACTACATTTAAGTTATAGCGATATAAACTTGTGTGTAATTGTCATTCGTGCTAACCGTGCTAAACAAATTTGAAGTGCTTTCTAATAATGTGGATGTCGTTCTGTGCTTCAATGTTGCATGATTACTGGAACTGTTGGTATGGCTGTTTTTGGCTTCAGTGTGGCCTTTCTCTCTCTGTCTCTCTCTACTGCATGCCAACCTGGATCGACTGACTATACTCAGCCGCCATACTCGTGACTCAGCTCACAACTCCCTACATCCGCATCGCCCCAGCAGCCGGCGACAACCAACTAACAGGTCAGACACGTAGCTTTCTGCACTTTCTCTGACCATCTCAGGTATTATCTCCAGAGTTTTAGCCACTATGTGTTTAATGTGGCGACCATACTGACAATTTCCTCAACAGGAAAACAAACAAATGAAATATTGCATGTGTGTGGTTTTGATTATTGTCTTGCTATTTGCATAGAATAAGTGTGATTAAATCAAAGACGTGCAGACATTGTCTTCTACCTTCATCTTCTCAGCATTACTGGACATGAAAGACCTGTTTGAGGTGCGATTGTCATTTGATGTGTCAATGTTGGAGATTTCTGACAGGAGTTAATCCCCTTTCATGAATATTTCTCATTATTTCTGGGAGATTAAGTTTTGGGTGGTGTTGGTCGCTGCAGTTGTGACAACTGTAAACACACAAAAGGATGGTAAAGTGCTCACTGTGCAGATCTGGAGAATTTCCAAGAGTATAGCAACAATTAAAATTCAGCTTACTTGTTATGAAGTTGCAGTGAGAATCTCAAATTATCTTAGACTGGAACTGAAGAATATTGACTTGTGGCAGTGAACATACAGCACTCACAGCTCAAATGGGGATTTGTCACCGACAACATTTCTGTTAAGATTAGCCTGTAACAGTATATTTGGACAAAATCAGCTCCATCGGTCCAGACATGATTGAGTAATTGTTAATATGTTGTCCTCTACCGTTCCATCTTAAAAAAAACACGTATATCAAAATAAAGGCCTGGCGGGTTGATAACAGCATACCAGAGCAAGAACAATATGTCACAACAATCAGCCCAGGATGGATATTTACCTTTTTGATAGCGACAGAAAATGGCAGCGCTGAGAAGCGAAGGAAGCCCGCTCTAACAGATTTGTCTGACATAACAATTTATCATTCTAAATTTACCCCTGGTGACAAGGAATAATGGTGTTGTTCAGGTGGACAGTTGTGATTCCAGCAACGTTGCCATCCTCAGAGTACTTCTTATCACTTCCCAGGGAGCAGATGCTGTTAAAACAAGCTGCTTTTTTCCCCCTCTCCCTCTCTATTTGTTTCTCTTGTTGTTGGCTATCTCCTCCCGAGCTGATATTTAATGTTTTGGTTATTTCAGGCTTTTTTATCTTCTTGGGTATTATCTTTCCCGCCCCACATTTTACATTTTTCTGCAGCCCAGAAACCATTTGGCCCAAACATGATTAACCAAGGGTAAAGATGGTGCACACTTATCTCTCTCAGTATAGCTTGATCCACACAGCGCTGATGTGCACTAAGGAAGGAGCTAAAGGTGGAGTCTTCAAACTAGAATAAGAATAAACATTACTCTGAGCCAATAAATGTGTATTGATATTTATGGTCCACAAAATGCCATAAAAGACCAGCATATTGATTAATCCACCTCAGCCCTCCATGCAGTCAAATCAATGAGAGAAAAAAGTATAGATGTGGTTTGGTTGAACAATAGAAAGTGTTTTTTTTTTAACATCGGATTCATTCAGCCTTATTATTTACACTTTCTGTTTGATTTTTATGCAATTGGATATGTATTCAGGAGCAGCCACTCACAAACCTGATGCTGTGGAGCCAGAAAAACAAACAGATCATACGGTGAAGATTGCTGGGGTCATCGCTGGCATCCTCCTCTTTGTCATCATCTTCTTGGGAGTGGTACTCCTCATGAAAAAAAGGTAAGCATGGTTTATTTCTTTTTATTTGTTGAAATAATACGTCAGATTTGTGGAAGGGGTTGAAGTTACTTGCCGAGCGCGCACAGAGAAGTAGTTTCTGTTTTATCATTTTGTATATTTCTCCCTCAAACGGAAGTATTGTCAGAGTTGTACTAAATAATTAATTTGATTATGTTGTTACGCCCCATTAAGGCTGTTTACAGCCATGAGATACAGTGTGCCATGAAAAATTAATCCGTTTCCACGGCACCCTCAAACAAATGCGCAACGCTTCAATGACATTGGAATGGGAATAGGAAAAAATGTTTTTGAGGCCTGTGGTATGGAAAGAGGCGGGAAAGAAGATAAGAAAGAAAATATGATGAAAGGCTCAAAAGGGAAGAGGGTGGGCTGCATAGCTAAAGGCAAAGTTTACATTAGCCCTGGACCCCCGTACTGGAGAGAGATCCTCTGTACATATCCCAGCAGTCAGGAGAGCTAAAGCTCAGGAGATATCCAACCCCCTTTGTCCACAGCACGGCTTGAAATAACACAGTGTAATTTTCTCTGCCTTTATTGAGATTGCTTGGGTGGACACAAGTTGGCTTCCTTCAATATCTTGATTGTGAAGTATGAGAACATAAAAACCAACATTTCCCAGTATAACTCAGAATGTGTTAGCTAAACTTTACCGTGCTGTCTCCTTTTAACGTTATATTGCTTGTCTTAAATTAAAGAGTAAAGGTCAGTGCAGTAGATTGAGCAAATTAAGATAGGCTGGAAGGCATAGTAGTGATAATACAATCACTATGCTCCATGTATAGTTTTTGACAGCGGTATAATATTTTTCATTTTCTACAGCAGGCGTTGTCTGTGTAGCAGAGTTATCAGTGGGTGGGTGTGAATATAAGCACACAGTAATGGAATTGTTTTCAATTAGCCTTAATCAAACCAGAGATGGAGATGACTTCATTGGTCGAATTTTGTGTAATTTATTGTTACCAACAGGGAATCGGAGTTGTGTTTAGACATTCAAATCACTCATTAAGTTTCGACATTGGAGGTCAGATATGGTAATTTTTTATAGGTGTATTAAATTGTGTGTTCATAAAAAGGGGGCTTTTAGTGCCAGCATGGTTGCCTCTGAATTGCCATCACATGCTGTAGACCAGCTCAATATCAATTTAATTAGAGTTTCTACTGTACTCTAGTGCAAAGCATGACATGACTCCAAGCAATCACCTTTGCCCTCACGATCACTAGTTTACCTCCACGTATGCCACCATATCTGATTTTGTTCATTTCTTCTCTTTTTTCAAACATTAATATATTTTTACTTTTTCTTTCCTTTTCATTCCATCCCCTCCCCTCCTCCACTGCTTAAATCCTACCACCACCCCACTCGGCAGAAGAACCTATCACTCCTACACTTACTACCTGTAAGTAACCACTTTGTGTTAATGTTAGTGCCATGCTTCTCACCCACACACTGTTTCCCATGCATGCAAGAGCCATGTCACCCTCCTCCTGCCCAGAGCTATTACAGAGGCTCGACTGTAATCTCTGCTGGAGGAAACGGAGGACACCACTCCGATGCATCTCCACATGACGAGCACATCATACTGTATGTCACATTGGCACGACTTCTGACGACAGCAGACAGACACAGCAGAAACCTCTACGAAAGGAAAACCTGCCACTGAGAGGTTATTGCAGACATAATTTCTGCTACACTTTTAAGGAGTTTGTTTATCAAATGATGAACTAAACTGCCTTAATGATTGTACAGCTGCCAAACTCATCTTGTGAAAGGGGGGGAGAGAAAAAAAATCAATGCAGCAGCTACTGCATTTTTACTGAGTGTGAATTTTTCATTCGCCTCCAATGATTTCATCTCTGTTGACTTGTCAAAGTTAGATTTTTTGAAGTGCCTATCACAGTGCATCTATGCTTTAGTTGTGCCCTGAAACTCAATGAGCCAGATATTTCACATTTTTGTACTCTTATGTATACTCTGCAAATGCAATCAATAACTTTTTTAACATATTTATGTGCGCAATCTATACAGGAGCGGTCATATTTATATTATAGATATTGATTATTCTGAAAATTGAGCATGAGCTAACATGTTGACTTTAATAATTCGGCTCCATATGCATGTGATAATTTCTAGTCTTTCTCTCCCACTCCATTCTCTCACTCTCCCATTAAACCATTTCAGCTTTCATGCTTTTTTTTCTTCCCTTTTTTTTTCCCGAGCATGTTTTTTAGGTTATTGCACGCCCATCCAATTATTTCTATGGTGATGGTGGAGTTGTGTCTTTAGCTAACAAGACGTTTGCATCTCTATTGAACGAGCTGATGTGTTCACAGCCTAACCTCCGTTCTATTTAGATGTCTCCAAACATCATAAAACAATACTCGCAGCTTTTTATTCACTCTTGGTACAACAGATGATTCTAAATCACACCTCTGAATGGTAAAGAAGCTTATTCTGCTGCTCTGCCTTTCCCCGCTGTAGCTCATAGGCTCCCTCTGTAAAGTCTTTGTGATGGATGCCGACTAATCTGTCTTGAGATGACTGTGATCAGAGGATAGAACGGTGGCTGCCTCACATCAAAGAACATCTCAGAATACACCTGGAGATAATACTACTCTGAATACTCTGTGTGTCACTTGTATTAGATCACAGCTGTCTTGAATGGAAAGCCCCGATGACTTGGTGGAATAGTGTCATCAAAGCTGTGCATACACGTTGGTCGAGCTACGAAGGAAGAGATGAGACTGTCAGTGAAACAATCAAAATATCACTCAAGGGTTACGTGTGTGTGTGTGTGTGTGTGTGTGTGTGTGTGTGTGTGTGTGTGTGTGTGTGTGTGTGTTGCTTTATAATGTTTAATGCCAATATGCTGAAAGAGAAGAACAGAAGTATTGTTTGAACAGGGTACATACTGTAAGTCAATCCTGAATTGCATTAAGAGGCTTGTGGTTGCTGCTGAAAGCTCCTAAATACACAGTGGGGAAGAAAGTAGCCTTTTGTATACAATTAGTCAAGAAATCATTTAACCAAGGAAGTTAATGGCTTTTTCTTTTTTTTTTTTGGATCTTATTTATTCTTTCATTTAAAGGGGCATCATCTTAATGAAAGGTTGGCATGATTGCTGTGATCGACAAAGGTTTCAGGTTGTATATTCTGTTTCCAGACAACTTGATAGGGTGGGTTTGAGCTGCAGAGCCAAACCACAGGCATTAGGAGGCCCCCTTTAGAAACATAATGGATTTGTGTGACATCAAACGGCAACGCGTCCAACATTTTCTCTATGGTCTCGTCGTGTGTCAAGATGAACGGGGAGGTTTGTTGTTTAGATTTAACCAGAAGGAAAGGAGAGGGGTTGACACATTCTGAGACTCTTCTCTAAAGCTGACAAGGTAACAACATAATATACAGTTGGATAAGACAAAGGATTAATGAATCCTATGGGGGATTTGTGACATTACAGCGGAATATACTAACAGATAACACAATATACTTAGGGGAATGCAAGAATATATAAAACCAGAGGAAATAGGGGTTGAATGAATATGTTAAAATATGTAAACAATTGAACAGCTTTAGGATTCAGACTAGAAAATTCAATTTATCTACAAATTCAGTAAAGATTAGATTAATTTTTATCAACCTAGTTCTGTACTGTAGATGTTTATTATAGCTGTAAGGATGTAAGCTCTGTTTTGTTGTAGTTTTGTTATTGGTGGAGTAAATAAAATGAAGACTTTACCAATAGCAATTTACAGCTAATTACATCAATAGTTTCGACAGGTGATGTATCACAAAGTAAAACTTCTCAGATAACAAAACAATTGTTTAAAAGCCCATTAACAGGTGATGCGGCTGTGCATCATGAGTAATTAATGTTCAAAGTTACTCTGGAGTGAGCAAGGATGTCCCATCAATAATATGACTCCCCATCCTCCCATCCTCTCTAAAAAACCTCTCTCTTGTGTCAGACATATGAGGAGCTACTCTGTAAGCAAGCGAGAGGCAGTATGGTAATTGGAAGGGACCCTGATTTGCACCTTTGAAAATGTTGCATCTCACCATAGTGATGCTCTCTCTGTCTCTCCCCCTGCAGTTACTATTTCACAGATGTTCAAGCTCAGTTTTAAAAGCAAATTTACCTGACATACTGTAGGTAGTCAAAGTTTAAATTGTAACATCAATTATAGACCCGCATACGGACGCTCTCCTCTGGATTTAAAGTGTTCAGCTGCAGCTCTGATGACAGCCTTGTTGCCAGCCGTGATTGTACAACACCTGTATGATTGATGAACCCCATTAATGCTCTCATGCATTCATCAAAGTCTTTAAAAGGCATGAGAACATCCTGGAGTCACCAAAATATGCACTTTAGGTATATTGCCAGAGGTGGCTGCGGGGGACTAGCACGCAACACAACATCAGTCAGAGCACTCATTAGGGATTCAGTTATATGTGTGATCAAATATATAACTGTCCTTTAATCAGGTGGCCGTTCCAGCCTCTGTGCCTGCTGCTGCTGCCGGGGACAAGAGAGAGATCAATTGGCACAGGGCAAGGGTTGCGATTGAGTCTTTATTCCCATGAGGGTTTGATTCATCCATCAAGCAGCAGGCATGTTAAGTAGAAACATACTTACTGTAGCACTTTTTTTGAGTGATTTGTCAGGCTCGTCTACTGCTCCCCGAACCTCAGGTACGGAATGTGATCTGACTTAATCAAGACTTAACCAAAGTGTTTTCTTTATCATGTAACATAAGATTGCATTTAATGTGTTGCCTAGAAACATAAGACACCACTAGAGTAGGTTTTAACTTTAGCTAGAAAGACACAAATTCAAGTATTTTGGATTACATTAATTACAGTACAGTATAAAGAGATAAGGTGGTTTTATTTTAGACATTAGAGGGTTCAAGAGAAGTAAATCTAGATACTTACTACTGACTTTTCCTTTCCAGTAAATCATCTGATCCCCCCAAAAAAGTCTACTCTAGCACTGTATTAAATTACTATCTCTAATATGAAAAGGGTGACTATTTTGGTTCACTTCCACAGTTCTAATACCCACTGTGCACCACCAAAAAACAGACACACAAAGTGAGTGTCTAGCTGGTGAACAAAGTGGAACATGTAGCTGCTAAAGATACAAATATTGTATCAGCCAGGCGGGGAGCTCCGGTCCTCTGAAATGATGCCAACGCGGAAGTAACTTAAAACTGCATTCTATCAAAAGGCCACCAGGGGGCGACCGTTTTGGTGTCAAAAGGACTTCCGTCTCTATACAAGTCAATGGAGAATTCACCAACTTCTCACTTGATTTCTAACCTCAGTAAACGTTTTCAAAATGTGTTTATGGTCTCAATCGCTAGTTTAAAGCCTTCTTCAATGCAGTATGATGTTCATTTGTGACATTTTGGCCTCCCTGATTTTATATTTGACGATAAAGCAGGGTATGCATTAGGGCGTGGCTACGTCGTGATTGACAGGTTGATTGGTTCACAGGTTCAGGAGGGCGCCTCATGCTCCTCCTGACGCCCATATAAGTAGAATCCATGTCTTTATTTTTCCCGGCATGCACCGGAAATTTTCAAGATGGCGCTGCTTAGATCCGAAACTATTGGCTTCCGAGCAGCAGTCCACAAACCAATGGGTGACGTCACGTATGTTACGTCCATTTCTTATATACAGTCTATGGTATCAGCTCATAAAAACAATTTTATTCAACACTGTTCAAGAGTGATATGTACCATTTCCATCTGGCACGTGGTCACTTATATCATAAATGCCTTAATGTAATGTGGCCACACCCTTATTATTTTCCCCAGTGGAAAACAAACCTGTATACCTGTCATTGTCATAATTTGCCCATATTCCTTTTATTGTCTTATCAGGAAGAGAAGTAGAGAAAAGTCTTAATAGAATCAGTCACTATTATCATTTCTAATTAATATTCATTATACAAATAGCTTGCTTTCTATTTAAAAAGAGAAAACCCACATATGCACACACATGCGCACCTAGACTATAAATTATCATCACAATTCTTTGTAAATCTTACTTTTCATAATCACCTCTATTGCACTCAGTGTCAGAATGTGAGGCCTACTAAACGTACCATGTATAACACAATGTGCTCAGGGCAAACACCTTCATTAAACCGTACAAGCCGAACATGCAGCAAGAATCACATTAATTGGTACAACGCTTGCAGATTTTTTTTTTGTACCTACGAGCTCTGCATGTTGATGAGCGTTCGGAAAGAAGAAGAAGAACAGCTCGGGCAGGGCGAAGGGATGTCATGCATGTAATGCTTCAGTTTAAATGGACACATTTTTAAATGATTTGTCATTTTCAACACACATATTGACACAACACACATTTGCACACACACATACGACTACTAATAACATGTATTGACATAATACAGCTCAATTCAGTGGTGAAAAAATAAATACAACTTTGCACATGTTTGGTGGAAATTAAATACTTTAATGAGAATATAATTTATTATTAATTGTGTACATATATATATATATTTCACGTAAACCAGGATTAAGGATATTTAGTGACCAGTAAATAAAATAAATGTACATTTTACCCTTTAAATCATAATGTAGGAACAAAGTGACCACAGATTAAAAACAGATTAATGTAAATTCTTCTAACATTGTCAAAATAACACTTTAAACATATAATACCCAACATGCGGTAGTTTAACAGATATTGTTGTAATCACTTTTACTTAAAATCACAAATAAATGAAACCCACTATAGTGTGATACCTCACAGTTTAAAGTGATCCATGTCTCTTATTGAACTAACAAGGACACTTCATTTTATTGTTTGTTTGAGAAACACTGTTGTACAGAATTGATGACGCAATCAAGTTAGCAGATAAACAGTATTGTACATTGCTGAATAGAGTCTGTATTCAGAAGTAGTTTTTTATCTTTCTGTTGGATGGATGAACAAACAACCTTGTAGAATAAAAATGTTTTAGAGATGGAGAGAAGTTTGGTCAAAGATAGTGCAAACAACTACTGAAATGCCCCCACTGGGTTAATCAAACACAATTCTGTTGCCCCTCCCAGCTGGATGTCAGTCATCCAACAGACTTGCACACATTCACACCCATGCACTCCGGATGTGTGTGGACCGTCTAATGAAGCCTTCTTTGTCCCAGTGTCACAAGGTTTAAGCTGCTCCGGTGCAGAAATGAGACCTACCATGCTGAGCTGGAGGTTTTGAAGCTCTTGTTTTAGAAGTTGTAGCAGCATCACCTCCCACAGAACAGACATTCTGGCAAACACGTGCAGACATACAATCCATGCAGTTTCCTTTTTGTTGTTACTGAACTCACAGAGTTATGAGCTCTGCTCACTCAGATCCCAGATATGCCAGACCTGTCATGTACTGAACTGCAGACAATCTCTCTAATGAGAGTTGCCTAATATAGTTACCTGGAGTGTTTGCTCAGTCTTCTACAAACACTTCTGCCATCTGTCTGTCTCATTCCCTTCATATGCGCATTCGGAGCTGTTCAGAGAAATGTTGTTGTTGAATATACCTGCAAGCTTTCAGTTCTATACATTCTTTGTTAGGATCTCACCATGTGCAGCATTACGCTAACTATCAGGGGATATGATAAATGGTCACATTCATCAAGATGCACAAATATTCTACTGTATACTTCCTCGTACTATCTCTCTCAGCACATCAGACCCCGTAATATAGTCATCTATCATTAAATTTTCCCCTCTTACAAATGAGGAGAGAAAAGCATGCCAATTAATCTTCATCTAACACCCACGGTGCCTAGCAAACATCCCAGTATTGCTGGTGCTTTCCTCATTTTGGCACTGGTGTCTGTGCAACCTCGTTTATCTCCAGTACTTGTGCTTCAACTGTTACGCAGGCCAGGAAAAGCAGAAATCCAAGTCTTAGTACACACAGACATAAGAACAGTTGCACAGTATTAAAACCTGGATTATAGTGGTTGTAAATAGTCTACTCCTTGAGTGCACACAGTGCTGAATCAGTCTTAATATTGCCCGGGGTACATACAGTTCCCCCTCTCACTCCTTCCTAATACAATATGAAGCTATTACGCAAAAAAAAAAGAGACAAGATTGCCATTTTGTTCCCGGCTCTAATTGCAGATTAAAGACAAAAAAGTGAGTCCAGCAGATGAAAATGTCACTACTTTGTCACTTTGCTTTCTGAAGAACGGATCCACTATTAGCCTCACGTCGCGGCCTTCAGAGCAAATGACTGTTTGAAGGCAGCGGGGGCCTGTTGCCATATGGCACGAGACAGCGACAAAATTGAATAAACAGAAGAGATTTGCGAAAACAAAGCAGCAGGAGTGCATCATTAGACAGCAGTTGTCCGGGAGAGAGACTGCAATTCAAATAGGCAGAGGGGTCACACAGAGAGTAACAAAGTGCGAGGATCAGTGTGAGGGCTGCCATAGTTAATTTTTAGACTGCTCGCTCCCCCTCCAGCTACCGAGCAGCGGCAGACATCAGATGTAGCGGTATGTTCCGTATCCATACAGTATGTTCCTTCTCAAGCTGTTAGACATTTTTTTCTGTAGTGCAACTTTTGTGGAAATATAGTTAACTCCTAAGAATGATAATGTGATGTTTTATTAATCACCATTGGGATATTATTTTATGTAAGTGACTTCTTCCGCTAGAGTTCAGAGATTACAGTCGCCCTCGGCTCATCAGGGATTCAGAGCCTTTCTTAGAACACTTTAGCAGGATCAGTGGAGAGGGGAAACTGGCTTTCAATACAAAAATAAAATAAAATAAAAAATAGTTTGTAGTTTTTCTAAGTTTTTTTAAGTTTTTGAATCTTTAAGAGACCTCATTTAATGTCAATTTCTTCATTTGGAATAGAGAGTTAAAAACTCAATTTCCATGATTGTCACCGTATAACTTTATTTAAGCAAATGGGGAAAATGAGGTGTTAACAAATTAAAACAAATCAAACACTGGCATAGAAATAGAGCACAAACAGAAAAATGTGGCTGTTTCAGCATTAAGCAATAGAAATATTGAAACGTTGCATCATGTGTCAAAAAAAAAAGCAATATCTAAAAAAAAAATGGAATAGATTGAATGAAGTAAAAAGAGGTGTAACATAATCACTTACCTTTGCATGGCTCCACTGTTTCATGGGTGTATTCTAAGTAAATTAATTAATAACTTCAATATTTAATTTGTATATTTCTAGGGCAAAGTTCACAAGTTTAAAAAATCCCCACATATAATACACTATCTGATGACAACACAGCATCAATGAAAGGTTTCCCAAGAATTATTTTAGACACTGTTTCAACTAGTACGTTCTTTGACAGTAAAAGCTCATGACCCTTAGTTTTGTGTTTTAATCGGGCGGCTGTGGCTCAGGAGGTAGAGCGGTCATCCTTCAATTGGAAGATTGGCAGTTCGGTTCCCGGCTCCTCCAGTCCACATGTCGATGTGTCCTTGGGCAAGACACTTAACCCCAAACAGCTCCCGTTGCTCTGCCAACGGTGTATGAATGTGTGTCATGGTTAGCTTCCTCTTGATGTGCAGGTTGGCACCCTGCGCCATCAGTGTATGAATGTGTGTGAATGGGTGAATGAGTTGTAGTGTAAAGAGTGGTCGAAAAGACTAGAAAGGCGTTATATAAGTACAGTCCATTTACCATGTAATCAAGTAAGAGGACGACAAGCCCTGGTCACAAGAAGTCTACTCTAGACTATAAGTATAAGGTGTTAAGAGTTGGCATAAATGCATTCAGAGGCTTGATTGCAGAGAAAGTTTTTGGTCATAAGTAAAAAATCTTGATCCAGTAATTCACCACCAATCAAGTATGAAGTGAAGCCAGTACTGGTGAGATGTGAGAATCACTCCCCTGGTGATATACATGTGCGTGCATATGGATTTGTGCGCGTGTGCGTGTGTCTCCATGTGTTTACTTCGTACACAATGTTTTAATGGTGTTCGATCAGGAACAGATTGCTTGTTGGCTCCAGCACATCAACTCAAAAATAGGTCAATAAAAAGCAGGTTGACTGTTTCAGTTCACTGTTCACAACTCTTAATTCTTCCGCCCCCCCAAAATACTATTGCTAATTTTAAATCATCAAGGCTACTGATGTATTTGGGTTAGGGTGTCACACCTTTCCACTTTCTCTAGGATTTATATTTCCCTGCTTGAAAAAGCATCTCTAGCCTAATAAAACCTAATGTGACCACAACCCGTGACACATTAGCTCAGCCATCTCATTACTTCTATGAGTTATCACTACCAGCATCATTTCAGACCGTTCAAGTGGTTGTTTTTTATCTGATCGTTGTTTTTGTTCATCCCCCCCTATGAAGGAAATTGGCCAAGAAGCGTAAAGAGACACTGAACAGCACCCGCCAGGAGATGACAGTGATGGTCAACTCCATGGACAAGAGCTACACGGAGCAGGGTACCAACTGTGACGAGGCGCTCTCCTTCATGGACACACACAACCACACGCTGAACACCCGCAGCGAGTGTGCGCTCACACTCAACGGCCGCAGCGAGTGCACCCTCACTCTTAACGGCAGAGGTAAGATGTGCCTTGCATCAGCCTACCTGCCTTTGACAGTCACACAACCCCAAGCATGATGATGGAGGCAATTTATTTGGTTTGGTCAGGTGAGAAGGAAATCAAACTTGGCTGCACAGGAAATATTCACACCAGGACTTCTGGATACATAACTCTGGCCTTCTTCCAAGTAACTGTGCTGTGGCTCATTTGGATTTTTGAACTGTCTGCGTCTTAGCAAGGACGGGAAACATATTTGTTTTGACTCCATCTATTAAAAATCTGAAGATTTAAGGTATCAACAGTCAGCAGGAAACCGTATGACTTTTTGTTAACACCATTAAGAAGGTGGGGGTTTTGCTCATTTACAACAGTCAGCTGCATAAATTAGCGCTGGAAATTAATTTTTAATGAAAAACTGTCTTAATGTCTCTTTATTTTCGCATTGTTCAAACCGAGTCTTTATTCAGTCATTTTGCAGCTCGTCACGAGTGCTAGTGGTTGTCGACGGGGAGCCAGCGTCTTCAATACAGTTCAAAGGGAATTTACTTTCATTTGACAGAAAAAGACTTTGATATGATTTTGTGAAAGATTGTTTAATATTTTCATGTTCTTTAATGGGAGATGTATCCTTCACCGCAGGCCCTCAAAGGATTGTTCTTCCCTTTTTACACATTCCCTTTGTAAATGTCTTAATTTTCTGTAATTCATTTTTTATTGAATTAACAAAAGTTTAACTTAAGTCAGGAATATTGATCATTTACAGATAGGATTGTGTTGCTGATACCTGCACGATAGCTGTGTTAATACTCATGTAAACACTTGTTAATAGCCTGAAGGAAGTCTTGTATTTTGATCAATAATCAAGGCTTCTTGAGGTTTTGGGATTACTCCGGTAAACATTAGCGCTTTTGAGACGTCTGTCACGAGGTCAACTCAGCTCTGTTCTGTTTTCAATTCACGGAGGAACCACGCCAACACATAAGATGCGCTGTGGTGCGATAACCTATTAATTTTCTCTGTCCCAGGTTAAACTTAATACTTTGTTGATGGACAGCTCAGCTAAGTCTGCTACCCAAGGTTTGACCTGGTATAATCCCAGTCAAAACCATCAGATTAAAAACTCCACAGCAGCTTCTGTCTCCACACCCCTGCAGGGGGATGAGCCCCAAAGATGGTCTGACCTTGATTAACTGTCTGTTAGTGTGGATGTTCAGATCTGGCACTCTGTCTGCCAGCGCAAATGATTTAAATGCATTACTTTTTACTCTGCCTATCAGTGTAATGCCTTCGACACTGCACCCCTAAACCCTCTCACACCCAAAATGACCTTATATGACAGTCAATAGTGTCATTTTGGCTCAAAAACATCATTGCTGGCAGATTATCGTCATGAACGTACTACACTCATAACCCAAACCCTGTTAGCATGCAGTTGGCTCTGATGATGCAGGAAAAGTCCTTATTGTGTTGTGAGACCAGGTGACCAATCAAGTTGCCAAGACGCTAAATAGACACTGACTTCATGCTTTGCTCTGGTACAGGAATAGTAGCACGACTACCATTTTATGCTACTTCCACTACATTTCAGAGTGAAACCTTTTTAATCTACTGCATTCATTTGACAGCCTTAATGAGCTACTTTACAAATAAGACCTTACATCAGTAATAATAATAAACTCTGACAGAGACCATCCTTCTGCCTAATGAGTATTTTTTTTATATATTTTAATGCAAGACTTTAACTTTTTAGGAAAGAAATAATACAAACTTCCATTTTCAAATGAAAAGTTTAATTTAAGAACAAAAGCAATATAATTCACCCCAGCTCAATTCAATATGAAGTACTCCGTGGTTTTACTGAAACAGTAGATTATGGTGGCTAATGATATAATGTTAGCTAACTATATTTATTTTGTTGTTAAACTGACTTAACTAAATATCTTCAGAAGTAATCAAACTGTGCATCATCAGATAGATATCACATATGTTACCTAATGATGATATCGTCTCATTCTGTCTCAATGCATGTGGCCACTGTTCAGCAAAAGCTACATAAATTCATATAAATGCATGTACATTTCAGTGAAATAAATATCTAAAGGTTCAGTTCACCCAAATGACAAAGAAACACATTCACTTACCCAACTCTTGTGGTCAATTTAGTACAGTTTTATTCAATGATTGTCCCAAATTTCTGCTTCCACTGCAATAAAGTGTTGGTGAATACATTGAAAAATAACAAATACTATATACTAATAAATATGCTATTAATGCCTTGTTATTGTGTTCTCTTTCCATCTGTAGCTGGATCCTCTCCCTCTTCCTTCACACTGCCTAAAGCCAACACTCTGAGCACTTCCATCCCCACCAACGCATACTACCCAGGTAAACATATTTCCTCACACTAATCCTGTATGTCAACAGAGAAGTGCTTACTTTTAGCCAGCGATGTCGAGCTAAATCAGAGTGTAAAAGTCAGTCATCTCAAATGTGTAAAAGTGTCAGGTTAAATTAATAAAACACTATATTTTCAAACAGGAATCAATTTGTTTTATGTTCTTAGTAATACCATATTTTTTATGTAAATTACAGACCTTTTGCATAAATGTGAGGTATAAATTTGCCCTAATAGTTTGTATCTGCTTTAAAAAATTAGATTTCACTAATGAGAAGGTAGATAGATTAACTTTGGATGGGTTCACACCCAGCTACATCCTCGGTTCAGAGAAAGCAGTACAGTATGTTTCAGCTTACCGAGATGGAATATAACTGTTCAATTACGCCTGCAGTTTCTCCAAATTATATTCATAATTGTATGTCTTATGTAATCAGATCACAGCTCATTGATTAGATAGAGTAATGGGCAGCTATATTTATAATCAACTAAACTTCGTATAATTAGCCTTTTTTTCTGAGAATATGATAAGTTTCTTGTTATGCTTCTTGGCAAGAAACCAAAATACTGTCCATAAGTTTTGTTCTTGTTGTTTTTTTGTGGATTTAAGTTGGTTTTGTTTTAATTTACTGCAACTCTCTTTCCTCCTTCAACTTCTGCACTTGTTATGGGGTATGAGCAGATCCCTTTGTGCCAACTGCCATCTTAGGTGAGACACATTTTCTTTTCCCATCGCTGTTGATTATTTATTCTTACTTCAACGTTTAAGAAAAATGACAGTACATTACACTCATGAGATCGCTGTTTGAAGACTTAAATTGTGAGGACAGAAAAGCACAGATTGTTTTGTTTTTTTTTCCCATTTTTTAGTTTGGTTGGCTCTTTTACTAAAGATGGCTTCCTCACCTTCATACCTGCCTGCTGCTTTCCCCCTTCCCTTCTCCTCTTCCTCCCTGTTATCCTCCTTCCTTCCCCTCTTCCTCTCCCTCCTGGTCAAACGAGGGGCTCTCCTTGGGCTGAGGCTGGCTTCACTCCATCCCATCCGCATTGCGTGTCGTGCGTGTGATGTCACTTACGTGTTTGACCTCTCATATGCATGGACAGACATGTGGACTGGATGTGGGGGAGTGTCTAGGGGGGCAACGGGGGGGGGCAGTTCGTCCCTGCGAACCAAGGCTACAGCGTGCTGAAGCCATAGCAGCTGCACTGAGACGCAAACAGAAATCGAATACAGGCAAACAGTGTGAGAGGGAAACAAAAAATATATATATATCTCTCTTAGCCCCCCTCACCAAAAAATTTCAAAAAACAGGACGCGTTCGGTCTGAACATTTAAAGTTTAGCATTAGCTGTGCTGCCCTCCCCTCCCTCCCCTCTCTCCTCACTACTCATTTAACTCCCCTCCCTCCCTCCAAAACAACAACCTTTTCTATTATTCTTTTTAATGTCGCTCCCCCTGCCTTTGGCTAACTGCTAGTGACCTACTTGTTTTTGTTTTGGTTTTACCAGTGTTTATTCATCCTGTTCAGTGATAAAATAGAATGATAAAAAAAAGCATTTTGTTCTTCTGTTAATTATTACTGGCCTTTGTTACGAGTACGCACAGCAGCTTAAAATGCAGCATCTCAATACGATACGAGCAGATGCTTTTCTACCAGCCGAGCACATGTAGCTACTAAGTGGGGCACTAGAACTGTAATAATTCAACACTCTAGGCCAAAGAAGAAAGATGCAATAAGCAACTCTACTCCAGTTTCACCACAAGCACCGTGTGACAGCATTTAGTACACAACTCAGAGTTAGGATGTATATTTTTCTCATTAGTGCAACTTAAAGCAGCGTCTTTCATCATCGCTGTTATGACAGCTGCGTATGTTAGTTCCACATTTAATGAAGCATGAAACAATTAACACAAAATTACAGCACCCAGAAAAGGTTACATGCTTAGCTCACTGAGGACTCGTACTGTTTCTTATTTTACTGCAGATTACTTCTTTTTTTTTTTTTTTTTTTTAAATTAGTCAAATACAGGTGTCACCACTAGCATATGCAAATATAATTATAGCAATTAGGGAAAGAAATTCAAAATGTCAGAATACTCAAAAAAATAATTGGCATCATTAGAAGTCGCAGATCTGAAACAATTACAGTTTGTTCCAAAGACGACCAGTATTTCACCATTATTTTTCTCCTTTGAAATCCATGACTTCCTTGTTTTTGTTCTTTTACTTTTGTCATGCAATGTTGAAATTGCCCCATCCATCCACTCAACATCCCCCCCCCCCCCCCCCCTTGACTAGGCTTTCTACTTAGGCAGTTTGGGCTGAGAAGGCATGTGATCTTGCCCTGTAGCGTAGCTCTAAAATACTCTACTGTAACAGGTTCTCATGCTGTATTGTTGCTTATCCCCTCTCTCCTCTCTCTTCTCCTCTCTTTCTCTTTACATACATAACCTCTTATGTATCTGCTATCTAAAAAGTGCCCATTAATGGTAAGTTTTCCCAAGTGGGCCCTGGGTTGGGGGAAGGAGGTGGTGTTTTACTCAGAAAGCAAGCCGACAATGAGAGGCTGCTTCTGATATGGACATTACGACATTTATTGCATGACCAGTGGACATGTTAGCATCTCACCACCCTCCGTACCGTGCCACCAAGCCACCATTAGCCTAGCATGGTCAAAGTACGTACAGTGCCCCATGGCAGCATCACCCCATGGCATTCTCCTCCCATCTCTGCTTCCCTCCTGGGTTGTTGTTTTTTTTTTTTTATTTAGGGTGTTTTTTTTTTCATATTTCGGGGAAGGACGGGTGGTCAGGGGTTGAATCCACGCTGTGTCTGTGTGATGCTTCTGACGGTGCCTGCTGCAACATGCTCACTGTGGCCCACCGCACCCCCCCCCTCACATCCTCCTCCTCCATGTTTCTGGACACCCCCTCCATCGTCCGCTGGCTCCCCCACAGCATCTGTGCCTCATGTCTGCCACCGACTGGATTACAGTATGAAATAACTGGAATGGACTCTGACTCTCAATATGAGCTGTAGCCCAAACCAGCATACTGTACTGCCAGTAACAAACAAAGTAAACTTGTTGTTTTACAGCATCTTTATGTGAATTGTTACGAACACTTTCTATTTTATTCTGACAGTAGTCATATTAAGTGCTAATAGTTTAAGTGCTACACCTAAAGCGCCTTGTATTTAAATGGCTATAAGCTGCCGTACAGTACAGTAGGCCTATTATATCAAACATTTTCCAGCCACACACTGAGACAGACGGACCTGAACCTTCCCACCACATGACTCATCCTATTACTCAATGATGTTGTGTTGTTGTGACCATCCATAACAAACAGATTTCTAGTTGAGAGTTGTTTGTCAATCTGGAGGGTTATGACATAATGCTTAACAGTAAATGAGATAGTGTGCCATCTGTTAATGGGAACAGTTGTAAGGGAGATATTAACTGGTAGAGGAGCGGCGATGCCTAGACAACTTATCTCAACTTTATATGTCAATAAATTGTCATCAAATACCACTGACATTTACTGCTTCAAGCATTATGTCACCCACGTGTAACTTATAATGATTTACTAATGAATCATGTAAGGCTCCTTCCTCTCTGTCCTGACCTGTTCTGGCCTGTCCCTGTGTTCGTGTCCAACAGATGAGAGCCAGAATATGGGCAGTGACACCAGCAGCCTGGTGCAGTCACACACTCACTCCCTGAGGAAGCGGGAGCCCGTCGACGTGCCGTACCAGACGGGTCAGCTGCACCCGGCGATCCGCGTGGCAGATCTCCTCCAGCACATCACCCAGATGAAGTGTGCGGAGGGCTACGGCTTCAAGGAGGAGTACGAGGTAGGACGCAACCCAGCTGTCATCCCCCCACTATATAGAGGTTGAAAACACACATAAAGTCTGCTGATAGACTTGCAACATCTCCACTGAAATTCTTTAGTGGAGATGTTGAGTCTGGTACAAGGCTTCATCTGTGTTTGTGTAAAGCCCCGTGTCTCTTTCTCTGTATCCGTCTCTCTCTCTCTTTCTTTCTGTCTCTCTTTTTCTATTTAGCACTGCACAGCACAACTGTTTTGTTTCTCCCCAGATGCACTTTTATGATAAATTGTTAATGTACCCCGTCTCAGTGTGTTTACGGTGTGATTCGTTTTGTTGTTCATCTGTTCTTTGTTGTTTCCAACTATTGTGCATTTTCTGTGCTTGTGTGTATGTGTATTTGTGTCCCAGTAACCCATGGAGACTGAGAAATATGACCCCCCCCCCCCAAAAAAAAGAGTGAGGGACAAGCTTTACTTTAGCTGTGACCCCTCCTTTATCTGATTCAGGTCCGATTAGGTCCCTGCAATCTCTCTTCAGACTGTTGATGCCTCTCACTGACACCAAAACAAAAGCTTCTTTCCCCCAGAAGAGCATCACTCTCATTTCCTCTCATTAGTGAGAGAGACTGGCAGGGCTTGGCGCCACTCCAGTCTCCTAACCATCCCTCAGCATCAAACCAGCATCCTCTCACCCTGATGCCATGTTGTGGTTTTCAAGCTACACTTTTGAAATCCATCTTTTTCAAATATCTAATCTGTATCAATTCAGTTCTATCTGAAATCATACTGACCCTTTCCATTAATACTGTTTTATCCATACATCTTATATCCTTCTTTATCATATTTCAACATCCTCATTTTCTCATTTTTAACTTGCTTCCCACGTCTCTCTTCATCCTCTGAACTTTTCTTTTAACCAACTCCTTTCTAATTCCTCTATCTTTCACGTGTGCTGTTGTTTCTCTCTTGCTTCAATCTCATTCTGAAATGCACTTATCTACACCTCCCTCGTTCTTTCCCCGCTTTAGTTTCCCTCTTGTCATCTCCCTCCCTGCTTAATTTTACAATGTGTAGGCCAGATTTATCAGTAATTAACTCCCCACTTCCCCCTCATGACTGCAGAGTTAAATATGCAACCTCCCATTGCTACCTGCAGCATCAGATCATTGAGGGGCTGGAGAGCTTTTGGGCTGCCCTCCGGGCCTAATCCATTATGGATAAAGGTGTTTTGGATTTACACACCCCGGCATTGCATGGATGCATAACAGTCGATCAAAAGGAAGCGCGCCACAGTGAACGATTGGCCCCTGTCACCTTACCCCTGCTGTCACCTAGCTACCCATAGCCTGCTGCAAAAAAAAAGGCCTGTGGGATGCTGTGCGTAACGGAGCTCATTCTCACTTGACTAGTGCGATTCATTTGTATGTTTTTTGTTCTGCTGCTGTCTTCTCTATATCAATCTGTCTTAAGGTCAATGCCCTTTTTTTAACCGTTTTATTTTTTATGATGAGATTGGAGCCTAGTGCACCTCTAAACCTGTTGACTTACACTGTACTATATCTCTCTCTGACCCATGCTTCTTGTTATTCTTTACGTTAACTTTGGATCAGATAAACGAGGTAAGCCAATACTTTTGGTTATTTTTGAGTTTTCTAGACTTGTAGATGATATCAAACTTTGACAGATTGATGGTGCTTGTTGGCTATTTGTTAAGGAGGCCCTGTGGGAATACAATAGATCCCATATATGATCTACTCTGAAAAGGGCATTTACCAACAGAAGCTAGTTACCAAAGCATTTGACAGTGTACAAATGAAATGTGTGAGGCAGTGACATTTTTCTTTTTAAGCTGTGTCATGTCAAGTCTTGAAAATGTTGCCCGTGAACTGTTTTGTATAATCAGAAACTGCCTTACTACAAACATGCTCCACATTTAAGTCTAATGTTGGTTTATAAAGGTTTTCAAAAATGTCCAAATTTCCAAAAAACTGAGTAAACAAATCCCCAAAAATGTGAAATTCACTCAAACTAGCCCTTACTGACGCCTTGCTAGTTAATTGCAAATTGTGACAAATGGCTTAGCAAATGTTATGTGTGATTACGATTACCCAGACCAACCAAGTAATGAAGTTTTTTGCATTTGCATGTACACATTTCTTCTGCACGTTGACGCACATTTTTAATGAGCAACTAAGAAGCAGAAAACACGTGATGTTTGTTTTTATGTGAAGGGAAACATATTGCATCTAACTTACTGTGAAAGTCCTGAAATTCTACCACAAATTAACACTAGTCAATCTGAATGAGTCTCCCTTCCCCTCACGCTGTGAATGATGAGTTAATTCAGAAGCAATTCACTTCTTTGTGTTACCATCCTTGTTTATTTATTCATTCTTTTTACTTTGTCATGGTTTATGTTAAGTGCTCTGTTGTCGCTTTATGTAGGCTTTCCCATAGAGACTGTATGCAGAGAAATAACTGTGCTTTTCACTTATGTGGTGACAGACAAAGACACTGCTGAACAGAGAAACTGTGCTGGGACTTCAGTACAGCAGGTAGCCTGTAATTAAAAACATACTAAGTTGGATCTGCTCCAGGAAGGCGAGGAATCATTTTATGGATGATGAAAAACTAGCTGCAGATGCACTGAAGTAAAATACACCACCAACCTTTGATAAAAAAAAACAGAGGAGCCACCCATTGTTTTTCCATGAATGTCTGATTAATTTCAGGTAGCCAATTATTCCCTGCATGGGTATGCAGCCTTTAAATTGAAAGCTTTCATATAATCTCTACCTTATGGGACACTAACTAATTTATCACCATAATTTGTTATTCTGAATTCAGGATCCCAACAGTTTGAGGAATGAGACTATAGCATTTCAGACAGGCAGGGCCATTCAGCTTAAGGGAAAACTATCATGAAGTTGCCAGGTAACGCCTTACGACTTGAAGATGATTTGTCTTCAGATGCTTGATATTAGACCTGTATCCTTCAGAGTGACAGAGAGAATGACATTGGCCTGTGCATTTACTCAAGATGTACTGCCAGTGGAGAGGACAGGCCTATATAATCCGTCTCTGAGACATGCTTCCATCTTCACTATGAATGGATGGGACATATTTTTAGCATATTAAAGCTGTTTCTCAGCAAAATCGCTAATCCTTAGGACTTAATACAGGAATATGTCCTTGCATGGTGTCTGAAAGGCCTTTATTTATTAGACAAATGGCCTGCTGCCTGCCATAGTGGTGAGATGAATGGATCCATCAAGTTTTAAAACACTAATGATTGAAGACAATGCATCCGGCTCTCTCAGACTGGCTAACCACGCTAAAAGGAACTCCTAAACAATCTGTTTAATCTGTTAAATACTCTTGAATCTTTATTTGTAGATGCTTCTGAATTCTAATGTATTAGCTGACTTTTTAAATGTGCCATTAGCTGACTATCAAAAAGCCAGAACAATAACATGTTTTTGTCCAGACTAGTCTGCTCGGAGCCAACCGCACCCACCTCTGCTGAACAGCGGTAGACTGGCAGTGGAGATGTATTTTCATAATTTGGCTTAATTGTGCCTGGTGTGCCATCAGAATGGAAATCTCCCCAGCGAGAGATGATAAATATTTCATGACTGTAATCTGAGCAGAGCAGTTTTTGATCTGCAGACGATGAGCTGGCTTTATTTTTCCCCACGACGAGGTGATTGAGTCCCTCAGATGAGGCAGACGGACAGCCGCTGCAGTGGCTCCGCCTGGCAGAACGGCGCAGGGGGAGAGGTTTGAGCGTAACACCCTGCTGGCCCTGCCCTAATGGCACTCGCTGTTTGACACAGCTCCCCAGGATCCACCATCCTCCCTGTGTTTCATGTCTAATAATGATGTGAATATATCTCTCTGTGTGTCTTCCTTTCTATTGCCAATGTTCGCTTCCTTTTTCATTATTTTTTGTAGAGCTGAAAGAGGAAGACTATGTTCTTTAGCCTGGTTATCATTTAGAGTGCTCGCACATGACACCATATTTCATCCCCCCCCCCACTCTCTGTTCTATGTTTTCTATCTTTTCAGAGCTTTTTTGAAGGACAGTCTGCACCATGGGACTCTGCCAAGAAGGATGAGAACCGCATGAAGAACCGATATGGGAATATTATTGCATGTGTGTACAAAGCACCTCCTCGTTGTTCATGAATTTTTGTGTGCTGTTCCCATTCTTCTAGCTGATTTATGGGCCAGGCTTGTGACTCTGGATAACTATAAGCTACTCAAACAGAGTTTTATTATCAGCCAACAAGAGCAGCTTTGACCTTTCCAATCTACTTTTATATTAATCTTCCCGCAGCGTCTTTTCAGTTATGAGAAATAAGCCATGCATCACATTTGCATCAGTAATGTCTATAAAAATGTTGAATTTGCCTTAACTATTCATTTATATTACCTATCAAAACTCATGCTGAGCTTTAATACAAATGTGTCAATTAATGCTGATTGGAAACTTCATTTGAAGCCTTCTTCAACTTAAATCAGGGCTGTCACTGAAAAACATTGATGATCTATTTTTGGTGATTATCTTAAAATTACTTTTTGAGACAATCACCATAATTACAATTTCTAAAACTATGAACATAATTTAGAGTTAACTTTGCATGGTCCTCATTAAAAACTGACCATCAGTTTATGTCCTGATTCAAAATGATTGCATTGTGGTTTAGTGGCTCTACAGCATCCATATTTTATTCCCACATACTGACTAAGGATGTGCATCTCTATCACAGAGACCAATGCAATATGCATCTCAATTCATTACCAAAGATCCGATACATTAAAGATAAATACGAAGCAACTGCAAATACAATATGATACAATGCACCTCTGTTGCGATGCAGTATGATTCAATACGACATGATGACGATGCAATTAGACACAAATGATGCTAGTAATTCAGTATGGTACAGAGAGTTTTAATTGATTTCCTTAAGCATACAGAAAATCATAAATTAACTAGTGCCATTTAGCCAAAGTGCCGTTTTTACTCTGCATATTTGTTTCAGACATATTTGCGTCTAATTGATGCTGTATCTAAAATATTACAAACAGGCCTTTTCACGAGTCTTTTGTACTTTTGTAGTGTAGTGTTCTCTGTCTTCAGTTTCTCTCTTTGACCCACACAATTACAAAAATAGTTATAATAAAGTAAAAAGTAATAATCCATTTTCTCAAATGTGCGGAACAATAATTTTAGAGTGTAATTCCAGCCGCTACGTTTGGCAGCACATTTAGCATAGCATGCTAGCACTTTTGGAAGAATCAAAATATTGGTAACATTTCTAAATAATAAAGGCATAGGGCTTCTATTAATAATTACATATAAATAAATAAATAACGTTTTAGGAATGCAAAGATGTTAGAAACAATGCATCGTGAGTTCATCTCAAATTGTATCTGATGCACACTTTTCTAATCAGGGCTGTTGCATCGTGAATGTTTATGCAGATGCACTGATGTGAATCGGGGGATCTTCCCTTCCGTTAATAGTTATTATCCATTAATTGAAGGTTAATAAGGTCAATTAATTACAAATTATGATGTTGATTATAACTTTTAAGGTCTTTCAGATGCTGTATTGTCTAGATTTAGACAACAGAATCAGTGTTTGTCGTACAAGCTCGGTCACATGACGGCAACCGTTTATTGGCCACGTTACATTTCTTCAACTTCACTTTGTGCCACAGTACGATACCAGTCTGATGCTTCCACTCCACCATATTCCCTTTCTTTCTTTGTCTTATCATTTCGGTGTGTTCCCTCTGTTTTTACTGTCTGTCTCTCTGTCCCTCTCCCCCCCTTTTCTTCTCCTGATGCCCTCGTTAATATGATTAATTCAACGCTGGTTTCTTCCTCTCTGCCTCTCTTCCAGATGATCACTCCCGTGTCAGGCTGCAAGCCCTGGAGGGGGAACAGAGCTCCGATTACATTAATGCAAATTACGTTGATGTAAGTACACACACCAGCCAGCGCCACCAACGCAAAGGTCACTGCGCTTCCTCTCGGGTAGAGAGAGGGCGCTGGTGCCGCCGTCACAGGGGGCCTGAGGGACAAAGCAACCCTTACTGCCTGCCCATCACATGAACACACACACACACACACACACATGCTCAATGCCTTTATATTCAACTTAAGAGGGCTGCTGTATCACTCTTTGCATTGGATATATTAAGAGGAATGAAGATCAGAGGCTGACAGCGCTGGGAAAGAGAAAAGGCAAAGCAGCACACAGGGGAAGCAGAGGTTATAGTTTTGGACTTGGCTTTGAACATATGCATGAACACATTTTGAGAGCCAAAAAATGTTGAAGAGAGGGAGAGAAGTTGCACGGATGATTAATTAGAACAGTTAATATGACAGATAAAACTGGAACAAAACTGAAAAATATAAAAGTACAATACATTGCTTTGAACATCACAAATGGAAGTAGATAAAAAAACGAACAAAGCATTAAAAAAAAAGTTAAAATTATTACAATAACTCTTCTTTCACTCCGTGTTATGTTGTCAACCTCCGTCCTTCAAGTGAAAGATTCAAAAACTGTCACTTCCTCCCGAATTAACTCATTTCACTGTTTGGATCTGCCAAATGTGAAGTTAATGTTTGATTAGATTTAGGCATTAATATTAAAAGAAACCAACACTGACTGTTGATCCTCAGTGTCAAAATGAAAGACATTACTCACCCTTATTCTCCTTCCTGAGATGTTCTGTAGCACAATAACAACCTCAAACTACCGGCTACATCTATTATTCGCACAATCATAGGAAGTGGCTGGTCAGGAAAATACAAACATAGATTGTTTGAAGCATTTGAACAAACAACCCGAGGGCAGTCTCCAAAGATTGGATAGTAGTTTTTCAGCCTCACTTTTCCTGCACCAGCACCAGCCACCTGTCTACTCCTCTGCTGTTAAACACTGCAAGACTTCTTGGTCAGACTAGTGAATCAAACTGGATACAGCAGTTACCTACAGCGGCTTAGTTACACTTCTTATCACAGGAGAGTACTTACAGCACAGCACTTACATGCACTCAAGTGACTTAGCATACCTTTACAGTAAGTAAAAGTCATTAAAAAGTGGCGTGAGACATGCCTCCTGTTTGAAAAAGGATCTAACTCACTTTGCTCACACAGTATAGAAACCTCGTGATCTGACCCGATTTGCTGTTAATAACAGTGTTAGTAGCAGGGTTTCGACCAATCGCAGCAGCTCATTGGCTTCTTTGAGCAGATGCTTCCGCTCAGTGTGTAATGGCCTGGTGATGTACCTGACTCCCTAAGTGGTTTTCTGCTCAGGAGAGAACTCTCACTCCTATGTTTCCCCATCTTCTCTTCCCCCCGCCCATCTAATGTGGTAATTTGTAATCTCTTGTTACGCCTTCAAACATAAATTCATAATGCAAGGTGTGCCACAGCAAATGCAGGGGGCTTAAATTATTTACCTTTCCCACTATTCAGTTTATGGTCCATTATGCTGCGAAAAGAAGTGCTGCGGAGAAGGCTCTTACAATAGAGAGGGCCCCATTACATGATAAGAATATACGCATATTAAAGAGGGCCCTGATTGAAAAGGATTTCCACTGCTTTGCCAGCTTCATTGGAGAAGTACTTAGTAGAAATGCAGGCATATGGGTAATGATGTTTTTGCTCTTCTTTTTAACCCATCTAAAAGCGTGTCCTACCCAATAAACTCTTATGTAGAACATTTCCCGCAGTGTTTGTTATTGTACTCAGCAGATTCAGCGGGGTGTGTTTCTTTTCTCTGCAGCTGATTGAGTATTTTCATAAGCATTTAGGAGGCAAGTAAATGTAGTGTAATGGCCTTTTGTCGGCTGTGTTGTGCTGGTGTGCACATGTGGTACAAAGAGGGTTTTTTTGTCGTTGTGCACTGTATATTAAAGTCGGTTGCCGGGGTTGCCATCATGAAATCAAGTCATTCAGTTGCCCAAAACCTGTCTGCTAAAATGATGTTCATTTACAACTGGAATTATCAGATATGATTGGTAGGAAACATTATCCTATACAGATGATATTTTGAACATTTTAGATACATAGTTCACTACTAGTGCACAATTTCCACATTTAATGTATCTGGAAAACATTCACAGTCAATATATTTCATTTGTTTTTCTTTAAAATACTTGCTCCTGACGACATTTTTATAGTTATGTTTGGGCAAATCAAAGCATTTAGTTGAAAATATGAAAAGGTTGCGCTCTCAGCCAATTCTGACTTGAAGCACAAGATGGGACACGTTGGCTTTTTCCAAAACCAATATATGTCCCTAACCTTAACTCAACAAATGGGGCACAGGACAAGAACCAATTTCCTGCCCATTGTACATCACCACAATGTCCTCCCCATTGCCAGATTAATCCAGCAGGGGTCCTGGGGTAAAATAAAAGGGGGGGGTGGGGGGGGGGGGGGGGGGGGGGGGCCTGTGAGCCTTGATTTGACCCACTGTTGTAGTAATTTGATTAAAATTTGGTTGAGGAATTAACACTGTGTATATTTTGACCAACAAGATGACTAAAAACCCACCTTAATCACTTTACAGTATTGTGCTTTAGTTATGAATAATTACTCAAATGTGCAATAAATTCATATTCCTCCAAAACAGCTGCCACACAGTAAACCTGGGGGCTTCCAGAGCCCCTAAGGATCTGGGGCCTCAGGGCAGTTGCTCAATTTGTCCTGATAATTATCCCGCCATGTTTCTTCCTATGACATTTTTGTAGTATGTTTTACACATTTCTTGATTGGAAAATAAACATACAAAGGTAGCAATGACCCTGTCTCCTCCTAAATGTATTTAGAGAAACAGATTAGTGTAAAAGTGTGTTTTTCTAGGTGATAGGAGTTGGTATCCCAGATTTGCAAAAGTGGGCTATCTAATGATATTCAGACCGAAAATACCAATTCATGCCCACAGGCAAAAACATTTCATGCTGCATATTTGAGACAGTCTACACCCCACTGCTACTGGAAAGAATTAATGTAAATGATCATAGTAATAAGCAATGCAGCCAAATAGAAAGAGCATAACACATATTTAATTCCCTCTTAGCAATTTAAACATCCCTGGAAACAAAGCCTCTTCAATTAATAATTTCAACATTGACATTTCTGTGTTTATCTCTGTGTGTTGATCATAAAGAAACGCTCTTATGTACCTAATGTACCTGCATATTAAAAGCTACGAGTCCATTTATAGCAAGCACTACTCACCTGACAGTCACTGTCAGGGCCCTGCTTTCTTTCTGTCTCTGCCTCTCTAATCCAACGGCGTACTGGGCCTCCACTTGACAGAACATACATGAAAGCACAAACAAATCTCTTCCTCAGTCCAGAGATAAAGAAGTCATTAAAAATGGAGGACAGTTGAATAGCTGAAGCAGGCCCTGTGGATGAGAGAGAGAGTGAGGAAAATATCCTTTGTGTCTTTCTCCCTTCATTGGAGGAGCGTTAATCACAGTCCAAGTTAAATTGAATATGAGTGAGATAAGCAGAGCAGCAGGGGTGGGTGCGGAGGGAAGACAATCAAGAGGAGGCAGGGCCGGGGAAGAGCCTTTAAGTCCTAATGTTTTGTTTCCTGCCTCATATCTCTGGAGAGAAGACAAGGAATTGGACAAATAAAACTTGAAGGGATTAGAGTAATCCGTGAGACTGGGGGCCTATTGTGAAGATCAGTGCTGTTAGTTGTATCTTGGGGATTATCAGCACTTTGGCTGCTTACTCCAGAGGTGTGCTGCATATAGAGTGTGCGTGATGGAAAGTGTTTATGCATCTGGTATCAAGCAGCTTCCATCAAGAGCTTTCAGTTGCCCATTTTTCTCACGGATGTCGAAATAGAGAAGTAAACGTGTTTACAGTAGAAAACAACTAGCAACCTGACGATGCTATCATTTCTGGTGCCAGAAAACAGAGCGGCACACAAATTTCTCAAATAGTCCCTTTGACGGTTGAGCAACAGTGCAGCAAGAGTTATTTTTTGCTGCAGAAACAAGGTGCTCTATGAGGAATCTGCTGAAGTGTATTGTATTGTCAGTATGTGTCATAAATAAAGTGAGTTTGCATGCATGGCTCAATGTGCATTGGCAGGAAAAAGACCCAATATCAAAGACACTGTGTGGCTTCTGAAAGAAATGACTTGACGACAGCTGGTCTCTTACGAGTAGGAGGGAAGTGATTCTTATATTCTTTTCTCCCCTTTTTTTTTAGGGCTACCACAGGCCAAATCACTACATCGCTACTCAAGGTAAGAATAAAAACTTTCTAAAAACTGTAAGGCACTCTGGGTTGGAATGTGTGGGCGGTGAGAATTTATGTCTGTCTGTTTGTTTGTGGGATGGATGTTTGCAGGTGTTTGCAAATATCTTTCTGAACATCCCTATCATTTTTTTTTTTTTTTTTTTTTTTTTTTTACATACACTCTTGTAAACTACTCTTTGATGCTCAGTCGAGTGTGTGTTCGGGGAATCTGGTACTACTCAGTGCACACACACGCTCTCACACGCACCGACACACACTTACGCACCTCTGAGCAAGCAGAGCGGCACGCTTCCACTGTCTGTCTCTCTCCTCTTTCCTTTCCATCGGTGGTGTGGGAGCGATTAATCAGGCAGTCTGGGAGAAAGCTGAATAAATAAATGGATTAGCTGACATGTACAGGCACATTTTGTCACTGTGTTAATCTGGCCGGCAGATTCGCAGTTCGAGGAGCACTTACCGTGACCCTAGAGGTTAAGTCTGATTGATGGTTAATTGTTATGAATTTTGCGTCGAAAGTCTTGCTCCCACATAACGGAGCTGCGTGCGTGGGGATTTTGCGTAGCACTTTAGAAAAAAAATCAGCAGAGGAGGAAAAAATAAATAAAAAGGAAGAGCCGTTTTTTGCGAAGAGGCCTTAATGGATTCACAATCTGCTTTGGCTGAGCTGGGAGTTGCATAATTACCTGTTTATTAGTGCATTGCCTCTCTTCCTCAGTGTCTCAATTAAAACAACCCTCTGTATGCTCTTACTTCAGGAAGAGACGGCATACCAATCAGGCAGCAGACGCTCACGTTGTCTGTCAACCTGTATGTGCAGCACCTGGCATATACCGCCTCGCGCTGACCACTGAGTCAAACACTCAAAACCGAGCCGTCTGTCAAGTGCCGACTCGCTCTCCTGCGGGGCCACAGTTCACGAAAACAAGCCGCTCTAACAGATGCGTTCACCTCTGAAAGGATTTCAGCTGGATTATTATGACTTCTATAATTGTGCTGTAGTCATTAAGAGCATTCCATATTTTATTTAAAAATATGCATATGGAGATCAGCAGTCAAAGAAATATTGCAAACAGAAGCCCTCTCTAAGATGAAAAGCTTGAAAAGCCAAACGTGTTTCCATTCAAGTTAATTAGCCCCTGTTTTCTCATTGAGCTTGCATAATAAGTCCTCATTCTCCATCGACTGTATCGCAAGCACGATAAGGCGTATCGCTATGTAGAACCATCCAGCGCAAAAGACTGGAGTGTGTGTGTGTGTGTGTGTGTGTGCATGTACGTGTGTGTGGAAACATCTGTATTCTCCGGGAGAGCGGGCCCTTTTATAATTCATCATCAGCTCCGGCAGACTGACAGGAAGGAAGGCTCTGTCTGCTGACACCGAGGCAAAGAGCAGCCAGAGATGATAGCAAAGCCAGACACAGACCTGTCTCTCTCAGTCAGACAAACTGCATACTGTAGCACCTGAGAAGAGCACCTGGGCATTGGCACAGTTGCTGAAAATGTGGAAGTAGTCTCTTGCTCTCCCCCACACTAAAGTTTTTCAGTGAGTGACACTTCCACTAAAGCCCACTGGGACCGACGGGAGGCTCAGAAAATGATGAGACCTGCAGTAGTGCTGGATAAGCTAAAAAATCTTTGTCATAAATTGGTTAAGGGTGTGCTTAATATGGCAGACGTGTGGGATAACGTTGTCCCCGTTCTCTTATGCTATAAACTACAATGACACTCATTAGTTTTGGGTTTATTGATGAGTCCCTTTGCTCTGTCAAGGTGACAACGGCAGGTAGAACAGCTGTCACTCCATAAAAGCCTCATCACCCAAGCTCTGCTCCTCATTATGTAGGTCATTCTCTCATCCAGGGCTTTTTTTTTTGCTGCAGCAATACAACAACCGACTCTCAGTAATTCGCCAACGCCAACTGCAGCTCACCTACTTAGCAGATTGAGCGCGTGCGTGCGGCTCAGCCCTCCCTCCCTAGTTCTCCACCTCCCCTCAGTCCATTTTTTATGTCCTGCGGATCGTTTAAATACCGATCAGACGCGAGCTTCTTCCTGGTGGAGACTGTGAATTACACTGAAGTAGGGGTACAAACAGCTCTGATAAGTCCCTGCATCCTTCTGGTGATGTGGAAAATATTCATGATGCAGGAAAGGGTTCAGTTTCATCAAGTTTTCCCCCTCCGGTCTACTCTGCTCTTCCCTCCCCTCCTTCACAAGCAGCAAATGTCACCAGCAGCGCAAAAGTTTTATTATTTACAGGTTAACATCTCAAAGCCCACTGGGGGGTAAGGGGTGGGAGATAGAAAAGAGAGAGAGAGAGAGGGAGCAAATCAATGATAAGTGAGTGTACATTATGCCAAAGTCTGCTGCATGTAATATTAATGGGCAAGAGGGGAACACAGCGTATGGGTTTGGCTGCGAGCGTGCATGTGTACACGTTGATTTGGAAGTTTTGCGGCATACCTGGACCGGGGGATTTCTACATCTGTCACACTCGTTGCTTCTGAGGAGGAACAGGCCTACTCCCAAAACACTAGATCGGCTGCAGCAACATTAACTCTCTGACAGCTGAGTGCAAATCTCTTACTGGTGTTCTTCTTCGGTGAAGTGCCTCGACCAAACTTCTCTGACTAAGCTCCTCCTCGCACATCCTACTAGAAACTCAGCTCTCATCTTTTAGTCCCCTAAGTGAGCTCTCTAAGTAATTTCTCTTCGCTAACCTGTGGCTTACATCTGAGACAATAAGCAGCCCCTCAGGAAGGTTCTTCATCAAGGGGACTTGTTTATTTGAAACAGATTTTAAATAGATACATGTGTAAATGTGTTTTGAGTCCTCTTTATCTAACTCTCTAGGACTCATTATTTGCCTTGTGATTTCCATAAATGTACTTTGTATGTTTTATTTTTATTATTAGAATAACTGGAACAAAAATCCATGAGATAATTAGATTATTCAGGCAGAACTCTGTATTTTAAAGGGATTGTTCAACATTTTGTGAAACACTATTCAACCATGGATACTATTTAACAATAACTATGGAGCTTAGTGTAATGATTGAAAGCCAAAAATCTATATCAATATCAATAATGAACACCTGGTAACTCATTTATTTAAAGACTAGATTTACATTTTTAAGTCTTAAAACAACATGCACCCACTTATATATACATTGCATCAGTTTTTTCGCCCCACTGTAATTGTTCCTCCTGTCCGTGGTCGTCAAAAGATCCCTTTCTAATCTGGTGAAAGAAAGAATGCAAACAACAATCTCTAATTTCAAAGTTACGCACTTTGTTGACTTCCTCTTTGCCAACCTCCTCTCTTCAGGAAGCGGGTTTTGGTGCTATCAGAACATTATACTGCTTCTGTCTTTGCTCCTGGCAGACAACAGTAATAATTCACACGCTGAGGTTGTTTTCAGGACAACATACGGTAGTCATAAGTCATTTATGACTTTTGTGTTTGTGTCTTGTGGAGTTTGTATTTTTATTTTTTAGACCTCAGCGGGCCATTTTTTTTGTCATTCTATGATCTGAAGCATTTTCTGAGCAGTCAACAGGACCATTTAACCTGCAATGATCAGGCTTAACTTGCAGCAGTAAACAGTTGGAAGCATGGAGACATAAATCCAAATTTGGGGGTTAAAATGAATTCTGAATGTATTTGAAATCAAGCTATTTTTCTGCAAAGGAAAAAAAAAAAGACAAAACATTGAGCCAAGAACAATTATCCAACTTGTTCATCTAAATTGTTTATGTTTGAGATTGTTTTGTCTTTATACCTATACATCAAGAGCCATACTCACTTCCTCATGAGTGCCATCAAGTTCAGTGCTGCTCAGCATCTCTTTCTCACCTATTCTCTATCTCTGCATGCATATGGAAATATAGATTTGCTGGCTGAAGCTTGGCAAGAGCATCCCATTGGATGATTTACCATATAATGCCAAGTGTTATTGTGTTACTGAAGTCCTACACACCAGCTGTCCTGCTTCTCAGTCTCTCTCTCTCCCAAACTTCCCAGCAGTGTGTATCCTCCCTCAGGGACGAGTGTAGGAGGTAGCAGAGTGGGTGGTTCAATCAGGTTGGGTGGTTATTGGAGAGACTGTAAATGACTGGAATTGGAGATTGAGGTCCTGCAGTTAAAAATCAAGACAAGCCACCGCATGCAAAGCAGAGGAAATGTGGGAATACAAATGGAAGATATTGAGGAGCTTTGGTCCAAATTTCTAGACATCCAGCTGGAATAGAAAAAAGTCAGCAGGAGTAAAAATGTTCTTGTTTTCCAAAGAAAAGCACACGAACAGGCTGGCAGCAGAAACATGGTAACGGAGGTGGTTGTTAATTTAAAATATTTTTAAAATCTCTTTTCAGCAAATACTCAAAATTTCATTGCAGAGTTTTGTGAAAAATAGAAGTGATTTAAACTATGTCACAAGAGGATGTACTGGAGTACAATCAGAGCCAGTAAGTGTTTAGGCACCACATAACGCAGATCAAACATGGCTCGATCAGTCAAGTGACTGAAATGGTTATGACACTTTGTTGATGTCCTTAGGGAAATGAGGTTGTTGCAGAAGACATAAGCCAATAAACAGCACAAACAGTACAATAATGAAAAAGGATGCAGAGGCTGCTGTAACTGGTGAATATGAGCTGCTCCTAGAAGTTAGACACATAAAGGCATACTGTAAGGTAGCCTACGTATGAAATACAACTTTTATTTCATTTTTAATTCATTTTTAAAGGTTTTATTTCTGCCTTTAATTGACAGATGAAAGTACAGAGAGACACTGGGAGTTTTATGACGTGCAACAAGAGTCTGTGGTCAGAATTGAACCACAGATATTAACCAGTAGCCTACCTGAGTGCCCCACAACTTAAGTTTTAACTGTTCATAATCTGAAATAAGGATAAATATTTCTCTTTCATCAAACAGCCAGTGTAAGCTGTGATTCTAGCAATAAGTCGACTGTAGTCAAAAGTGTTTATCCAGGATAAAAAGTCTTGTTCTGGACTGACTTCTGGGAATCATCTTTCTTTTGAGTTTCATATATTTGAAATATATCTTCTTTTTTTTTTCAAGGCACATATCTCTGGGCGGTTTTGGAGCAGGTTGGTGGGTGGATCTCCCTCTTAAAGAGTAATTTACCAAGACACTAAATCCCAAAATGCTTCTACTGTAGTGCCCCAGTCAGCGCCTTGCATGGCCGCTAGTGTGTGAGCTTTGTTCTGCACAGATATAAAAGCGCTATGTGGAGTGCAGTCAGTTTACTAATCGGTAATATTGAGTGTGCGTGCGTCATATTTACGATCGGGGTATCCAGCTGGATTACCAAATTCTGTGATTGTATAATTTCTGTTTGGATTCCTGTCAGGGACCTTTGTTGCATGTTCTGCTCCCTCTCTCTCTCTCTTCCTGTCACCTCTTGAAAAAAAGTGAGTGATACGTGATAGATAAATGATAGATGTCAGTGTTGAATTTCACATAAAAAACTCAAAAGACTGACCAAATGTAAATAGAGTAGACACCAGGAAAAACAATATAACCAAGAAAGGTGACTCAGTTGTTTGTTTTTTTAAATTGCAGGATTATTAATACATTTCAGTGGCCTAAAGGTTGTTCAATTTACTCTGCACATAAATGACAAGAAGAACAATCATATTTAAATGTGTGTCTGTGCCATGTTGTGTCTTGGCTTGTGTCTCTCTCTCTTGTGTGTGTCTGCATAATTCATCATGTCTCCAGGTAATTTGGGGGCGACCGCATGAGAATGCACAACTGCAGAGATTTGCATTCACTAATTAATTTGTCATAATTCTACTTGGTGCTTGATTAAAACTAATATTAATAATTTTAATTAACCAGAATAATAATTAAATTCCTATCAATCCACAATTATTGCTCAGTGAAGTTTTAAATATTGGAGGCACTGAATGGCTCTCTGCTCATTTATTTTGATGCTCAACAGTCACGTTTGGGTCTGATTCGTAGGGAAGGTGGCTGTTGAACAGATGAGGTGGAGTGGTAATTACTTAAAGCTTTGCAACACACAAACACACACACACAAACACACAAGCTTTAGTCTCATCTTTAAAATTTGTGATTTATTTGTACTGTCTTGTTTTCATCTGTATTTAAGCTCTCCGCTGTGGAGTAAGCACTATGCAATGAATCTGTATTGCAGAAAGCACTATAAATAAATCTGACTTGACATGTTTTTCAATGCTTGATCCAAGGAGTGAAAATAGAGGGGAACATTCATTGTTAAACTGCATTGTTGATGTAAGACTGTAATACTGCCAAATCCCCTGTGTTTATATTGTGCGTAAGGTGATCTGACTTTTCCGTCTGCCACTGAAGACACAGAGAGATGCTTTATTAACACCTTCTGATCACAAAACATGTTGCTACAGCGTATATATAAACAGAATAACGTGAATAATACATACAATGACTGCATTTCTTTTTTAAGTAGTGATAAATTGTACATGGAAACAAGGGCTTAGTGGTACAACTTATAAATATATTGAGAGCTACACAGAATAAGAAAAAGGCAGATGGAAAATGGTGCTACTCACCACCCACTGTTCTGCCCATGGGACACTAGCAATATGCATAACTTTCATAAACTTCTAGTACTAGGAAGGTTACATGAATATTAGCATGTAGTACATAAAAAGTATGCAGATACCTCTGTTGATTTTCTATATAGCTCATCATGTGCACAGCCAAACCAACAATGAATTGTGTGTGTAGCCTGATATAGGGCCTAATTTACTAAGATCCCAAATAGTGGGTACTAAATTGCGTGCACGGTGCAATAGATTGCGCGTGCCGTTTGCGTGCGTTTTGCAGGTGATCTACTAAGAATAACTGTAATTGAAAACAGGTGCAACAGGGAGGAGACAGCAGTATTTAAATGAGGGTTTTGTGTCTGAATGGAGAGTTTGGACGAGCAGAAAGCTGCAAGCGCAAAATGAAATGTGATCAGGTTCTAGTGGAAGAGGTTAACAAATATATTGAGTTATAAAAACAAATATTACCATAGAAACCCACATATGGGAGAATATTAGTGACAAAGTCAATGTTAGTAGAACCAAGAATATTCCACTCCAAAATTATTAACACAGGTGGAAAAACTCCGTCCTGTGCGTATTCTGTCATTGTGCCTCCGTCTCCTCGTCTCCATAGTAACAGCCGGTTAATACCTGCCCTTCAAAGATATTATTTATAGTCGCAGTTAGCGTCAGAAATAATACCTTCAGGTTTGGTAAATCACAATGCGCGTGCTAAATAACATATTTGCATTTTCTCCTCCCTGTATTTTGCACACTGGGGTTGAAACGCCTCATATTACATTCATTATGGTAAACTACTAATATTACAGTCATTACGGTAAACTACTAATATTACAGTCATTACGGTAAACTACTAATATTACATTCATTACGGTAAACTACTAATATTACATTCATTATGGTAAACTACTAAATGGACAGCGCGTACTATCTTGCACAGTTGAAAGACGCAAACCTCAGTGCCGCTGTGTTAGTAGATCAGCTTGCACATTTTTTGCAGGTGATGTCAAGTTTGCACACGTTTCTACACACGCAAACCTTTAGTAAATCAGGCCCATAATGTATACCTCTGTGCTGTAGACCGCACTGTTGCTCTGGGTGATATGTTACTTACAGAGCTTTGCTAGCTTGTTGTGCTACATATCACAATATCTTGACTTTTTACTACATCTCATATTGTAAATAACGTTAGTATAAAGTCTTGGAAAGCTTGGAAAGCACTGAAAATGAAACTGGGTTATCACAATTGCACAGTGGCATCTGCCTTACTACTGTCCAGTGACTGTAAATGTTGTCATTATTAGTCTTTGTAGCTAACAGGCGACTAAAGCTCAGGGTAAATGTAAATGTAATGGAGGTCTATGATACAGAGGAATAAGAAATATCAGGCTTCGGATACACACTCACACACACACACACACACACACACACACACACACACACACACAATACTCGTAAGTAGGATCAATTCATTGTTGGTTTGTCTCTGCACATGAGATTTATTGACAATAAGAAAAAAATGAAGATTGCCAGCCACATTCAAATAAAGCAAATCGTAATGCTTCAACGCAATATTGTGCTTCCAGTTCGGGAAAGTTTTTCTTTTGTTTCAACCAGGCGAGGAGTTCTGGTCCTCTGAAATGATGCCAACGCGGAATTACTTAAAACTGCATTCTATCAAAAGGCCACCAGGGGGCGACCATTTTGGTGTCAAAAGGACTTCCGTCTCTATACAAGTCAATGGAGAATTCACCAACTTCTCACTTGATTTCTAACCTCAGTAAACGTTTTCAAAATGTGTTTATGGTCTCAATCGCTAGTTTAAAGCCTTCTTCAATGCAGTATGATGTTCATTTGGGACATTTTGACCTCCCTGATTTTATATGTGACGATAAAGCAGGGTATGCATTAGGGCGTGGCTACGTCGTGATTGACAGGTTGATTGGTTCACAGGTTCAGGAGGGCGCCTCATGCTCCTCCTGATGCCCATATAAGTAGAATCCGTGTTTGTTTTTTACCCAGCATGCAACGGAAATTTTCAAGATGGCGCTGCTCAGATCCGAAACTATTCGCTTCCAAGTAGCAGTCCACAAACCAATGGGTGACATCATGGATGTTACGTCCATTTTATATACAGTCTACGGTTTCAACATGACAGCTTCCCAAAGCCAGCCACAAGAAAAGGCTTCTTCTGAGTTTAGTGTGAATAACTTGACTGACCTGCAGAGAGCCTTGACCTCAACCCCAGTCCAACACCTTTGGGAAGAACACTGACTACATGCCAGACCTTATCACTCAACATCAGCTCCAACATCATGACTGTTGTGGCTGAATGGGAGCAAATCTCTGCAGCCAGGTCCCAAAAAATCTTGCTGTTTGGATATTCACATACTTTTGACCATATAGTGTATCAAATAGATAAGACTCATCTTATTGGTCTATAGTGGTCACTTTCAAAACTCAAACTAAAGAAGTCTGACAATATAGTATTTCTTGATACTATATCCTTGAAAACTTTATTCAACACAAGGCTCTAACAATCAAAAACAGTTTTAATCTAGTTATTACTCAAGGGATGAAAAGGAAAAGCTTCCAAAAAAACATGTCTTGTTAAGCATTTATATATTCCCCTGCCAGCTCTGCCATACAAACAGTTTCACCAAGGACAGAGTAAGCTCTTCTCTGGGGGTTCTTGTAAATGTATTTTATATATCATTTCTTAAATATATCCCTTCTCTCTCTCTCTCCATCCCCAAGGCCCCATGCAAGAGACGGTCTTCGACTTCTGGAGGATGGTCTGGCAGGAGAACACGGCAGCTATCGTCATGGTGACCAACTTGGTGGAAGTGGGCAGGGTGGGTATTAATTACATGTTCACTCGTTAACCATAGATCTCAAATAGGATTACCTTGCCCCCCAGTTGAGTGATAGCTTGATTGTATCTCAAGGCAAACGGAGCCATCTTTTTTTAGTGCCAGTGTGTCTTTGAACATCAGTGCCCAGGTGTGTGTGTGTGTATATGTATGTGTGCTCACGCTGGCTTAGTGAGGCATGGGTCTCGCGTGCCGCCAGCTCTTTTTCCCATCTATCTGATCAGTGAGAAGTGAGAAGAAACTGATTGATAGCCTTCATTACCAGAGAGGCATCCAGGCGACTGACTACTGTTTCATCTGAGTGGCTCTATAACAGGAGATTATAACTGCTGCATAGCCGCCAGCTCCTACCAGGCTCCTCCGAGCAGAAACATCTTTTAATGTTGTCCTCATTGGACAACGAGGACTGTTATTGAGTGGGCAGAATGGTTCATAATGTTCAAACTAATGGTGGAGCCTTGACTATTTTTTTGTTCACTACAGCATGTGGCCTGACTCCGAAAAAAAAAAAACACAGAGCCCTACTTCAGTCCTAATTTGTTCCACTTAACTCGCACTGTAGTTCCTTCTGGTTAGGTTATAATCAAGAGAAAATGAAGGTCTTAATGTACAGTGTAAAGCTTACACTGCCAGGGGATTTTCTCCAAGAATTTTAACCACATTCACACTGAAAGGCCCTTAAACACAGGCACACCTTGATTTTGCTGATATGCATTTTTTTCGTGGGACTTAAATGTAGCAGAGCTGATAATGATTCATGGGCCCATCTCTAGGTACCTCATTAGACCGTTCCTCCACAGTGGCTGAGCCCAGCCAGCCCCGCCCCACACCTTCTCCACACCTGCTTAGCTGCGGTGCCGTCCTCGGCGGGCCCGAGCCCCCAAACCGTCTGTTATATGATCCTTGTCCAATGGCGGGCGGTAGGCACAGTTGGTCACAGTGACGGAGGCTCCGTAGAGGGCCCCATAAAATCACTCCGCCATATCACAGTGGGCCATCTGCTCGGCACAGTTGCTGATGAACTCTGGGAAAACCTGGCACGCACACAGACGTGCACACACAGCCTCTGTCCCACTGGTTTCACACGCAGGGGCGGTGCTCGGCATACTTTGATGTATGAGAAATTTGGTTTGGAAGGCAGTCTGCTGTGTGTGATGAGTTGATGCTACGTGTGCTTCTTTTCCATACACTTTATCCATATGAGCGATTGAGTTAAAGTGCTGTATACACACAGTCACACACTCATAAATGTGCCCACGCAAAAGCACATCTGTGTGTATGCAGGCATAATTTAGCCCAAAGGCTAATTCCCCAACCCCCCCCCCCCCCCCCCCCCCCAAACCAGGCGCCTGATTCAGTGTGATCTAATAAGGTAATGCCTTTTGCCTAATTCAATCTGGCTGGAAGCGGACGGTGGATTTGTGATTGTCATCGGGGATTAGTCATCAGGGGTGTCAGAGAGAGGGACCTGAAAGTCCCCCTCTGTCTGTGTCACTCCACAAACCAAAATCTCATTTCGTTCCTAATCACCGCATAGACTCCAGAAATGAAAATTGAATCTAGTTGTGGCTGATGTTGCGTTTATCCCTCATCAAAAATTATCATTCTCTGATATACCTCCATGATCTCAATCTCTTTTACTAGCCTTGCTCCCTCAGTATCAACAGTTTAATTGAACGGGGGGGGGGGAAAGGAGGAGGAGGGGGGTAATTTGGCACTCTTAATGATACCTAATACAAGTAATATTTCCAGGGGGGTGTTTTAGATTTCTGTTGGGAAATTTGTTTTAAACAGCTGAGGGTTTATTATTTCATATCATTATTGGATTGTCATTTTACCTCCCTCATCTAATTGTAATACACCATTTTTTTTAAATATTTTGCCCTATTTCTCTGCACTGATAGTCAAAAATTTAAGGTGGAGAAATCTGAACCCCCCCCACAGTGCTTGCCTTGCCGTGTTCAAGCTTTCTTTACAGTCTACCTTTAGACTCATTTCCACATTATCGATGAGCGAATGAAAAAGCAATAAAGTGAGAATGAGCTTTCCATCGATACATAAGATTCCCATTTACAGCAGACCCTTGACCGGGGGGCTGAAACTAATATGAAACAAATTTCTTTTCTGACTTAAAAGTAATGCTTCAGAATCTGATATATCAGGTAGCAAATGGGAGGTAATGTTATGTGACAATTATCTATATTGGAAAAAATGATGGCCCAGCACCTACAGACATTGTAATAATGTGTGTGTGGGCAGTGTAATCTAGGCTAGCGCTGTGTGTGTGCAAATGTAAATGAATTGCATTTAACACATACAGTACATCTCATGTTTCTTCTTGTCGCTTTACAGGTGAAGTGTTGTAAATACTGGCCTGACGACACAGAGATCTACAGAGACATCAAGGTGACGCTCATAGAGACGGAGCTGCTGTCGGAGTATGTCATCAGGACTTTTGCTGTAGAGAAGGTAAACTTTTTAACCTTTCTTTTTCCATTGAAAGATTTGAAACAACACTTATACTTTTCAGATTTTCAGTACTTTACATCAACTTTTGGCCATTGAGCAACTCATCTGAAGAAGTTATGAGTTATGTGCTTTGCTTATGAGCTACTCAAAAGTGGTTTCTGAGTGGTCCTAGAGAGAAAAGGCCCTGAAAACACTTTTCAAAGTCAGTTGTTATGAGTTATCAGGGCCGACAAGAACATGAACATTTCTGCAAAAACACTGGATATTTTACAGGATTTTTGTCTGTTCTCTCCTCACTGATATGAAATGAAAGTGGCTTAACCCGTGAAAGACGACCACACGCTTTGCACTAATCAGGATTTACTAACTAATCTAATCGAACCACACCCACACAGTCTTGATAAAGCTCAGTTTTTGAGTATTACACCCTTAAAACACAACTAGGATATGTTTTCTAAACGTTTTTATTGTTGCTTATTTCATGAATATTTAATATTATTGAGAAATACTCGCATTTTTATCAAAAACAACTTAATCTCACCCTATGTCACCCTTTATTTAAGACAACTTCATTAAGGTCTTAATGTGCCTCAACTTCTTTCATCTAGTTCAGCCCTGCTGGACATAATGTTCCATAATGTTTTGCTTTTCTCTTCCTTTTCACGAAAATATACTTTAAAAGAATAACAACTGAAACATTTTTTGTGTAACATGTAAACATTTTAAAGCCACTATTTGTAGGATTTTGAATGGCATTGGTTGTGGAATTGATTGGTTGCGCTACAGATGCACTCTACACACCCCACGCATCCCACAGCCTCCACACCAAGGATTTCACTTGGTGACACTAAGATTAAATGTCTGCCTTATGCCATCAAAATAATTTTAAGGGTGCTATATTTATTGAATTCTACACGTAGTATATTTAAAAACTCACAACTCTCTATTACATAGAGAAAATAAACAGAAACAAGTGTAATCATTACTAATGCATTTCGCAGTAGCACATTAACCTCTAATGAAAAATAGCATGTGCTGTTCACTTCATCTAATGAAAGTTTTTCCATTGGGACCCACGGAGACCCTCTCCAACCATTCAGCTCCAGCAGCTACAAATGTTGTTTAAATAATGCTGAAGAACACACAGTAATTTGTAATTTAGGTTAGTCATATTTTAAGAGTTGTGACAAGTATAACCCAAAGAAACAGGTAATGAGTCCACTTATAGAATAAACAAAAAGTAACAAATTCCAGCTAGATAAAACTGCAAAAAATAATGCTAATGTTAAATCCACAGTGTCCAGATCATTAAACATATAGAGTTATCTTTTGCCTGAAAGGAACATAACTGCGAAGGGCTACATAAAGAAGTAAGGCCACAGCGGCCTTGAGCATCTTTGCTGCTAGATAATGAAAACTTTGCTCAGCCTCTTCTTTACTTTGTCCATGAAGTGTGTGTTTGTATTCAATCCAACTCTGTGTTTGCTTTAGAAGGACCTCTCACGTTGTCTGTACACAGTATCCTCTGGCGTTGTACCACATCCCTGCCGTCTTCCGCTGTGCTCTGTGTGTTTAACATGATGACTTTGTTCCTCAGAGAGGGGCTCACGAGATCCGGGAGATCCGACAGTTTCACTTCACGGGCTGGCCGGACCACGGCGTGCCCTATCACGCCACAGGCCTGCTGGGGTTTATTAGGAGAGTCAAGTCCAAGACCCTGACCAATGCTGGGCCAATGGTGGTTCACTGCAGGTTGGTGTGCATTAAAACATGCTACTTGTGCTTCGGCTCCGTCTACCCAGTCAGTGTGTACTTGTATATACCTGTTCTTCTTTATCAGATAGTTAATAGTTTTCTCCACAGCTTATTTCAGTCTGTAGATTGAAAACTAGCACCGCTTAGTATCCTTGAGAGTAGAGCAATGCGAGACTATATAGACAAATCAGAACATAAACTACAGAATCTAGAGGGCATTATTCTTTTTTTCGATATGAGAGTAACATGTTTGGCTCGCTGTCTGTAGGAAAAGAACAAAACACATTTTGTCATTCAAAGAGCGTTTGTCCTTAAAGGGTCAGTTCACCTAAATTACAAAAACACCATGATCACTTTACCGTGTTGTATCTAGCCATGCAGAAAGTGTTGGAATTGCTTGCCCAGGTTTCAGATATCCTTGTCTGAGAAGAGTTTGTAACTACAGTCTACCAATGAAAGACAAGTCTGTGGATTATCCAGAGCAAACAGGGACACCGATTCTTGAAAAGGCATGTTGTTAAATATACATTTTTATTATTAACACCACAAAAGAAATAACATGCGTCTCTGTTGTATTTAAGCAGAAATATTACAGTCAAACAAATTTTAATTATGCTATAATTTAAATGTCAAACTTTACCTGTCTTACTCCTCGGAATAAAAGCAGCACTTTCTATTGCACCTGTGAGGTTTCTGATTTGCGTGTCTATCTGCAGTGCCGGGGCCGGTCGGACAGGTTGCTTCATCGTCATCGACATCATGCTGGACATGGCAGAGCGAGAAGGTGTGGTGGACATTTACAACTGCGTGAGGGAGCTGCGCTCGCGGAGGGTCAACATGGTCCAGACTGAGGTACGGTAAATCTGGTCCCCCCACTGGCTTCAGCAGAGCTGGGCTTGCCCATAGAGACTCATCATTAAAAATGGAGGAGCGGAAATGCTGCTTGACAGGCTGTTGCTATCAAAAGTGGATTAACTGGAATCTGCAAGTAATTCTAAGCATAAGCCCCACTCCTCTGGCGCTCCAAAACAAATGTTCACAATTAATACCAACGAAAGGAGCCCTTTTACAAACATGTTATGTTGTGGAAAAAAATAAATAATTACCTGACATTTGTCAATAATTCTGCAGCATAAGTGAGTCAGTGAGGTGACTTATTGTTCCTATTTTCGTTGAAAATGCAGCATAATTAGTGCTAATTTATTGTAGTCTGTCACTTTCAAGTGCCAGCTCAAGTGTCAGTAATTAACCTCGGTCTGATGACTGTAAATCAAGTGCTCTTCAGCACTTGTTTTAACCTGCTTGAAATGTCAGGCGAACAGTGTTAATATTTACAGCAGATATATTTATGGCTACACGCGGAAGCAGTTTTTATTGTACCTTTACATATGTGAGGATCATTTCTCACAAAAGGCATTTATTGGAGCACACACCCTAACTATTTCCCAGGGTGTTAAGCGCATGTGCATGGTAATACTGGCTATAATAAAAGGGTTTAAAGGCTTGTAACCGAGAGCATTTAGCTCATATTGATGGCTGAAAACTTCCCTGGCTCATCCTCCAGCTTTATGCCATTGTGGGCTACCAACGGACTGTGCGCTTTCCTGAACACTGGCCATCTGGAGGTGTCCATAGTCTCGTTGAATGCATCATTTCACTGTAATTCCCTTTAAATCACAAGCATCATTGGACTTAATGGGCAAATGTTTCATCGCTGACGTCCGAATTGGGATTTGAGTAACAGGAGACCAAATGTTGTTCACCCCGAGTCGCTCTCCTCAAGTTCAGTGACCTTCAGAGTGTGTGTTTTCCCTCGTAGGTGTTCACGCTCATTGGCACAGCTCCTTAGCCCTCAGCCAGACACTAACTCTGCAACGTGGTTTAATCTGTCCATGGAAATGAAAATCCTTGTTGTTGTTTATAGTATATCAACTCAGATAAGCTCAGCCAATCTGTGGATTCTGGTTTTTCGCAGCGAATCACCAATAACCCGCCGATCCAGCCCGAGCTAGTCAAACTCTCGGGTCAACAGTTCACACTCTGCACAAGACTTAACAAATGGCAACACATGTTTCTCTGTAAATCAGTGACCCCCTGTGCATGTGTGCGGATTTTGGTCCGAAGTGACAAGGAAGTGTCAGCTGAAAATGTCACTTCAGAATAGATTTACATCAAGCCTCAAGCCGTGTCACCATGCCGACTGCTTGACTGACTGACGTGAGGAGGAGCGGTGTCGCGATTTCTTGGTTTTTTTCTCTGCATGACATTAAAGAAAGTTGGATTTATTTTTGTGACTTCAACCGTGTTCACGTTGCAATCAGGCCAATAAGGATGATGAAATCTACAACTTGCTCAGGCCACCGAAGTTGATAGAGTCATGGAAAACCTGAAAAGGTCAAGGCATTGAAGAGAATACCTTCTTCCAGGCTTCTAAATATTTTTAAGTTTTTCTAAAAATGTCATAAAATTCCTGAATTTCTTCTGGGAATAAAATCAGCTATTTACCCCAAAAAAATGCAAAAATATGTAATGTAACCTTTGAATACAGACAATGACAAATATTAGTCATAGGAACAGCCTGAGGGGTAAAGAATAATCGTGGTAAAGTCGTGAAAAGGTCACTGAATTCTTCTAGCAAAAATTCAGGGAACACTGGCTCAGGCATTTCTGCTGCTGGTAAAAAATTACAGCAACAAAAAAAAAAAAAAACGTGTCTCATGGCTGTTTTCTGCAAATGTTGTCCATTGTTACGAGTCATACGAGTTTGATAGATCCGCAATGAGGATGCTGTTTTTTGCAGGAGCAGTATGTTTTTATCCATGATGCCATCTTGGAGGCATGTCTCTGTGGCGACACCACCATCCCCGCCAGCCAGCTACGCTCTGTCTACTACGACATGAACCGCCTGGACCCGCAGACCAACTCCAGCCCCATTAAGGAGGAGTTCAGAGTAAGGAGCTTTTAACATAACAAGACAAATATGAAACAGTGTATGTATATCATTAATAAAGCATTAACTCAACTGCAGGACAAGTTCAAAACAACAGTAAACATGTTGGCTCTTGATGAATGGCACTTCCCCCCTCCTGGGCCAATCAGTAACAAATATATCACATTGCTTTAATCTACAATAGTAGCACCCCTCCTTGGACCAATCAGTGTTATGAGATGTATTGTCCCCCTAAGTTTCATCACAGTCGCAACAGGGGAGTCAGAGCTATCGCTAATGTAACTGATTAAAGAATTGCATTGTTAATTACCATATTGGGAGATAATTAACACACTCAAGACCTAAGTGCCTACCTTCCTGCGTCGTGTATTAAAGCGTGTAATCCTGCTTCAACCTGACAGACCCTGAATATGGTGACTCCCACGCTGCGGGTGGAAGACTGCAGCATCGCCCTGCTGCCAAGGAACCACGAGAAGAACCGCTGCATGGACGTCCTGCCTCCAGACCGCTGCCTCCCTTTCTTGATCACCATCGACGGGGAGAGCTCCAATTACATCAACGCTGCCCTTATGGATGTAAGAGTTAAACATAAACAAGAACATTTTAAACTTTTAGGCGTATTTCCTGTGTTTCCAGTCCAATGTGGCTTAAAGGAGCGTTCTAGCTTTATTGGAATTCTTGCTTATTGCATCACTGTAATTTTAAAGTGGTAAATTGAGTCACAAGGCAGGTAATTACAACTGCCCCTTCCCCTGTAAACTGAAACATCCCCACACTTTGCTTTTTTTTTTATCACGTTAATTAATGTCAAAGCGAGTATTTTGCCTGTTGGTCTACACCCTGTGCTCTGAAAGTTAGTTATAAGATTGCTAATGTTAATAATTAATTTTTAAATACCTGAAAATAGATCACTGCAAATCTATGGTTGCTCAGCTGGATATATCTTAATGCAGAGCTATAGAGTTGATACTTTGACCAGAGGTGGACTTTAAAAAATGTGACCTGGCATCAGCTGGTCATATAATTGACTTAATTAACTGAAAGCAAAAAAACATTTGAGTCTCTGTTTTTTACCTGATAAAAATCAGACAAACCAATTCAAACAACAGGGAGACCTTGAATACCCACATACCTTGAATACTCCACTTGATTTCGGCTATATTACAGATTTGAGATATGAAAGAGAAAATGTTCAAATAGCTTGTATTTTAATGGTCAGCTGAAAGACTCTCATCTTGACTTTCACTTGAACGAATTTGCTTTTGCAAACTTGACCATGACCAGACTTGGACTTGTTCTAACTCACATGATTTGGACCCCAAATTACATAAAACCGTTGTCTTAAGGTGACATCAAATTATCTGTGGTCTGTGAATCTGTAATAACTCAAATTCACTGCAAAGAAAAATAAACTCAGAAATGTAATTTGTAGCATTTTTCTAGTGTTAAATGTATTCAGGGGTGGACCTGATAAAGAACAGCTTGACAGAGCACGTGTCTGATGATGGACTTTTTGGCTCTTGCCCGACTTGAGCAGGTGACCTTATAGGTGCAGTCACCACTGGGCTACCTTTGGGAGCCAGAAACCACATTAAAAGTGCAGCGTCCTAATATAATCTCCCTAGACATGGAATCTCCATTAGAAAAACAACGCTCAATGAGAGGCGGGTCAAAGGATGGAGGTCATTTTAAAAATGGTCACAGGTTTATTCTTTATTCATTATTTAATATTCCGAGAATATACGATAGGCGAATGTTATATTCAGCGGGCGGATTCTCAACTTCTCCCCTCTACCTCTTCTCCAGAGTTACAAGCAGCCTTCCGCATTCATCGTGACCCAGCACCCGTTGCCAAACACAGTGAAGGACTTCTGGAGATTGGTGCTGGACTACCACTGCACATCCATAGTAATGCTCAACGACGTAGACCCAGCCCAGGTAAACCCGACCTGATACGTATGCACAAACACACACACTGTACAAACAACACACAGTATAATACACAAATGATATTGCTAGAAGTGCAATCACAAATAGATGACAGATGAAGCAGCACCTTTCATCTGTGGGAACTAAATTCAGAAAAAGATTGTTTTTTTTTTTTCTTGTTTTCTTCCAATATGAACCCAGGGATGTGTCTGGGCTGGCAAGCACATATATATATGCGTATACAGAATATGTTTGAAATGAGGCAGATGCTGCAGAGTGAAAGAGGACTTGGCATGAAAGCGCAGGTAGATGGAGAGACAGGCCTGTGGAAGAGACTCTCCAGATTTCTCAGCCCGAGGCTCTGTCATAACACCCGGGGATCAAAGCCTGAAGCCAGGCTGCTCTCCCCATCCAAATCCCCTTTCCCTAGGTGACTGACTGACTGGCTGGATAGAAAAGGCCTTTCATTCAATATTCTCACTGTAGCCAGCCAGTCAGCCAGCCAAGGAAGCAGCACAGGTGGGAAGGGAGGAAGGGGGAGGCGTGGATGGAAGCGAGGGAGATGGAGGTTCACTGTGTTTCTCCATCAGCATCTTTATTTTTGCATCTGTTGAATTTGTCAAGTTTTGACAGGCTCTCAAAGGAAGCTAGGAAGTGGTGCTTTTACTGCCACACACACACACACATACAGTATGTGTTTGTGCTGTTTTGTGTGTAAGAGGGAAAAAAAGTGAGTCCATCTGTGTATGCGGTGTGTGAGCGTGCATACTCAGGCCTGTTTGTGTATTTTGCATTCTTCTCAGGTAGTCTTTTTTTTCTTGTTTGCTCATGACTGTGTGACTCTGCATGGAGGCTTGTGTGTCGGTGTACAATCTGTCCGTCTGTGTATGTGTGTGTATGCTTCCACCAGTCTGATTCAGTGCTGCGAGGATGGTGGTGTGCTCTGCAGGTGCACGTCCTTAACTGGGCTTTCTCTCCTGAGGAGCGGAAATAGGGGAGATTTGGAGGTTCTTACAAGGGGTTTATTACTCTGCCTGTACTTATGAACACTATTTCAAAGGAGTCAATAACACTGTTTTATCAATGACTGCTTCTTAGTACCTATGATTATTTTTAATTTAAATTAATCTGTATCTTCTTTTATAATTAATTGACTGTTTAATCTTTAAAATGTCACAAAATATAGTTTCACAAGTTCCCTTAATTCAAAGGTGATATCTTTAAGGAACTTATTTTGTCTGCCCAACACTTCAAAAGTGTTCAATTGCCAGTAATTTAACATCTACACATTCAAAAATCTCTAAACAGCTCTTAATTCGAGTGATTAACTATTATCGAAATAGTTGATTCTTTTTAATCAGCTCGTCTTATGATTACATTTTTCCTCACAAAGAGGAAGAAGAGCCTGAAAAAATAAGCAAAAACAGCTTTTATAACAGAAAGAACATGTGTGTTTCTTTCTGAAGAGCTCAGAACAATTTGCCAAGGCTTTCTGGAGAATTTCTTTTTGATTTTCTGAAGTACGGGTCAGTTGATTAGGAGAAGGCTCTCTTACATCTCACTTCTGTGTTTAGTGTTCAGTCTATCTGAAATATATTCCAGCTTTTGTCTGAAGGTTTTTCCACTGGAGAGGCAATTCATATTTTTTCTTAAGGAAGTACTTAGAATTTATTCACCTTCTATGTCTGTGCCTTTTGTTCCTTATCATTCATTTCTCAAACTGTTTAATCCCACATAAATCTCTCTGAACATCGACACTACGTGTAAGAAATAAAAAATCTGTGTCACTGGCTTCAGTCAGTATGTTTTTTTTATTCCAAAGCTAATGAATCTTCTTCCTTTTCTTTGTTTTCTTTGTGGTGTGTGTGTGTGTGTGTGTGTGTGTGTGTGTGTGTGTGTGTGTGTGTGTGTGTGTGTGTGTGTGTGTGTGTGTGTGTGTGTGTGTGTGTGTGTGTGTGTGTGTGTGTGTGTGTGTGTGTGTGTGTGTGTGCTTGTGTTTGTGTACCTGCATTTCTCTGTGTGTGTGAATCTGTGTGTGTGTGTGTGTGTGTGTGTCCATGCCTATTTTTTTTAGTTGTGCCCACAGTACTGGCCAGAAAACGGAGTCCACCGCCACGGACCTATCCAGGTGGAGTTTGTCTCTGCGGACTTGGAGGAGGATATCATCAGCAGAATATTCCGGATCTATAATGCAGCGCGGGTACGGTGACACGGGAGGGTCATATACACAGAAAATCCTTTATTTTTTTTTAGGGAAAAAGAACAAACAATACATTTAAGTTAGCAAGTTCAAATGTAGTTTTTCTTCAGTGCGGTGTTTATTCTCTGACTATACACCTCACACATCCCACTCTTTCTCTAGCCTGCCATTCAAGCTGTGCAGAGGCAGAGTCATTCTGTTCTTTAACTGTGCCACAGCACCAGTGATTGGACCGAGGTGTGATTATCCGAGTCACATGTCTTTTAGGCAGCTTGAGAAATTTTCACACGTAGTTAAAAAAGGTAGAAACCAAGTTGAACTGCCTGTTGACTGTTCCTTCAATCAACACCTTTTGGGGTAGAACATGTGTCTGTCTTAAAGGGTCAGTTCACCCAAATTACAAAAAAAAAACACATTTTCTCACTTGCAATGAGTCATATCTAGCCGTGTAAATAGGTTTGATTTTATTCGTGTGGGTTTTGGGATATACACCTGTGAGATGGAGCACTGAAAAATCAACAGCTGCTTGTTTTTTCAGAAATTGAGCATGGTCCACTTATGACTCCACATAATAGTTATGTCTGTAGTGTTGACAGGACCGGTGGAGCAGCTCAACCAAAGAGTACTTTTTACCTCTCAGCTTAATTCTTTATTTTAATGACATTTAGGGGGCGAAAAAGGAGATCAAAGTATCCATTATTTCAAAAGAAAAAAATCAAATCAACCTAAATTTTTAATTCCATTGCTGTGAGCAGTTCTTTCACCTGAACTGGAGTGCAGAAAGAAATCTTACAGACTGATACCACGAATAACATCAAATCTGCTTAAGTTGACAGTATGGTAAGGGACTAGACAAAAATGATTGGTGTGGCAAGGGCGGCTTTGGAACCTCCCCCTGACATAGGAAAGAAAACGTAATATCCTCTCCCACTATCTCAAAATAATATATTTAGGAAAACATAAAAGAGCTACTATACAGTTAGGCCAATAACAGCCACCACATGAGTGAACCAGACCATCACAGTTGTTGCTGATGGATTTGAGCAACACAATATTTTCACCCCAGAATATGAACATATTTAAATCTGGGTTGAGGAAAAGTTCAAACACCCTAGACGAAAAAAATTCAAACATACACAACCCTCCTTTTCTAACCCTCTTGCCCACACTGATCAATTTTATACGGCCCCTTAATTTGAGCAAGTTGACCCTTTAAACTTTGAGCTACCACACATATCTGCAACAGACGCCTGCGTCGACTGTGTCACCTGCAGTCACCTGCGTAAGCCTCTTACCCCAACAGTCTGCCCCAGGTTGTCAATAATCGTGCCTCATATTAACATGTTATAACAGCCTCTGGCCGACAGAGGCACCAAGTGGAATACAATCTAATCGCACATGATCACTGACAAGTGTTATTGATCAATATGTCTGGGTGTGATTTAGAGTGTCTGTATCTTAGATTGCTTAGCTATCTGTCTCCAGCAGTAACTGTGCTCATCTATCAACCCGTCTATCTGCACACTCATCTCTCCAATGACTCCTCATGCCCTTATCCATCTCTTGTCCTGCTTGCCACCATTGAGGCTTGGCTTAGCCTTGCATCTTTACAGTCTGATTACATCTTTGCACAGAAGCGATTAACCCCCACCCCCCCCCACCCCCCCACCTCATGTGTTAACCTGGGATAACTGGCGTGTCCTTCCCCTTCCAGCCTCAGGACGGCTACCGGATGGTGCAGCAGTTCCAGTTCCTGGGCTGGCCCATGTACAGAGACACGCCCATGTCCAAACGCTCCTTCCTCAAGCTGATTCGACAGGTGGACAAGTGGCAGGAGGAGTACGACGGGGGCGAGGGACGCACTGTGGTCCACTGTCTGTAAGTTTCCTCAAGACTCAGTGAAGTTCATTCAGCTCTAGCATTAAAGATGAAACATCTCCATCTACTGACCGAAGAGCTGTACTGCATCAATAAAAAAACTAAACTGAAACTCCTTAGCACACTGGGAGCTTCATCATGAACCCTAAAGTTTCTCTATCAAGACTACATTTTGTTTTATTCACTTAATTTATACACATTATATTTCATGTTGTAATACCTGGCTGCTTTATTACATCTATAGGAACGGAGGCGGTCGCAGCGGGACATTCTGTGCCATCAGCATTGTGTGTGAGATGCTTCAACATCAGCGATCTGTGGATGTTTTCCATGCTGTCAAAACACTGAGGAACAATAAACCCAATATGGTGGACTTACTGGTGAGGAGCCCTGCCGAACACTTTAATCCAACAAAAATATTGTGCTTGTAAATCCCTTTTTCATCAGTTTGTTGTAACTTGCAAGCAAGTCACTTAATTCTAATTTCTTGTGGTCAGTAAGTTACCTAATAATGATGTTGTTGCCCAAACCATCTAGTGATTAGATTTAATCAATTAAAAATTATATTATGGACAGTGTTTGACTATTTTACTTATTAAAATCAAATGTTTGTTATCAATATGGTATCCTATCTGATTTAAGCATGTGAATCTCATAATATTTAACTTAATATTCATAAAGAAAGAAATAGTGTTGCATTTGACTGAAATTATGATTAAAAAGCTATCTGTGGGGCATCCTGGTGGTACAGTATATGGGGTTAAGGTGCAGACCCTACATTGAAATATCTTTGCTGAATGTCTCAACCCCCCCATACCACATTTCCTGTTTACTTTTTATTCTTTCCAATTAAAAATACAGAAAATGCTGGAATAAATGCTTTTATAAAAGGTATCTGAAAGTCTTCAAAAATCCAGTAATGCTAATAATTAGTCAAGGGCAGTTGATTCTTTCTTTCTTTCTTATAAGTCTGTGCCTGTATTATCAAAGCCTTCACTGTCTGGTAAATGTTTTGTGGTAACTTTAGTAATAGTGCACCACTGAAGGGCCATAAGGCGGCTGTTGCCTCTTCACTACAATGGGGTCTTGTATTTAACCCTCCTGTTGCCCTTGAGTCAAGGAAGGAAGGGAGGAAGAAGGAAGGAAAGGAGGGAGGAAGGAAGGAAGAAGGAAGGAAAGGAGGGAGGAAGGAAGGAAGGAAGGAAGAAGGAAGGAAAGGAGGAAGGAGGAAGGAAGGAAAGGAGGGAGGAACGAAGGAAGGAAAGGAGGGAGGGAGGAAAGAAGGAGGGAGAAAGGAATAGAGGAAGGGAGAAAGGAAGGAAAGAAGGACAGAGGAAAGAAGGAAGGGGAGGAAGGTAGGGGGAAGGAAAGAAAGAGAAGGAGGGAGGGAGGAAATAAGCAAGGGAGGAAGGAAAGAAGGAATGAAGGAAGGAAGGAAGGAAGGAGGGAAGGAAAGAAGGAGGGAGGGAGGAAGGAAAGGAAGGGAGGAGGGAATGAAAGAAGCAGGGAGGGAGGAAGGAAATAAGGCAGGGAGGAAGGAAAGGAAAGAAGGGAGGGAGGAAAGAAGGAACAGTCAAAACAGATGATGGAAGACGACACAAAGGTTAAAAGGAGTCAATTTAAAAGGGCTCCTTTGTCACCTTTTATGATTTCAATTTACTTCATGTTTACATGGTTTATATTTGTGTTGGATCAATTACCATCTGGGGCTGGATAATATGTCGGTGCACAGTAGGGGGGTGAAAACACCAACAAGGGGAGGTTAATAGGGGCACAGCTGCTAATTAGGGTCCCGACCAAGTTAATTCAACCATGTACATCTCTCTAATGTGTTGTCTATTTCATTTTTGTCTCCTAGGACCAGTACAAGTTTTGTTATGAAGTGGCGCTGGAGTACTTGAACTCTGGGTAACTCAGAGCTACTGTACCAACCAGAGACTTAAAGTTTGGGACATTACAGAAGACTACAACTCACATGTGTGCATTGTGCTAAGTGTGTGTGTGTGTGTGTGTGAGTCACCGACCGGACGGGAGCGAGGTACACACACACAACCATACATGCAGCTCCTTTGACCAGCTCTCTCTTCTTCTTCTTTTTCTTCTGATCTTCAGTTGGTCTGAATGGGAATGGTAGGCAGGAGTTGTACAGTGTTCAGTATCGCAGCCTGTTTCTGTCAGTACAGGCTAAGGAAGCCAGCAGGAGCACAAAGAGCTTTTTTTTATTTTTTTCCTCTGCAGTGAGTCGCCTCCTCTCTGGATCCCTCTTTCCATCCATCTCTATCTCTCTCTCAGCCGCCCGTAGTACTGTGGTTGTTGCCTTGATCCTCATTGGACGACAAACATTAAATACTGTCCGGTTTTCTGTGGAATGCGATACACTGTACATAATGTAATGTGTTCATTTTATTCTCTCCCATTTCTGTTTTTTGCTCAGCTCATGATTAAAAGTCACTAAATTACAGCTGCTCAAAGCTAAATGTTACTAAATGTCCTGTAAATTTATGACTTCTAGATTATTATTGCTTCATACTGTATGCTCGGGGCAGCTGGCAAAGTCTACATCTGCTTACCTTAGTTCCTGTACAGGGATCCAAAGCTTTATTTGCACTTCCATTGAATTCTTGTTGTGCATATTGTACAGATTTCTGTAGATTATTTATTCACAGTATGTACTTTTTTTGTGACTCTCAGTAAGTGACAATCATATGTTATATAGGTTTGGTTTATTGACTGTATTGTGTGCTTTTTTTGTCATTCTGTATGACAGATCAGTTCCATTGTAAAGAAAACAGATATATAAATGTATCTACAATATAAACATTGTATTATGTGTCTGTTTCTTTTTGAATGGAGCTGGATAAGATGACATTAGGGGGACATCTGCTGGAGAGACGAGGTATTACACAATCACTTACGCTATACTTACTATTACTGAGTCTTCACTTATACTGTGTTGTAAAGATGGATTACAATTATTTTACAAAAGATTAAGTCAGTTTTAAAGAATATTTGTTTGAATGAATTTAAACCTAAAGTTCTCCCAGTCAGAAAAGTGACAATATTGGTCCATAACTTAACAACATCTCTAGTTTAGTTAAGTTAAACTCTGATGAGCAGTTACAATTCTGTGTTATTCTTGTCTTATTTTAACTTTAATTAGACCAAAAATGTATGTGTTGTGATGATATGTCATTTGCTATCATCATAATTTAACAGCTTGAAACATAAACAGGGTCAAATTCAAACGATTCTTTCTTTCAGCATCTCCGATCATATACTATATGTATATAAAAAAGCATTATTTGAGATTCCATAATTGGGTCAAATCCACTTTAACCCTTAAACAGGCAATGTGCACCAGGAGATACAGACTCTTTAACACGCTGTTAGGTGCATGATTAGTTAAGGTGGTTATTCAATTGTATGTGCCTTGAATTGGTAGGAATATATTGGTAGAATTGAAGTTTTTTGGTCGGTTTATACTTTAATAGAAATGATTATACTCAGTTTAAAAACTAGTATGTTATATTAATAACCAGAGAAAGCAAGCATGTATCACTTCTCTTTATCAAATGAAGCATGCAATTGTTATTGTTATTGCCATTATGACCATTTTTATAACTTTATTGGAACAACGTATCTTGGAGGAGATACAACTCATTAAAAAAATATATTTATGGAATCTCATTTTCCACTCCAGTCTGTTTAAGGGTTAAATCCGTTTAAACAGTTTTTATTCAGAGTTATTATGACATAAATTGGATGTATTCATCATAAAAAGTCATATGAAATTAATTTAGTTTACTGTCAAATGACAATCCTCAAATGAAAGCTGTAGTATACGAACATTTAGAGGGTGGACAAAATAACACCAACACCTGTAAGAATCTAGTGCAATCTCAGCTGCAGCCCGACCATAAATATTACTTATGTAAAGCTCATATTCTTTTCTTCATACTGTGTCAGAAAGTTATTGATTTGACTTTTTGGTATCGGGATGCACTATATTGTCAAGTTGTTCCCTGTAATTTGATGTGGTGTATTTCAAAATCCATAACCATGACAACCTTGAGGTAATATTGAGTCACATTTGATCAAGGCTTTTGGCATACTCTTATTCAAGTTCCAGATTTAACATAACTTTATAGTGACTTCAAAAACAAAGAAGTTCTTGAATGTTTTTCTGTTTGTTTATTCATTTTTTTTTTTTTTTTTTTTTTTTTTAATCTTTCTACCGACTGATTAACAGAAGTACACCAAAGCTTGTTTTCCAGGTTAAAACAAAGATGCATCTCTAAAAAGCTTATCAAGGACTTGCAGAACATAATTTATTATACACAGATGGGTGATCTGCAAATTATCTTAGTAAGTGTACTGTTGAGTGAAGAGAAGGTCAAACTGTCTGGTTTGTGGTGGATAATTAAATACCTACTGGGTGATATTTAGTGTGGTCTCAAGAGAAACTGTTTGTCTTTTACATATTTGATCCCCCAGTTTGACAACAGCTCAGACGCACATTGTCTCTCAGCTCCAGATTATATGGCATGTACAGCAGAGTTTGAGGAAAATTATGAATAAATGATATAATCATAAAGTTCAGTATGCATATTAAATCTGCTTGATTATATTTTCATGGTTGTTAAAATGTAATATTATAGTCTAGAAACATTATTGTCTCACAATGCATGGATGAGGCAGGCGGGGAGTTCCGGTCCTCTGAAATGATGCGAACGAGGAAGTAACTTAAAACTGCATTCTATCAAAAGGCCACCAGGGGGCGACCGTTTTGGTGTCAAAAGGACTTCGTCTACATGTAGTATAACTGGGCCAATATAAGTGAAACCTAGCATTTCCAAAAATGCCAGGTTTTGAAATTAGAGCTCTGTCATTTGTTTGGGTTTTTCTCCCCCTGGTGGTTTCCATGGGTACAGTTTCCACATCTTTTCCTAGAATATCTAATGCATTGAGTTTTTTTAGAGAGGTAATTCAGTGTCAGGGGTGGCACATGGCACAGGGCAGGGCACCAAATAAGGGAAGGGGCACCAAATGAGTGGGATGTATTTTTTTCCCCATATGGACTGGTATGCTTGCTTCTATATAGCTTTTGGAAATATGCCACTGCATGGATTTTCATTTGGTTTGATTTTCAAAACCTCACTGGTCAGTTTTTACACCCGACAGCCACCAAACTTAACGTGCTTCTTCAGACCATGCCACCAAACACTCACTGAACGGCACCATAACCTCCACTTGCCTTTTGTCTGGAGGACTGGGAGAATTCGTCGAGGCTGGAGGTACCATTGGTGCTCTTAATTTTAGTGTGAGGTCATTTTTAAAGTAGTTGGACTGGAGGTACTATTGTTTTAACTTTTTTGGGACATCCAATTTAAATCTGACCAAGGGCAACAGCATAGCCATGGCTGGCCCTGTTCACTGTGACATATAATATTTAACATCCTCAGGCTGTGTTTCACTGTTACATGCCAAATCATTCAATAGTAATACTGTAGAAAATGTATTTTTGGATGTAAGCTACTTTTCCCTGCACTGCTGGAGGGGTCAGAAAGTCAAGATAAAACTTAATTATATAAGAATCCTCCAAGGGACAGAAGATATGATCATATCAGCATTAAAACCTGCAGGATTTTCTGCTCCAAAAATAATGAAATAAGAAATCTCTAATAATGTCTTCATATTGCAATTTTTAATAATGGATGCCTCCGTCTTTATTTATCTACTTGCCAATAAAGAAAGGCTATTCCCTGTATGTATGTCAAATAAACACTAGCTAAATTGCAGCTCTGAAATAGTATTTCAGTCATGGTTGTGTGCCACAGTATGACCAAGGCTGTATATATTCATTGCATTACTCTTAATAAACCTAATTATGGGCAGAAGGTTTGTTGGTTATTAATTGAAAAATAAGTTTTATATAATTGCTACACATCATGTGTTTAGGTCCACTAGTACATTATATAAACTAAGCGAATCAGCTGACTGCAGTATGAAAACTGTGCGGCAAAATATCAGCACTTAAATGTCATGTGTCTTTGACAGTTCATGACATCAAACCTTTAAAACTTCAATCTGAGAACATAACATGATTTCCTGATGGTGATTTCTCTTAAATTAAAGTATCTAGACAAACAACTGGTACCTCACCAAAAGTTGAGCATTTATATTATATTACATTGTTGATTCACCTTTCCATATCATAAAGACATATAAAGCTTTATTTATCTCGGCTCAGCTTATTGATAGTCAATGTTTTGTTGTTTGTTTTTCAACCCTCTTCCTCTCACTCTTGCACACTGATTCCAAGCTGGAAGCTCCTTGGTCTTACCAAAATCTCATCTTTTAACCAATGAACAGCTCCTTGATATATTGCTCAAGGGCACATCAATGGAGGTAAATAAGGGAGGAACAGAGACACACAGATTCATCCTGCTCAACTGTGGATTGAATTTGGAGCTACCTGTTGTGATGTTGGAAGCACTAACAGCAATAGAGCAATTCCTGCTCTTTCTGCCATGCACATTTGTGTGTGGGAGCAGCCCATTGCTAACAAAGATTTGTGTAGTTTCCCACTTAGGAGATACTCCAAATGGCTTCATTAAGAGCAGTTCAATCTTACATATGACAAAAAAAATCACTGACTTTCACAGTTGTAGACCAAGGATTTAAACCAGCAAACTTCTAGTCACCTTCATGCATTTAAGCTTTAGACTGCTGCACTTTTAGACTTTAAATAAGGTAAGCATAACCTGTTTAGTTTGGTACTCAATGCAAAGCAAATTCTAACATAACGATGCATTACAACTCCACTTTTTTTTTTTTTTTAAACCACATGCTGACTTTATGATTTCAACCACAAGAGGTCAGTGAAATTATGCTTTTTTTTAGCATACATTTTAAAAAGCTACACTTTTAAAAAAAATAATGAAATGCAGTGTTCTAATTAAGCATACATTATGCAAACACTATGCATCTCTTGGCAGTTCGGTTTTTAATAGTCCAAGATATTAAACCCTGTACTTGGACTCCTAATTAGCAGCACACTATAAACCCAGCATCATTTCAAGGTTTCCCTGCATTACATACTGTGGCTTGAATGAGAGAAACAGCTTACATTCCTAAAACATGTGATGTGTTTTTATTGGCTCTTAATTCTTCGGTCTGTCTCTGCAGACTGCAGCAGTTACTTAAAGTACTCTCTGGAAAGGAAGGAAGGAATATTTGGAACATCTTCATGGAAGCTGAAGGTCTCATCTTTTCCTTTTTGCAGAATGTTCCAGCTGGTCAGAACTACAGGCGCTGTGGCACCAGGGATGGTTTCATATTTCATCGCAAGACTGGTGGTGAATTATTCCTCTGCTCACACACGAAGGCCGGGGGGGGGAGGATGAGTCGGAGCGAGGAAGGGAGGGAGATGGAGGAAGCTGGGAGGTGCTCCTGTTGCTGGGAGAGTCCACACCAGATGTCCAGATGCACAGGGACAACATATGGACACACACACACACACACACACACACACACACACACACACACACACACACATACAGACAAATCAGACCATGGTCACTGTTAGGGACATTACATAGACTTTTCATTTTCTGGATACTTGTCCTAACCATCACCACTACTTAACTACCTAACACTTACCTTTACCACAGTCCCGAAATATCTGCCTTTTACCATTTGGGGACACAACTTTTGTCCCCAATTGTACAAGCCGTCCCCAATTAACTGCTCCTAAGTCTGAAATTTGTCCCCAAATGTACCCTGTGACAGAGCACACACACACACACACACACACACACACACACACACACACACACACACACACACACACACACAAAGACACAAAGTGACACATACTCATTGTAAGAAGAAAATGAAATGAAAAATTAATAGGAAAGAAATTGCAAATACTTGTCAGTGTCTAGCTCATTTATTTGAGCTCAAATAATTAATATAGAAAAATGTGCATAACTATATCAATAGTGATATGAAAAGAAAAGACTATAATGTATCTAAATATAGGAATCGGGACTATGTGCTCAGGTTTACATAATAAATACATAATTTAAATAAATACAAGAATTTAAAAAAAAGTTAATAGACGTTCCAAACTTAATCCTGCAGCTTCAGTGACAATGTGACGGTGACTTTAACTTCCCCAACATCATTTTATGAGAATCAAGTTCCACATTTTCCAAAATGGTAGGCATTACATTAGGGAATGAATTTTTAATGAGCTGCAATGGAGAGGAGCAAGGTTGCTGCAGCTGATTCAGCCTTGAGCACATTGTTTGTGGCATTATATGTCCAGGAGATGGCAGTGTGGAGAAGGAAACACACAAACACACACACAATGTTAGCTGGAGTCGACAGCAGGCAGTGAAGACTGTCTTATAGACTCAATTTACCTTAAATCACTGCTTGTAAGCTCACATTCAAGTCATGGACATATTTCACTGCAAAACAGGATTTCATGAAACGTAGAATTGAAAAATGAGTTATTTAATGTGTAAAGGGACTTAATGATGATATGAGCAGATAGTCTATGTCAGATTTGTATTCATACAGAAAACACATGTATTAAAATGGCAATGATTCAGCAGTTCTGAAGTGTATCATAGTCAGATAGATAGATAAGACAGACAGCATTGGTATATACTATGTGATTATATTTATCTTTGTCTTCATCTTGCATATGCATGTTAAATTCATGAGTATAATATTTTCTCACACCCAGTCTCCTCTGCACTGATGTAACAATGTAATGAATAACCCGATGAATAATTAATCTCTCCGCAATTGCCGATGAAAGATTAAGTGGTGTATTTTCTTATAATCAAGATGCTCGCTGAATCCCAAGCATTCAACAACAAGAACAACAACAGTCCAGTACTCCACATACATCACAGCGGACTCTCACACACGTGCCCACACACACACACGTTCAACACAGATCCACACACAGGTCAAAGGGTAACTGAAGCAACTGGAGCACAGCAGTCTGTTTCCATCTCCAGGGACTGGATTATTCTCTTTCTCCCTGCCTGCCTTCATCTCTTTACCATCTTCTCTCCCCCTCTCTCACTATTCAACCACAAACAATTGCACAGACTGGACTGTAAGTAAATCTGTGTGAGACATCATCTTCATTTGCTTGCACTAATATGGCTCTCTATTCTGCACTCTGTCTATTGTTACAACAGAGTGGGATACATGCAGCTGCAGATTCATCGCCTTTAAATGACCGCTGACATCTCTCAATATGACAAGTTTCGCCTGTGATTTTGAACATTTTAAATCTTCGAATCTTTCCTGTGCCATCCTCGAGAATGATGCAGCAGCTGCTTTGAGCTGACTTCCAATAATTCTGCGTATTTGCTTTCACTTGCAGCCCTGCCATCGAGCGTTTGCCAAGGGGGAGCGAGAGATCAATCAATGGACCAGCTCAACATACAAAAAGCGCCCCTGTCAAGCTCTCACATCTGAGGCAGATCCATATTTCATATTTCCTCCTTTTTTCATGCAGATGGAGGGGAGAGTAAGAATTCTCTGCTCTCCTGACATTGTTTCTATCCCCCTGACAGCTTGATGTGATTGCATTGTCAGCCCGCCGAGTCTGCTGGTGCTCAAATGCTCTTGGATAGAGGCTGGATGTGAGGAGGCAAAAGAAACAGTCTTCCTGGGCACAAACATTGCATACATATTTCAGTAGTTTCAGACTACATATTTTAGAAGTTACAAGCTTAGTGTCAACCCACAAGTGGATAGCCTAGTTTGGTGTATGGCTGGCATATTGCATCACGCTCTCCCTGTTTTTGTCCAGTGAGCACAAATGCATGCTCTCTCTCTCTCTCTCTCTCTCTCTCTCTCTCTCTCTCTCTCTCTCTCTCTCTCTCTCTCTCTCTCTCTCTCTCTCTCTCTCTCTCTCTCTCTCTCTCTCTCTCTCTCTCGCTCTCTCTCTCTTTCACACACACAAACACACACACACACACACACACAAACACAGATGTCAGAACATTCAATCTCCATCATGTCAAAAATCCTCGAGATTCAAACCGATATTGGAACCCGCCTGAGGTCAAGTCCTCATCAAAGTCAATCTAATTTCCTGCAACTCAAGGGGAAAGTGACGACTTGGCCCCCATGTTGCCGTGGCAGCCAACAGCCCATCTCTGCTTATGATCAGTCTGTTGCCATAGCAGCCCCGTGGAGCTTTCCTGCCAGTCAGTCTAGCAAAGAAGACGAGTGAACCAGGGGTGCCCCCATCCAGAGAGGCCTGCATATCTTCATCTGTTGCCATGGCACCGTAATAGCGTTCTGGATAGATCTGGCATGGCAGGGAGTCAGTTCCTTTATCTTCCAACGCATTATATCGAGCTGAGCTTGCCAGTGTTCAGTGCTCACAACATGGTGAGCAGACAAAGGGAGCCAAAAGGGGAGAAGGTGGATATCAAGATAGTGTATCTTTATTCAGATCTAGAGCTGTATGCTCATCTGTTGCTAATTAGGAGGTACATAGAGATGTTGGATGTTAGGGAGACATACCTGACAAAGTAATCTGGAGTGGACTCTCCTGCTGACTCACTTTGTATTAGAATAAGTAGATGTACGCAGTCCTGCAGTGGATTTGTAGTAATGATGTACTGACTCAAATGTGTGCTAGAAAGTTAGAGAGCCAAGCATTTCAGTTCAAGTTCCACTTGATGAATTAAACTGAAGTGGACAATGAAATGAAAGCATTTAAACAATCATTTCACTCCTATTACAAATTTGAATTTCAAAAAAAAAAAAAGAAGAAAAAAAAACTGATGAGATGTTGCTGCTGAATATTTCAAATGTAATTTCAGTGCTTTCAGCTCCACAAATGAAACTGTAGTCGCCTTTGCTGAATTGAGAGGGAGTTTTTGTTTGTTTTTTGTTGCAATTTGAGTGATCTTGAGTGAGTCATCTTCAAAAGCTGTCGATTGAAAGTGATATTCAGTGAAAGATTATACTCATCCAAGTAGCAGTCCATTTTCGGTAGATGTTAGAATATACTTCAAGGTTTCGCTTTTAATTAGTGTTGGACAAAGCATTCAAGGTACATTATATAACTTTTCACTAAAGCGATAAAAAGTGTTGCAAGTTTCTCTCTCTGCTTTCCTCTCCTTCCCTCATCAGATCATCACTCTAACTCAAAAGACATATAAAAAGGCAGTGATAACACCATCACATTGCTGACTTTTCTTTGGATCCGAGGAGGCCATAAACTGACCAGTTAGTGTCTTTTCACTGCTCTGGTTTAAGTCCAGGCGAACTCCACGACAACTACAACAGCTCCAATAGCGACTTTATCAGCTGCCCGTGCTGGTTGGTCTCTGCCAGCACTTCACATGCCAGAGTGTGGGGACTGCCAGGCTTTGCCTCTAGGGACATGATGGAAATGCTGTGACTACATCTATCACTCACACCATTTGGTCACCTCAGCGTGAGGATAGAGAGGTTGTGCTTGGTGACCCATGACAGGCTCCTCTTTCCCTCGCCCAGTCTGACTGCTCCTGCTGCTGCTGTTTGCCCTTTCAGAGCAGGAAGATGAGTCCATGTTGCTCTGGGGCAGCATAGAGTTGTCTTACTTCACTGCGGCAGCATCTCTGTGTCCTCAAATGACGTCTGACTCACTTTGTTGGTGAATTACTTTCTCCACATTACATTTAAAAGTTGTGTCTTAGCTGGCTTGCTAACATTACCCACTAGCGAGGCCGCAGTCAGGAATCACCTGGTTTAGTTTGGAGTTGGAGGGTCCGAGAACAAAGCATCTAATGTTGTCTAACGAGGTAACATTAAGCTAACTGTTAATGATTTGTTAATACCTCCAAACTGTAGGCTGGCTGCTTGTTAAACCACAACATCTCATTTTCTTCCTATACAAGTGTTACACACAGAAGATGATGCATGTGGGTGTGGAGGATTTGAAATGTTTAAAAGGCATCTTGTTTGTATGTAAGAAAAGTAATTAATGTAACTCATTAATGTTGCTGTTGATTAGTTAAAATCACGTATAAGTGATTACATTTTTTTAAGAAACTTGCCCGGCACTGGTGGAAGTGTCATAGCAAAAACCTCTCCATAAGGCTCCTATCTGACTCTTCAAATTTAACTAAAGGGGGAAAACCAAAGCTCAGCACTGAGGCAATGTTTCCCTGCAGACCGCAGTTAGGGGGGTGGGAAATTTTTAAGGAAATTATTCACTATGGCAACTAAAGTGCCAGCCAGTGCTTTAGCGCTGCTCAGTTTCCATGTCTTAAAGATAGATACTATAGGACCCTGTTAAACAAAGACTTTGTGCTTTGACATCTTACATAGTAAGCAAAAGCTCAAATCAACTGTCATCTTCTTTTAGCTGACACTATGCCTCTTTCAGCCCCTTAAGAGAAGCCCCTTTTAGCTCAGGAGCCTGGGGGTGGTTCTTGCCATAGTCGAAAAAGCTGCTATATGCTTTCCCTGCCTTCCATGTGAGCTCCATCTACATGAAAATCTGTCCACTTTGACGACCTGCAGGACTAAAACTAACACATACTACCATGAAATGTATACATCAGCAATCTATTCTCGTCATGTTATGCTTGCAGAGAGCTTGGTCCTCAGCCACTCTGTCTTGAGGCATTTCTTTCCAGATGTTTGGAGGGAACATCTGGTGTTACATTCCTCTGTCTCTCAGTGGGAATTACCTTCAGGAACTCCTTTGAAAGGGGCCATTTAAGCCCTTTAGGAAAATCTGTCACCAATGGATGATGCACAGCGACAGCACTGTTGCTCTCCTTAAGCTACAAACAAGTACATGAGACTACAGTGGCCACACTTTATCACCAAGACTGGACAATTGAGTGGAAAATGTTCGCTGGTTTGATGAATTACAATATAAGTCACAGCCTGTTGATGCGAAGGTCAGAGTATGCTGTTAACAGCGTGGACTGTTGGATCTGTCCAGCCTTGTGTCAGATGTACAGGCTGGTGGCTGTGATATAATAATTCTAACAAGTCTTTTCTTGGCACACAGTGCACCTCTTACTAACTGTACACCATTTAAATGTGCATAGCTTTCATAAACGTTGTTGTTGACTGAAGTAATGGGTCTAGGAACATGACAGTGATTTGATTTCAGTCACAGCTCAATACAGCAAAGCATCTTATTTTAAATTAGTCATGATTCACTCACGATATGTGAAACATTTCAAGCTGTTCTGGATGACAGGAGAATAAAAAGCATCACCTGTGTGATATTGGAGAGGCTGAAAATTAAATGCACTTTTTGTCTGTTATATCACAATCCTAGATGTAGGCTCTATGCCTGATGAGTGTAGGCTTCAGTACCTGTTTACAAAATCCTGGCTCAGTTTCTGTTAAATGCTTGTGAAGGTGCTTTATGTCGTATGTGATGTATGTGCTACATGTATGTGTTGTATGTGCTAATGGCACCGTCTGTGCTTTAGATACGTCTAAGTGCTGTTTTATAGCTGTAATGTCTAAGGAGCAGGACTGCATTCACATTTGGTTTGACATTGATTGACATGTACGGAGGTGTATTATATTTGTTCTTTCGCTCTCATTAAGTTGCCTGTGGTGTTTGTAGTGTCTTGTAAGCCCATGCAGGCTGGGCACCTTTTGTGGCTTTGAATAAATTACCTTATCTGGCTGAGTGTTAGAATTTCATCCATAATACTCTCAGTGCCATTGTGACAGTACTGCAGAACAAATAATATGTCAGTGACAGATTTAAACCATTTTCATAGAGTTGTAGAGTGCAAAGAAACTGTGAGGTCAAAAGCTAAAACATATTGAAGCTTACAGCTGAGCAAAGACAATGATGTGAAAAATTACTTCAGCATATTCTTAAAGATACCCTTCAATTATGTGTTTCCTTGTTATGTTTTTTCCTCAAAAATAGCATAATTACCATGTCAAAATCCTTAAATTTGCATCTACTCCTTCCAGAATCTATGAATATGCTCATTTCAATTTTCCATTTTTTTAATTTATTTGAAATACCTTTATTGACTATGTCACAGAGAGGCAAAGATTGACACTACTCTCATGTCTTTGTGGTATATATGAAGCTACAGCTAGCAGGCAATTAGCTTAGCTTAGCTTAGCTTAGCTGGTGCTGGTGGACAGATCAAGTTCATTGATAGTTCATTCTGACTGTAGCTTCATATTTACTGTGCAGACATGACAGTGGCATTGATCTTCTCATCTAAGTCAAAATGACAATCTGTAATCTTAAATACAGAAGATACATTTTTATGATTAAGTAACATCAAGGGCAGTATGTTCATTAACGGAGTCAGACCACATAAGCAACTGTTAAGCTCTGCTCTGCCTGCATTGATAATGTATTTAAAACAAAAGAGTCAATAGGTCATTGTTCTGCCACACTCCGCTGCTCTAAGTGCAGTTTCAGAAACAGAGGAAAGTGACGAGTAAGCACTCTCACTGGACAGTTTGGTCTTGGGCCAATGTACACCCTCTGTTGTTGTTGCGTTTCCCTTAGTTTTTCTCTCTCTGGCTCTTGTGCTCTCCTCAGCAACAGAAGGTGATAATTGTAGAGCGTACAGCGTGTCTGAGTGGTTTGACACAACATGTTCTGCTGCTGACAGTTGGAAATGTTTACTATCATGACAAGTAATGACTGTGACACTTTTTTTGTTGAGAGGGCTTTGCTTATTTTACGGAAAATATTATAACAACACAGGTCAGAAATCAAAGTGGGCTTTTTGTCACAGATACAAGGTGCAACCAAAATGTATGTAACAGATAGAAGTCCAAATGCTGCAGCCAGAGAGTCCTACAAAGAAAAGAGCGAAGTTGATCACATCACATCTTTCCTTAGATCTCGGCTTCCAGTTTTAGAAGTGATTGTAAAATTTTAGTCCAATGCCGCCTTTCACCACAGTACATCTCTGATCTGTTTATCAAATATGAGTCTGTGAGGCCTCCTAGTTTTTTCCCAAGAGTCAAATCAAAAGATGGTGAAATGTCTTCTGGCTGCTGGAATATATTGCCAGATTGCATTAAATGTGCTTCAATGTTAACCCTCCTGTCGTCCTCCCGGGTCAAATTGACCCCATCTCTTTTGACTGTTCTTTCTTTCCTTCTTTCCTCCCTCTTTCTTTAATTTTTCCTTCAATCTCCTTCTCCCCTTCCATACTTCTTTCCTCACTTCCTTCCTTCCTTCCTCCCTCCCTTCCTTCTCCCCTTCCTTCCTTCTTCTTTTCCTCCCTCCCTCCTTACTCCTTCCTTCCTTCCTCTTTTGCTCCCTCCCTCCTTTCTTTCCTTCCTTCCTTCCTCCTTTCTTTCCTCCCTCCTTCCCTCCTTTCCTTCCTCCCTCCCTCCTTCCTTCCTTCCTTCCTTCCTCTTTTGCTCCCTCCCTCCTTTCTTTCCTTCCTTCCTTCCTCCTTTCTTTCCTCCCTCCTTCCCTCCTTTCCTTCCTCCCTCCCTCCCTCCTTCCTTCCTTCCTTCCTTCCTTCCTTCCTTCCTTCCTTCCTTCCTCCCTCCCTCCCTCCCTCCCTTCCTCCTTACTCCCTTCCTTCCTTCCTTCCTTCCTTCCTTCCTTCCTTCCTTTCTTCTTTACTCCCTTCCTCCTTCCTCCTTTCCTTCCTCCTGTCCTTCCTCGACCTGAGGACAACAGGAGGGTTAATACTACTGCAGAACAAAAACATTGTAGCTCCATAATATCTTAAATAAGTAAAGTTAACTTGTTGCTCTTTGATCAAAACTTCTCTTCTTTGCTTTACGTTGGATTTTTTTCCATCAGTTCGCCTCCTTATTGTCACATTTTAATGCAAGAGATGACTGACAGAGCAGGTTGTGTAACAGTGAGCGCTCTGACTCTTCTCTGAACCTTACAGATATGACACATAGCACATAATTAATACTCATTAGATCTTCATATTATGGCTAGTGTTTTCAACTGAGGTCACACTCATACTCTTAATGGTTTTATTATATTACTCAATGGTGGTTTGTGGTTTAAAAAAAAGGTCTGAATGTAGGTCAACAATGCAATATCAGAGAATAATGTCACCCACTGACCATCCAAATACACTTCTCATATGTCGTTACTCATTTTATATCTTTCCATTTGGAGAGGCAATATCACAATCCCCTGAATCCGTTTGGATAGGGTCGGGTTTTCAACCGTCCTTCCAGCAGTAAAGGTTAATATGCCCGATAACGCAAATGAGTCTGAGCTCTGCAAAGCTTTAATTCATTGGGAAATGTTGATTAAAACATTAGCATATGAAAAGACTAATGACCTCAAAGATGCTCCAGATAAAAGCAGTCAAAAGTGGTTGTGTTAGGTCGACCACCGAGATGAAACCTTTATGATTGAAAATACTTTTTCGGGCAGCTGCTTCACAACTGGGAATGTTTTGATGGCGATAAGTGATTAATGTGCTAAACATATGCATTGAAAAACACTTTATTGTCAGGGGTGGGGGAAAAATCAGTTTTGGACAGAATCCATGTCTTCAAATTTACTGTATGTTCGATTCTCCAAAGACAAAATAAAACAATGTGGTCAGACATCCTGAAAGTCAAACCCACCTATCACTTTCTATTGTTTTTGTGTGACTCACTCAGGTGACTCAGGAGCCTTTTAGGATTATTAAAGAGCTTATCTAAAGACAAAACACTTAGGAGAGTTTGCTTGTTGGTCTCCGATCACACCACTTAGTCTATAAAACCCCCGTGACACAGAGCTGAGGTGACACCATATGTGTCATATAACTGAAAATAGAAATAGGAGTAAAGCTGTGAAAAAGATAAACTGGCCAGTGGCCACATTAGCCTAAAATCCTCTTATAAGATTCAACTGACTTCTTTTGCCATAGCCTGTTTTTAATACACTGTGTTCTTGTTTTGTTTTTTTCTTTTTTCAGACCCAATGTTCTTGTTTTCTCGATTTTCAGTTTTACATTCCTCCATAAATCAAGCAAGTTTTAGCTTTTAATATTTGGAAAGATAACAAAAATGTCAATATCTTTTTTTGATGACAAACAGATGCTTCATCATTCTCCAGCCTTTGACTGTTCTGACAAGCTGGGGCGTAACCGAAGGTCATAAAACCTTGTGCAGCCAATGCCACGACGCCACATTCTTTCCACTTGGTTTACCTGTTCAGGTAATATCATGTGACTGTTGCTGTATCCATGGCAATGAACCCCTACAGATGCCCTCAACCTGGGCTCCTCTGATGGACTGATTAGCATGCATGGATGAGGCCTGAGCTCTTCCCTGATTGGTCCTGTCAGCTCCTGGCATGGGCTCTGGCTCACCCCTGCAGAAAACCCAGCTGGCTATGTGCTCCCCTCCCATCATGCTCACGCCTGCTGTATTCCGCATGACTAGACTCGGACTCTAGGTCCCAGAGACCATGCTCCTACACACTGAACGTCAGTGCCACAATGTATCACACATGCAGTGATCTCCCTATGTAGTTGCCACATTTTTTTAAAATATAAAAAATATTAAGCTGCAGCAGCAGAATCCATGAATCTGCAAACAGAAGACGTTTTTCTTGGACGTTTGGCCTTGCTGCAGAAAACTGACATGCTCTTATATCCGTGTTTCATCAGTTTCTCAGGATGAGTTCAGGATGGGGGTCTGTCATTGACTTTTAGGGAGAAATTTCAGACTTTAGGACCTTCAGGACCAGTTGACTGAGGACAACTTGTTCAATTGGTGACAAATATGTGTCTCCAGTTGGGAACGGGTGGTGGCATGTTAATATGTACAATACAAGATATGCTCTATCTCCTCTCCCCAGGCATATTTGTAATTTTAAGAGGCATTAAACTCTTTGAAATCTTCAATTACAGAGTTAAACTTCACTGAATGTGCATCTGTGTCTCAGCCTCACCTGTCGAACAGTGACCATGTATTCTGTTTTTTCTTCTGATTGCTGTGAATTTTTGTGTCATCTTTTTTCGATTTCCAATGTGTGGTCACTGAGCCTGTACTTGGTTAGGATCTAGCTCTGCTTTCTATCTCTGACAGTAGAGAGATATCCTGCCAAATCTATAATTTGGCTTCCAGTTTCTTCTTTCCAATGTTCCAGATAGGTTTCTTTACATTGCATTATAATTTGGTTTACTCTGATTGGTGTTTGGAAAGCAGTGCTGGTGTGAAACCGGTCACAGTGTGTCTGATAGGGGACAGTTAGTCTCAGCACTAAGCCTTTCAATTGTGAGGGCTTTGAATTGGAGGGTGTCTGGTGGGGCCGGATTTAACATTATTAAATGTTTGAGTCCTCTCTTTTGAATGCTAATTATCAGTTGGTATCTGCCTAATTCTGCTCTCCATGCATTTTTTTGGTGTTTTTCTGTGTATGTGTAAAATGTATCTTCAGAATACTGCATGTGACTGAGTGCACCACATACTTCACTTCCAGACAGCACAAGTAATACAATGAAATATTTTTCTCTTAATTGCATTTAGAGCTCTTCAAGCTTTTTCTTTTAGTGCATTCACTGCCAAGTTGTAACTCCATGATGCTGTTATGTTTATACCAAGATATAACTCACAGTATGCTCAATGATATGATTATTTATGGTAAAGAAATGGTATTTGCTCTCCTGACATCTGGGGTTTGTTATTTTTTTCATATTTACTGCCAGGGCCTTGTTCTGACAGTACTTTTTTTACTATGTCCAGCTTCACCTTTCTAGGAGGGAGACACCAAGAAAAGCACAGTGATCCAGCTGAACAGCTAGTTCATTTATATACACATTAAATAAAGTTGGATGTAAATTGCAACTTTGACAAACACCTCTTCTCTTGGTGAAGAATTTAGCACAACTATTTTCCAAATACACTGATTCAACCAGCTCATACATTTTGGCCTTATAACACAATGTAGGAGTCTGTTATAGAGCCCTCCATGTCAAATAAAGTCAATAAAACAATTGAATATATTAGCATTTTTTATTTGGTGTGCGTGTTTGTTAATTCAAGTGTGAAGGGTATATACATGGTCAGTGGTGCAGTGCTTTCAGAGGAAGCTAATTTGGGTTTTAATCTAGATGTGCCTGTGAAGGAAATCTAATATTTGTTTATTTAGAATATTACAGAGTAATGAACCTAGACAACTGCTGACACAGATGCCACAGTAGTTATTAGAGTCTGATTTGTCCGCACTCATGAATTGGGGAATCGGGAAGCCCTTTGCACCAGATGACAGGAAAACATCCTAACTAAAATATGATATTAAACAACATAAACACTGCACCCCGGATCTCTGGGCTGCTGCAGTTGAGCATTTCATTTTTAATGCTGTCCTAAGCTTTCCTTGGCCGGAGAGATTTTGTCTGTGTGGGCAATTCTTCCCAATTAATTGGGATTCTTCCCAATTAATGGGAAGAATCTTTAATTGTTTCTTCTAAAGTTTGGAGTTGTTTGTTTATGTTACATTGATCTGAATTAATTAGATTTATTGATATTCTTTTCATTATTTGCCCTATCCGTTGCCTTTTTGCAAGTCACCATCTGAGGGGGGCGACAAACAAAGACGTCGACTGAGGAATATTCTTTGTACATCCCGTCAGCTGTCACTTTTGCCCACTCGTTTGATTCTCTGCTGCCTCTGTCCCAGCCCTCCAGCCCAGATAAAAAGGAACCTCTTCTAAGGTGTTTTGCGAGGCATTATAAAATGGTTGCCATGGATACCCAGTCTGAACAGGCTCCACATACAGGCAGCAGAATAGGAAATGACAGATGCAATATTTCACATTTCAAAAATTCCTCTTTCTCTCGCAGCACAGGCTGATGGACCGTTGTGTTAAAAATGCCAACGATCAAGACCCTGAGAATAGGTCTGTAAGGCTATTAGTTGTGGTCCGTAAAGCTGCATTTGAGGGGCTATTTGTTTCTTGCTCCACAGAGGTGGGTTGAATGGTATTTTCCGCCTCATTTGGTCTTTGTTGTTTCTCCCTGAAGAGATGACCTATATTATCTAGGATGGCAGATCAAAGAAGGCTTTCTCACTGTGATCCCATGAAGCTTGCATCTTACAAGCCCAGAGAAACATCCCTGATTGCACAACTGCCTCGCTGCACGGTGTAAAAAAATCGCCATGAAGCGTAACAGTAGAAAAACACCTTCTTTGCAGCTGCTCAGCCTACAGGGTCCGTGATCCTGCAATTTAGGAGAAATCGAGCTTTTGATGTTGAGGACCCTAATTACTGCCTTTCCTTAAGATATTGCACCCTCTGCACGCTGTTTTTATTATCCCCTTTATAAGCATGTTCAGAGGCATTGGTGGAGAAGAATTTTCTTCTGGCAAACTTTTGGCACAGTTCCTGAAAATTCTGTCTTAAAAGAGTTGTCTGTACTCCGTATCTAGGGCTGTCTTCCATTAGAAGAATATTTAATGTAACCTCCCTACTTTGGCCATGAATTCCCATTAGTGCTGCTAGCAGATGATATGTGAGCTAATGCTGGCCTCTATTCATGTTGAGGGCTCCGGTTGCCTATTCATCAGCCATTTATAGTGTGGAAATCATACGAGGTCACCAGTGGGAACCAGCTACCTGCTGGGAGCAAATGTTCACCTGCTGCTCTCCACTCCCACCCTCCACCCCAACTGTGCTCCCATGATCCTTTCTCCTTAGCAACCCAACCACTGGTTCCTCTACTGGGTGTCTCGTTCCATTTCCAGTGCTCCCAATAATGTCAGAGACACATGGATTCTGAACATAGAAACAGAAAGGAGCAGAAATGCCCATATGTCTCCATGACCTGTATCAGTCGCTACATCCTCACGCATCTCATTAGCCACAACCGAGAGCTGCAGATGGGCCCTAATGGTCATTCATCAAAGAAAGATGTTCTCCCTACAGTACCTGAGCAGACAATGGTGCAGATGCTGGTTACTGTGGTAATACTGGTGTGATTTATGAGGAGGTTTTTCCACTCCTATGGATTGACATTGTACAAGTTAATTAACGTAGTAGCCTGAATCCAAAAATGAAGGTCAACAGATTGATGTGGTTGCATTTAATGAATTAATATTGATATCATTTTGGTTTGGTGAAGAGGAATACTTTGGATTTCAAACCTATGTTTTCTTCTTGGCTCTATATTGTACCATGAGAACACCTGTAAGGATTTACACATGAAGATGTTTGAGTCTGATAGTGTGCATTAATGCATTAATAGGTTCTAATGGATGATCCAGGTTATATAATGTATCACGTGTAAAAAAAAAAAAAAAAGAAAAAAAAGAAAAAGAAGAAGTGTTTTATACTTGAAGAATTTGTCTGATAGTCTATATTTTTCTTATTACAAACAAATCATATGAAAAGGCCATAACCAGCCATAAGCTGCTCATACTAACAAGTACCACACACACTATCCTGGTGCTGTAAATGTGTATTAATCCGCAGATGAAAATAGTCCCCAACAAATTCACAGTTTACACCTGCTTAAGTAACATTTGCTACTGTAAAAATAAAAAAAACTACAAAGTTGTTTTAGTAGATGACTTTGGTTTCATTGAAAGTCAAACTACAATATTTAAGACCCTGTTTTTTAATCTTCATAAATAACCAATGGGCTTGGGGTTGACTGCCACAGACAGTGTAGGGAGATAATAGTATAACATCATAATAATTATACCAGCTTTATCCTTTCAAGAGGCAAGAATCTTCAGTCCTGCGACAACTCAGACCAGAGAGGTTGTTTTCTGTTTAATCAATGCCTGCATCATCTCCCTCAGATCTCTAAATGCTCTGAGCTACTACGTCTGTATTTCTATGGCCTCAGAAGGGAGTTCGGCTTTCATCCCTCCAACTGCGAAGCTCTACCGACTTCCGCGGCAACGAAAGCATTAATGATGACAATGTCTCTTGAAGGGAGTCGATTTCTCACTGAGCCTGCATTCCAAGTTTCCACATTCCTGATTAGCCAGTAGAGCCTGGGCTTTAAGAAATGAACCCCCCGTTGCAGCTCCTGATGATGCTTTGAGATATCTCGTAGCTGCTAACCATCACATTACAGGCAGAAATAATGTCTAAAGGAGTGCAGGGAGCTAGAGGACGGAGTGAAATGACATGACTGTCTCCTCTGTGCAGATAACAAAGCCGGTTAGATTTCAAAGTGTAGAAAACGGAGATCCACTGGAACTATTTTTGACACTACAGTATATGTGAGTCCTACGGTGGTGCATCATCTCCTCGGATGCATGGATGTGTGAGGGATGATCTATTTTTTGATAAGCATCAGAAAATGGTATGAGTCGATCTGATACAGCTGGGATAGAACTGTGAATAGGACACACATCATTCAAGGTGGACAGGACAGGAGAATGGTGTCTTAAATAACCGTGACAGACATGATATGATCTCTGAGGAATAAATTGAATTATTGAATTACTGCTGCACTGTGGATGGGAATGTCCCTCCCAAAGATGAAATCCCCAGTATTAAATTTGCTCAGCGTCTCTTTTTCTTCTGTCATATCCCTCTTTTCTCTCTCTCTCTCTCTCTCTCTCTCTCATATTCCCTGTTTTCTTTCTTTGTGACAGTGAACATCCACTGAAGCCCCTAATTCATCAACATGCTCTAGGTGGGTTTAATTACAGTACCTGGGGATGTCTTGATAATAAATGATTAAGTGTGTAAGAGTAAAGTAATTAGTGAGAGTTGGAAAGTCTGCAGCAATAATGTAAATGGCTTTGGAGTTTCTGCAAGAGTCTGCAATCTGTTATGCTTTCATCTGTAGGTCACAGAAACGATGTTCCCCATAACAATGAGACAATACAACAACCTGGATATTTCTCAATATCAGCATCATAGCCGAGAACCCAAATATTTCTCAAAAGCCCCACACTGTGTAAATGACTTTAAGCTTTTCCTCTACTTTAAAATATTGAATTAACTAAGCAGATCAGGTGCTGGAATGTTTTTTTGGCACAGAGCACATTAGCCATTGTCAACAAAGATGCATTTGGGGGTTCATCAGTGAATCCCAGAGCTCATTTGATGGGTAGCAGAGCTAAAGACAGTACAGAGGAAGCATGAAATGTGTCAGTCTAAACTTTAGATGTAAATCTGAGACTGTGCTCTCAGGCTGATTGCTGATTGAAATCAAGATCCACTGAGTAATCTCTTGAACAGGAGGTATTAACGGAGAGATTGATGTGTTGCTGATGCTGATGATTGAACGAGGCTGTGGACTTGCAGTGTGGTTTTTGTTGGATTCTGCAGTGGAAGTTACTTCCAAATTGATATATAAAAAGTCAAAATATAGTACTATATTGATGGCATTTTTGTGCAAAGCTGCTTATCTACAGCTACTTAACAGATAAGGGCAATGGGACGCTTGGTCAGGCTGGTGTGACTTCCACCTGAGCTACTGCAGTGAGATGAACTTGCCAACAAGAATCAGCCATATGGATGTAAAACCTAACTCTGTGTATTAAGTATTGTCCAGAATACTAAATTATTCCTACAGACTTGTGACAAATTAAAGGACAAACCAACAGAATGTGTTTAGTTAGTGGAGGCTGTAGACTATGATTTGCATTATTTTAATACTCATCAATCTATTCATCTGTGATCCTTCATGCCTTGTATTGATTATGTGTTGTTATGTCTCTCCACTCATTTGTTGTCAAAATGTATTTCTGCAGAATTATTGTTTAAAAGATTAATTTCAGATGCTAATTTTGTAAGAGTTGCTCTCTTTCTCATTTGGATAACTTGGAGCAATGTACTTTGGAAAATGTGTTCACTGTGACAGTTTTAAGATGTTGTAAGCCTCTGTCAGAACCTCAAACATCTGTTGTGTGACACTGCATCTTCCTATATTACACAAGCTTAAAGCTATACTGAAAGCTGCTGCAGACCTCCAGACCTACACAGCAGCATGGATTAAAGACAGCTCTTTAAAACCCTCTGGATTATTTCCTATATCCGTATATTTTGACTCAAACTGCAGCATGCACAGTATGTGTTTTCTCTGTTCCTTACACTAATTTATGCTATAAACACATTTCTGGACCATACATTCCCTCCCTTCTACCCAGTGTAGTTGCTACCTCTGTCTCCAAGCTCACATCACTGAAACACATCTGGACTGTCATTTTTCATTTTGTTAAACATGCAGACGCAAAATACAAGCAATTATAGGAGTGTAGCCCAAAGGAATAGGGGAGATGCGGTACATGATGTAAAAGATGATACATTTGGTGCATTTAAATGTGCCTTTCTCTGACCTCACCTGAGCTGTGTGCAAATTGAAAGCCATAGAATAGTAATGTATTCATGCATTGTGTTTTTCATCTATTTCTCAGAGGTATGCATGCATATGTAAATAAGCTTCTGCCTGTCATTTGTCATTGCTGGCATAAACATTCCCATTGTGCAAAAAAAACGTATATGGCAAAAACGCAACTGGCATCTGTATGATAGCCAGTGAAGTTTAATTCCGCAGGCTACTGCATTTTCTGTCCAGAGAGGAAAGAAAACCTTGAAAAAACAATCTGTAGCTCTGTAGGTGTTTGTAGTATAATACACTGTAAGATAAATGTGCTGAGCAGCCCTCGTTCCTCACGTTGCCCAATAATCACCACCAATGGAAATGCAGTTGGCCCGCCCCTGCCGGTCTATTGTGAATGCGCGTTCAACTGGAAACCACTCTTCCAGCTTTGGCACCAAAGTGGCGCACCACGACATGCACAGCTGAACGAGGAGGGCGCCTTTGAAGATGCTTCATTGTCGAGCCACAATTTCTGGTAAGACACGCGATGGGGTTTTTTTGTTTTTTTTTCTCCTATGGCCACCAGTTTCCTGTGCGTTTACCTTCAGCTGAATATCCGTGCTTCTTTTGTGTTTTACAGTCGCATCTGATTCCACATTGGCTCCTATCAGGCTGTATCGAGGTGGAACGGGGTTTGATGAGTCTTTTAATTTGGTCACAGATTGGTTTAGTTGGGGAGAATCTTCGATCTTGGATAAATCGACGGACAAGAGTTTGTTGTCAGGAAGGCGTTGGACTTGGAGCAATGCGCACTACAGTCGGTTCACTTTTATTCGTGTGATGATTTTGTTGCAATTTGATAATGCATATTTCGGTTTGCCTTACATTTGTGACGCCTCATCTGTCAAACATGCGCAAGACATGCGTAAAAAAAGGTTATTAAGCCAAACAAAAAATACGAATTTATCCAGTTAAACTTTTTTGTGGCTGTAATATTTTCATTAAATACCGATTTCTAATAAGTTGGCAAGACAAAGCAGTCGAGAGTGGCATCATTCGTTTATAAAGGGTATCATTATTATAAAGCTCTGAGTTGTAGTGGTAGTTATGAAAGCATGGGCTTCGTCAGGCCGTGGAAGAGGTGTGGATGTTTGTCATTCTGTCTGCACCTTGTGAGCCCAAATATTCAGTGTTTAGCTTTGCGTTGGAGCGAGATTTGTCGCTGTGGCTCTGGACATTTTCAGGGCAACTCAAGCCTCACAGCAGCTCATATTTGCTTCACGGGCTTTCCAGCAGAAGGGAAACAGATGCGCCGTAATGTCAACAGTCGATTACTCATGCAACATTGCGCGAAAATATGAGCCCCCGCAGCTCGGACGGAGCTTCAAACCCACTCTCCTCTGCATCCTGCTAGACGAGCATCTTCTAGACAAACCGAGGACTTGGCAGCTTCCGTTCAGCACCGCAGACAGAGACACAATCCGACTTGTCCACACCCACTTCTGGTCCACGTTACCGCTGCCCTTTTCTCCCCAAACGTAGAGAGAGGTCCGCCTACGCGTTATCAGTTTTAGTGCAGGTTGACTTGCTTTTGCCCAGGAGGCATTGGAGAGGATATTGGATGTGATGTAGAAAGAACAGCAGCTGAGTACCCGCGTGTTGTTTGCTGAGGCTCAGGTGCAGAGCTCTGTGTTCTACTTTCCGTGGGAACTGCCTGTGATAACTTGGATCATAAAGGTATTTTAAAGGCCTTCATCATTACGATTTTGACTGTTAAAATTGGGAGGCCATCACCAAAAAGTATCCTTTTGAAAACGTCATATTAATTGCTGGTCTGAAAAGAATTTGTGGAATAAGTTATTCATGAACCAAAGCCCTAAGTCACAATTACGCGTGATTAATCTAGCTGCAGCGCAATCAAGGAGGCAATGCTAGAGTCGAATTAATCAGCCTTATCCTCCAATTATTATTCACCCCATGTGGCTGAAATTCATCAGCAGATGTCTGGTATCAAGATAAGTGTTGGTGGCTTTGTTACCCTTTGGACCAGGGCAGGATTATCCCAAAAAACCAAACACAAATGCAAACATCTTATGAGGCAAAGAATGTGTTTGGTGTGTGTAAACAAATGGCTAAAAGCTGATATTTGCCTTTGTGATGTGCTGTTTGTGAAGGATGCTGTCATCTTGAAGCACAGTTGCGTTGGTGCATGTTGAAATGGATTTGGGCAAAAAAGCAAGAGGGAGAGAGTCCGTAGGAGAGATTGGTGGGAGAGAGCAAAGCCAGAAAGCGAGTAAGGAGGAGAGAGTGAGGTAGATAGAACATGCCTGCTGGCCTCCTGTCTGGACACATTACATTTTCATAGGCTGATATTGTACCGGCACTGCTGAATATAGACAAATAGCACTCCTTGTTCTTCGCTGTCAACTTAGGTATTTGTCTCTGTTTGGCTTACATCATCATATTTATAGATTCAACACTAGCGGATGGATGTTAGCTGTCGATTTTGTGTCCATCTGATGACTAACGTTGGATCTGCATTTAGCTGCACCCATGCCGAAAAGCAGTGTACAGTATATTCTACCTGTAGGATCATCTTTGATAATCTTTGGCTGCTACTTGACTCAAGGGCAAACATGATCCATGGCCCCTCATTAAACCCCCTCTCCCCTTTTTCTTCTACATATTTTGACCAGTATTCCTAGTTCTATATCTCGTGACGAATTCAGATTTAATCACATTACAGTAAAGTAGTTGCCACAGAGTGAACCTGGGGCCTTTCCCTGAACATCTGTGGTGCTGGGGTAGATGCCTGTTTTCCCAGTTGGTAATCCAGCCCTGCATGGGTGATAAATCTGGATTACATGTATAATCTCTTAGTGAAATGAACATATTTACTGGAGCTGTTCTAAATGTCTAAACCTTCTGCTTATCATGCATATCATGAACCTAATGTTCTCTCTCATCTCTTTTGCATCCTGCTAGGTTGAGTGACAAGCCTGCTGTCCAACTGCCACCATGATAGCCACAGGTGGGCTGCTGCGCATGAACAGGCGCCAGGATTCACTCCGGTCCAAAAACCGAGCGGAAAACAAACGGAAGCGGAAATCCAAGAAAAAGAAGAAGAACGATGTGGTAGTGGTTAAGGGGAAGCTCAATTTGTGCTCCCCAGCTGGTTTGGTGGCTGGTGTTGGAGTTGTAGTTCTCATGGTTGGGATTTCCATGGCCGTGCTGGGCTACTGGCCTAGCCAGAACCAACATGAGTACCAGGAGCGCCGCAGAACTGGAGCATACCACCCCAACAGGATGAGTTATTCCAAAAGCCCACCTGTTTCCTCCAACACCACCAATGATAAGACTCCTTCTGGCCAGACACAATTATTAAATCATAGCCATTCTAACAGCAGTGTCCCCGACCCCGCTCCTCACTGTGGCTTCCTCTGTGACTTTATGAATAATTACCTGTACTCAGACAATCTGAAAGTCTTCGGACCACTGGTAATGGGAATTGGCATTTTCCTCTTTATCTGCGCCAATGCAGTCCTCCACGAAAACCGAGACAAGAAAACGAAAATCATCAACCTGAGGGATATCTATTCCACAGTTATAGATCTACACAGCATACGGTCAAAAGAGTACTCACCTCTAAACGGTTTAGTGAACTACACCCAGTCAAGAAGTGCTGAGGGCCCATCGGGCTCGTTCCCTGCAAGTGGGATGCTCACTCGCAGTTCCTGGCCTTCCACTGGACTCGGTTTCCAGAGCGAGTTAGGTGGTGATGAGGTGTTCAGACGTCCGTCGCTGGCCAGCAGGCCACGCAGCTGGTCCAGAGATGTCCAGACCTTCACAGACACTGTCTACAGCATCTACAAAGACTACAGCAATAGCAGCGAGCAGGCCCCACAGCCCCGACAGTGGGAGACCACCTCCATCGTCACCTCCTCTGTGAACGCTTTCACCCTCCCTGTCATCAAACTGAATAACTGTGAAGTGGAGGAGTCTCAGAGAGCGGAGGCAGAGGGGCGCTCAGAGGAAGGGGTTGTTATTGAGGCAGCTGCTGAAGACATTAGAGAGGAAGGACAGGCCAGCAGCAGCCAGATTGACGAGACAGACAGGAAGGAGAAGGACGTTTCAATGACGGATTCACCCCCGCCCCAGCAGAGCCATGAGGATATATCCACAGACACAGCTGACCAACAGGAGGCGCAGCAGGCCCAGACACAGCTCCAGTGGACCCCACTGTTTCCTCCATCACCTGTTGCCAGGGCAATGGGGTCACGGCTGTCACTCAACTCCCTCACAGATCAACCCAGGTCTGCACGCCGCTGCAGCCTGTCCGTGTCTGTGTGTCGTCAAGGCGACAGAGCCAGGCGCTTCAGCTGCCCTCGTCTGGAGCGCACCAACAGTAAGGGCTACATCAAGCTGACTGACCTGGGGGGCGAATCCTTCGAAGCCCCTGACACAGACACTTCTTTAGTGACCACTGAACAGAAAGTAGCAAAGGACACAGCAGCAGAAGCTCAGGGAGAGGAAGACTTGGTGTTACCCGGCACCTCTGCAGAATCCTAGACTAATTTTTTGCTGATGAGCCTCTGAAAACTCTTTGATGTCTTGTTCTTTGCTTCATACCTTCTTCTGAGGTTGCTGATGTGAGGCTTGCCATTACAGAAGAAAGGAAATGCGGAGAGTAAGCAGCTAAGGACTATTGAAACATAGCCATGAACACTCAAGAGCAAGGCTCTTTATAAATAAAACCACATCCACAGCTCAATATTCAGATGTAATTTTTCTATTTTTTCAATGTAGCAAGAGCAATACTAAAGACTTGTAAGGAGTTTTAGTAATGATTTGTAAAAAAGAAAAAAACCTAGACCAGATCAGATTTGAAAACAAAGTTGAGGTTTAGCTTTTTTTTTTTTGTATAAGAGTACGGCAAACATTGTAGCTTGTAGAATTGCCAAAAAAGTCACTGAAAACTACTGTACCACCTGTCGTACTGTAGCATTAATATATGCCACAGAAACCTAAATAGTCTAGATTTGTTTCGCTAAGTCGTTATGTGAATACCACGTGAATAGGTGAACTGAATTGAATCTCAGGTAGACATTTGGTTTAGGATCGGGACCTTGAAGATGAGGTCATCCCTATGTGCACACTTGTTCATATGAAAATCCATGGTTGAATAAACTTGACTGTAACACCTCTGTCGGGTCTAATAGGTATCCTTGTGTGATTAGATTTAAAAGCAGGGAATGCAAAGTAGATTGTTTGCTCCAAATAGTTTTACTTGCTTTGAGAAAAATTAAAAAGATGAAACACTGAAACAAATCGGTCTACAAGTGATTGAGTGTGTTTCAAGCCTACAGACTGTAACCTGTTATCCTGCGCTTTAGCTGCACCTCTCCTTATTGGGAAATACCGCAGTGGTATTGATGTTACATTATCTGTGCTGAACTGAGACCAGCAACCTATAACTGACCTTTACAACCTTTCCTTAAATAGCTGCCTTCAGTATTTAACCCTCATGTTGCCCTCGAGTCAAGGAAGGAAGGGAGGAAGAAGGAAGGAAAGGAGGGAGGAAGGAAGGAAAGGAGGGAGGAAAGGAAAGAAGGAAGGGAGGAAGGAAAGGATGGAGGAAAGAAGGAAGGAAGGGAGGAAGGAAGGAAAGGAGGGAGGAAGGGAGGAAAGGAAAGAAGGAAGGGAGGAAGGAAAGGATGGAGGAAAGAAGGAAGGAAGGAAGGTAGGAGGCAGGAAAGTAAAGAAGGAAGGGAGGAAGGAAAGGAGGGAAGAAAGGACGGAGGAAAGAAGGACAGTAGAAAGAATGAAGGGAGGAAGGAAGGGGGGAGGAAAGAAGGAAGGGAGGAAGGAAAGAAGGAGGGGGGGAGGGAGGAAGGAAGAAAGGAAGGAAGAAAGAATGAAAGGGGGTGGAGGAAGGGAAGAAGGAAAGGAGGAAAGAAAGAGAGAATGAGGGAGGGAGGAAGGATAGACGGAAAGAAGGAACAGTCAAAACAGACGGGGTCAATTTGACCCGGGAGGACGACACAAAGGTTAAAGGGGGGAATTAGCAGAGAGAAATCAGCTGATTTAGATGGGTGCAAATTAAACAACAAAGAATGTGAAGTGTTTTAAAGGCATCGGGTCATGATAAGCCTCCAGAACAACATCAATACTTCTTGGAATTCACAAGTCTGTATGTCTAATACCATTCTTCCTAAAAAATACTCCCTTATTTGGTGCTTTAATTATGGTTGTGGAGAGCAATGTGTTACACGTCAGACCAAAATGTTCCATAGTTGTGCACTTCAGTTGAGCTCCGGTGATTACAAATGCCATACAGTATACTCATGAGCATATGTGTGTGACTCACATCACTTTAGTCAGTAATACTTTGGTTCTTGTATGGAAATGTCTGCATTCATTGTTTCTCTACTCGTGTACTCTGCTTCTGCTTTAATTTGAGCATATTGTAATGGGAATCTTTGGCACTGACTTTGTTTATCTAAACGTGGTCTACGGACCAAGAAAGATCTTTGAGAGGCTTCAAGTGTGGCCGCGGGAATTTGAGTTGTGGTGGAAACTACATTTACTGCACTCAAGTACAATTCGGATCTATGTGTACATGAGTATTTCCATTTTATTCTACTGTATGCATCTACTCCACTACTACATTTGAGGTGGGAGTGTTGTACTTTTTACCCCACATCATTTATTTGACAGCTATATTTACTAGTTATTTCACAGTTTTAGGGTTTTACATATAAGATAATAAAGATATGAGAGATTGTTATTGATTTGAGCTACCCAACTGGGTACAAAACAGCTCAAATTAGCAGTTCCTTGAGCAGCACAAGATTAAACAGCTGCTTACACATTTCATCAGGTAATGATAATCCAATATAAAACAATATAACACTGACAGGAATCATTATGCTGCAAAATGAGTGCTTTAATCTTACTGACAATGCAGGCAGGGAGCAAATTAACCCTCCTGTTGTCCTTGAGTCAAGGATGGAAGGGAGGAAGGAAGGAGGGAAGGAAGGGAGGAAGGAAAGGAGGAAGGAAGAAGGAAAGGAAGGAGGAAGGAAGGAGGGAAGGAAGAAGGAAGGACAGAGGAAAGAAAAAAGGAAGGAAAGGAGGGAGGAAAAAAGGACGGAGGGAGGAAGGAAGGAAGGAAGGAAGGAAGGAAGGTAGGGGGGAGGAAAGAGAGAGAAGGAGTGAGGGAGGAAAAAAGGAAGGAGGGAGAGAGAAAGGTAAAGAGTAAGGGAGGAAGGAAGGAAAGAAGGACAGAGGAAAGAAGGAAGGGAGGAAGGTAGGGGGGAGGAAAGAAAGAGAGAAGGAGGGAGGGAGGACAGACGGGAGGATGGAAGGAAGGAAGGAAGGAAGGAAGGAAGGAAGGAAGGAAGGAAGGAAGGAAGGAAGGAAGGAAGGAAGGAAGGAAGGAAGGAAGGAAGGAAGGAAGGAAGGATAATAAGTATACCAAATGTGGATGCTCTCATACAGGCTACGAGAAAAATCACTGAATGGTTTCATAGGTGTATGAAAATAATGTGAGTCATACTACAGTCACAGTCACCAGATCTCACCCAACTGACCCAATTTGACCACTTATGTGAGATGGTGGAGCTAATGAAAGTGCTCTCCATCATCATCATCATCATCTTAAAAACAGAAAAATGAAGGAGTATATTTTAGAGGAATGAGTAGAGTTCAGACACTTGGAGAATCTATGTCAGGGACCATTCAAACTGTTATTATGGGCTTGTGTGTCTTACTTTAACACATTATGTTGGTTTTTTCCCTTTCATTTATCACCCATCTGTATATATGTATATTTTTCAAAGCTTGAGACTTTGGGCCTCCCCTCAGACAAAGCTTGGAAAAAGGCAGCGTCTCTCCCCCCTTAGTTTACTTGCCTTGTTTTGCTCACTTCCTGGATGCCTAAGGGATCATGATTATATTATTTAATCCCATAGACTCGCAGCAATTTAGCCAAGAAAGCCTGATATTTCTATTTGACATGACTTCAGACTACAGCAAATAAGGTCTGTCATAAAGCATTTATTAGTTTCTGACTCTGATATAGTGGAGAAAAAATGGTAAAACTCCCCAAAACTAGGCCTACTGCATTTCTGAACTATCTCTTTAACCAAATAACACACAGTATATTCTACATCATCTCCTTATATAACTAATGTAATATTTTTCCACTTCCATTCACTGAGCCTCCCCCTGGAACTGTTTGAAGCCCCCTTGGGGACGCCCACCTCCCACTTTGAAAACCCTCTGGTGTGTAGTGTACTTCTATATTTATATTGGAGTATTACTACTGAACACCTCCACTGAATTTCACATGTTCACACTCAAGGTTTCCTTCAAGAACATTGTCCTTGGTTTTGCAGATTTATCATAAACGCATCAAATGAAAGCTCAGCCTAACATGGCCATCTAGTGGTCATGTGATATGGAGATTAATAACACCACTGCCAGCAGGTGGCACTGGAGCCGTGCTGGCTGAGTCGTTATCGTGGGCGTGCCCGTTTAAGAGTACTACGGGGGCCGTTTTAGAAACAGGAGGGGCGGGGTTTACCCAGGCCGTCTCCAGGAAGGTTTGCCAAAACTGGCGCTTACAGGTGTCTGGTCCTTTCCACCCGGACGAGCCCCACGTCGGGATTCCTGCTCCGCGGTTACACTCTCTGAGCTCATCTGGTATTAAAGGAGCTGTCATAAGAATCAGGTAAAGTGCTCTGTGGTGTTTATTATGTTTATTTCACTTTGTTTGTGCGCTGTTAAAAGCCGCAGAAGCTCTTTACACAAAGTATTTAAACTGTTGTTTGACAGTGAATGAAGTGCGCTTTGCGTAATTTACGCAGCATTAACCAAAACTGTGAACATCTGGAAAGGTTATATCCTAAATTATGACATAACGTGTGTCCCGTCAGTAATGTTTTGGGTTTTATTTTTCACTTGTCTTTCTGTGTCAAACACCGGGATCCTCAACACACACTGTGACCTGCTGATCGTCTGCTGACTCGGAATGTGAAACGGTGAGTACCAGCTCATTGACACGAGCGCGAAGTAAACACAACAATTAACATACAGTAGTTTGAGGCAGTCACTGGGTCTCGTGTCTACACCCAGTAGCATAACTACACAAAGCGATATTCATTTCAGCTTTTCCAATTAAGGCTACGGACAGAAGGCCTAAATGTCATTTGAAGGGTTAACAGAGTATCACAACTGTTGCTTCTCCTTAATTTTTTTTAAAATCAGGAAGTTCATACAAAAAGTTGATGTAGCAGCTGTTTTAAAGCTAAAAATCTATCACAATCAATACTTCCTTTGCTTTTCTAGTGTTAAAAATACCAAAACTGACATTTGGTCCCAGTGTGTGTGTGTGTGTGTGTGTTTGTGTGTGTGTGTGCTCTGTCATAGGCTACTTTTGGGGACAAATATCAGGCTTAAGACCAGATAATTGAAGACAGCTCGTCCAATTAGTAAAAAGCTAATTTTTGGTTTAGCTTAGGGCAAGTGTTCGGCTAATGAATGTATGTTATGTCCCCAAAAGTGTCCATTATCTGATATGTGTGTGTGCGTGTGCGTGTGCGTGTGTGTGTGTGTGTGTGTGTGTGTGTATGTGTGTGTGTGTGTGTGTGTGTGTCATGGTGGTCTGTAAAGTGTAAATCAGCATTTTACTCATGCGGTTTCTTAACTGTCCTCATAACTGCTGAGCAAACACAACTAGTTTTTCTTCATACTTCCACACACACACTCTCACACAGACACACACACACACACACACACACACACACCTGATCAGACTGTGCTGGGCACAAGCAGACTGTTCGGAAATGGGAAGTTCTCACAGCATGTGTTTCCGCTTATATCCTCCCCAAAAATAGAAACGTGAATGAATCAAAGAAGGAAAAGCTCTTTGTTTTAATACCCTCTTTCATAGCTGCACATGTAGAGTTGGAGAGGTCCTCCAACACATAAATCAGTCTCCAAATATCATGTCATTCTTCTGTTTATCCGAATTTTACGACATCCGAAAGGTGCTTTCATTAAGACTTAAGTAATATTTAATTATTATAAATCCTCACGTTTTAGGGTGGACTATTGATCTTTATAATGCCACATGCCTGATGCAACAGTTCAGTAGTTTTAACAGGTTTATGAGCTTGAATGATGAAGGTTAATGTACAGGACCAGCGAGATAAGACCGGGCAAAGTCTGTGAGAGTTGTAATGTTCATCAGCTGGTGGCGACGTGTTACTCACGTTTCTCTTTAAGTGTCCCTGAATAGATGATCGAAAAGGATTTGCTGAGCTAGGACTCCTGCAGTCACCATGATTGAGTCAATTATCTTAAAGGAATCCTAGTTTGGAAAATGTCCTTGCTGTGTTTCACACTATATATGCAGGGGGAGGTAATTAGTGTAATTTCCCTTCCATAACTATTTTATATAATTGTTGTATTTTGACTCGGCATCAAAGGTTTAAAAATAGATAATTAAAAAAAAAAGGCAGGAAGAAAACTGATTGATTGCTCCTTGAAAGCGTAATTCTTGAGATATCATAAAATCAGAAAAAACATTTTAAGTCTGAATCGCCTATCTGTAAATATACCATTACAACTATGTGATTTTATCTATTAAATTCAAAATGGAAAGCTGCACTTTCACTTGATAAAACTCAACTATACTGTAAATGACATAACACTAGCTGTAACATGGGAAGGTGTATTTAAATTTCGTGGGTGACCGTGTTTCTTGCCTGTTTTTTCCAAGTCGGACCACTGGAACACAGGAAGGTTGTAATTATGGGCAAGCAGCGGGGAATTTCCAAATTCTGACTCTCACTGGAATGCAGCGAATGCATCGAAAACTGTATTTTTCAGCAGGTATGAAGTCTGAAGATGTTGGTTTGGCATTACAAAAAGCCCGATCTGTTTGACCTGCCGTAGAGAATATTTTGTGATCCCGTTTCATTCCAACACTATCTTTTTAGGCATTTCATACACAATGACTGAACAAGATGATATCTCATTTCTATGGCTCAAGGAAAGAGGCTCTACATGAGTGATTTCCTACGGTTGTTTTGATGTAATATTCCCAGTGATGAAGGCTATCTCCGTCTATTCATCTGAGGAATTTAAATCAATACTACTGTCAGTTCAGTTCATGATCAATAGCACTTGCATTGTGCTTTAGGAGAAGACATTTTACCTGTGACTCTGACAAAATGAAGGGACATAGAAGGGCCGTGTGTGACTCAGAAATAAGGGTTAAAGGTTAAAAGTAATAGTTTGCAAATCACTGTTGCTATCATGATTCAGTGATAAGACATGCAAAGGTTGTAGTAAAGTAATGTCTGTAGGCATTCTTTGGATAAAAAGGGGGCTACGCTAAGTATTGGGTTATTACATTAAAACCACAACCTTCCCACAGTGCACTTATGACCAAGACAGTGCCAACTATTGATTCCTGAGTGAAGGGAGAAATTACATTTTTGATCTCTGTGCTGACAGTAAATGTAAAAATATTCATAACTTTTACATTTTCACTTATTGGATAGCAATATTCATCATTTGGCATACTGTTGTAGTAGCAGGCAAACCAAAAAAACAAACAAAGAGTACAATAATACATAATTATAACAACATTCTCTGTCATTGCAACTAAGTAAAAACTCCTATGACTGTTTAAAAAGTTACATGAGCCCAAAAAATCCTGATTACTTTCCAAAAGATTACACAGATCATGTTTGAACTTGAATTCTTCTGAGTAGTTGTTTATCGAAAACTGAATTACATTAGATTATGATAGAAAACAACATGATTTATTGTGAATTTAAACATGGTGAGAGGTCGTCACACACCAGGCTATAATGCATCTGTAAGCTAAACGACCGAAGTGTCCATCAACACGTCTCGATGAGCAAGACTCTGAACCCGCACACTTGTTATTTTCACTGTGACATTAGGAACCTTAGTTCAAAAAAATGCACATTAAGCCATTAGCACAGATTTTTTTTTTTTGCCCTCAGGTGCACACTTGTTCTCGGTCAGTTAAAGTGAGCTGAGCTCGACACGTGAGTGCAGCACTGCTTACGATCACCAAAGCCTTCGGGGGCTGGGAGAGATAACACGTATGACTCAATCTTGTTGAGTAGAGAGATAAGCTTGTTGGGAGTCTTGTTATCTTCCAGTGTTGCCTGATCACTTGTGAGCGGTATGGGGCTGTCTTTGCCTTATAAAGCTACACTTCCTGGGATGGCACCCTGACAGTTGCCGGGTATTTATAGTGGAAAGCGCAGGGGTTAGCATTGGACTGTGCAGAGTATTATAAACTAGCATTGGGTGTCATTCTTCATTCTTCTTTTTTAGGCTGGATTAGCAAAATACAGGGGGAAAAAATCAGTTTGCATGAAGGAATATAGCAACACTTTGTTTTTAGCCATGCTAGCAGCATGGTTTTAGGGATGCTATGTTTGTCTTGATGGTCAGTTGGTTTTATCACTTCCTGATTGAAATGTTTTTAACAACTATGAGATGGATTTGCATGAAATTCTGCAGAGACATTCATGGTTTTCAGAGGATTAATCCTAATGATGTTCCCCTGACTTTTCTTCTAGCAAATATTTGTAGTTATGAGTGAATTGCCTTGATCACTATTGGATGGATTGCCATCAAAATATGGTACACAGCAATATAATCAAGTCAAACCTTCCACATCGCAAGACTAATCCGACTAATCTGATCAACCCCCCGCTATACATTGTGTTTATAATTACTAAATTTTAGCCTGTTAATATGCTAAACTAACATTTGGTACATGGCATTGTGAGCATGGTAGCAAGCTGACGTTAGCGTTTAGCTCGAGGCGTTGCTGTGCCAAAGTACAGCCTCACAAAGCTACTAGCGTGGCACAGTAATCATTATGTTGTGTGTTACTTTGGCATTAGAACATCAAATTAGATCATTTAAGTTTAAGTGTAGATGAAAACTGTCATATCAATACTTATAGTCGGGTTGACAACATTGTGTTTTTATGTTTTGGACTATGTTGTCAAAGGGAAATCAAATAAGCTTCATGTGTTCATGCTACTACTTGAACACCTTGTCAGCTGTAATCTTTGATGGCATGAGTGATTCCTATTACTACTGCAGTTTTTTTCCCCCCCCTGCCACACACTCCACACGTGCAGCTCCTCCCTTTCTTTTGAAAATGCTTTCACTGCAATCACCTGAAGAGTGCAAAGCTTACCGCTTACCAAAGGTTAAAATTACACATTACATTTATGATTCCTCAAGATAAGACGTGCTTCCTACATGCAAAAAAAAGAAGGGAGTGCTCGCTATTATCTTAATTGCTTTGCTGTATGTTTGTAAAAAAAAAAAGCTTGACTTTATATCCAGTTTCTGTTTTGGGAGACGTAGAGTAACAAGGATGTGCTCAAGGTAGGGGGTTGATTTGGGAGCTTTGGCCCAGTTTGCAGTGTCAAAATCAGACTGTAATTTGGATTGCATGCTTGCTGACCTGCAGCCCTTTGGGAGTCGAGGCATTTACAGCTGAGTAGATCCTGACAGCAGGGGACAGTAGCTTTGGCTGGTTAGAGGTGAAATACAAAGCAGAGCTGGAGCCAGTTCACTTTGAGTTCATTCAGTTCAAATGTCATTTCTAATTACAATTAACGGCGTCACCATGAAGTCATCATCATCATCATCAATAATATATTAAAGATTGGACACTGGAATCTTTTTTTTAACATCAGCTGAGAGTATTAATTTTAGAGCCACGTAGGTTGGCATAAATGCAGCATACATCATCTAGTGCACACCCTGAAGACAGAATGGAAATGTATTTCTGTGTTTGGGCAAAGATCCTTTTTAGTCGAGCAATTATTTTCCACCTGACCCCAGGGATGGCAGTGAATGCTGTGCCTGGACTTGTTTTTTTTTTAAATTGGATCACATGGGTGATTTGACATGTATTGTAAGGGACATGCTTCAATATAATTATATATTGATGAAGTGCCAGGCGGCTTGTTCTGACCGCAGCACTGAAAATTGGATTGCTGTAATTATGTTCATAAGGTGACTGATTATGGAAACTGAGCATATACACATATTTATACACACACCAGGGTTTGCTTCTTAAAATTTGAGGCAAAATGTTCAGCTTGTTGAATCACCTGTAAATGAGAAAGTGATTTGAAATTAATTCATTATATGGACCACAGCAGCAAACAGCTTTAAGTATCATTAGTGTGATACAACTTCCCTCCAATTTAAAGTTTCAAATCAAGCTAAATGAAGGGGGAAGTAGCAGTATTAATAGTTAATGTGCATGAAGGGAAACAAAGTTATGTTCTCCAATTATACAGATACTTTTAAAGATTGTAAAGACACTGGAGGAGTCACTTGGGTGCCGGACAAGATGGCTACACAAACTAGCAGAGTTCTGACCACCCATCCTAAAATTTTGTTAATTGGAACATATTTATTCCACCTTTTCCGGATAAAGCTCTCCCCCTGCAGTTAGAAAACTGTTTATTCAAATCACCAAAAGTGTCAACAACTTTGCAAGATGTTTAAGCCTTCAAAGGGCGCTGCAGCAAACCCGCATGGCTACAAGTCAGAGCCCACTGCCAGAAGAACTTTTTCCTCTTAATTGGGTTACCACATCCAGTAACGCTCCATGATAGGAAATGAACCATTTTCATGTCCTAAATTTCATGCACTCATGCACAAACATACATTTTCCAGAATAGCTGCATCTAAGAAGTAAGTTGCTCTACTCCATCTCCATGTTGAGTTATTACTATTAAATATTGCAAGTGCTGCACATATAAATAATATACTCCACGATGAAGAAATTACATATTCCTGCCAGATGTTTATCAATAAACAAAAATAAACAGGCAGGATTTAACCCCACAAAAGAAAAGGAACATTGTAAGGTCTGTGCTGTGCCAGCTCATAGACCTCAATCTGACCCAGGAATCACCGTCCTGCTCCTCTCAGCACCCTGTCATACCCGAAAACGTATTTCCGCCTGTTATTGCCATCACATCTCGTTTATTCCCCACACTGCTCCTTAATGAATTTCTCTGCTTCTGCTCTGTTGGTATAGAACTTGTTTTTTCTCGTTCCATGTAAAGTGTAGAATAGCTTGATAAGCGAGTGAGTACCTCATGTTGATTTCCTGATTTGTGCAGGAAAAACATTTCAAAGATGTCGCAGTGCTGAAATTTAGAAGATTTTGGGCGGGTCAAGTATTCTGCTCGTCACTTTATAGCAAACAAGATGGAGTAATGATTCTAATTAACACTAAGACTTAGTTTTGTACTGCTTTGGGAGCAATAATTTGTATAGATTCCCTTATTAACAGGGTTAAAGTGGGGCTCTTTAATATGTAAGCAGCTAATAAGGACGATCCTGATTTATCAATGAGCTGAACAATACTTTAGGCACCAAATGACACATTATGTTGGCAGGAGATTTTAATCAAGCGATGGACCCTTTTACAGATAAAAGTACATTTCATTACTGGTACTGAGTGATAGGGCTGCTTAACATATGCTCACAGTGCATTTAGATCTCATTAATATGTGGCGGTAGGGGAATCAAAGTGACAAAGAACGTACAGTACTGTCCTCACTGCCATCAATCCTACTGTAGAATATATTTCTTTATCCAATCCAAATCCATTATTGAACAGGTGATAGATTGTCAAATTGGTCTGATAGCATTTATCTGGTCACAAACCCACTGAAACTCAAGTTGACTTAAATGGTGACAAAGGGAGGAGGGGGAAGATTGTGCATGAACACTATGCTGTATGGAAGATATTAAGGCATATATGAGATGAAAATGAATAGTGCATACAAGGATATAGCATAGACAAGGATAAAAGAAAGTATGGGCCATATAAGAAAGTTGTGAGAAAGTGATATGCCATATCTAGATAGAGCAGATGAAATATAAAATTGTAAGTAAAGTAAATATCTGGACACTGTATTGGTAGTAAATTCAACCGCAGCAATGAATCACTAAATAACCTTTTAATTCAGTACTTCATGTTAACCTCAGGAGGTTCATAATGTTTCAATGTTTTACAAAGTGTTCAAACACCCCACAGGATGAAATATGGCAGAAGGGCCTTGCAATTGACACTGAAGATAATGAATGGTGAGATATTTAAAAAATGGGGGAGAAAAACATCAGAGAAGCTAGAAGGGAAATGTACTCAACACAGGAAAGTACACAGATATTACTGGACAACCAACTAGACTTCAATACTGGAAGTACAAATGCAAGCTGAGCACATATTTGCACATGATCCGGGAGTGCTCACTCATTCTGGTGTAAAATCTCAGCAATACTGGGAAATTTGGCCGGGTTCCACTCTTCCTCTCCACCCACGGTTTTTGTCTCCTTGGTGACAGGACAATGATACCAAATATAACAAATAACACATTCAATATTTCAAAAGTGTGTCTCATCACAGCTGTGTAAGACTTACACTGCAAAACTGGAAGAACCCGCTGTAAAAGGAATGGAATAATGAAATGATTAAGATTTCATCATATGAGGACATGTTACGGAAGAAGTTAATAGTGAAAGTAAAACAACAGAGACACAAGTTCAAGTTAAATACTTAATTAATGACAATACTTTTTTCTTTGGATTCACGGTTACTAAAGGTCAAGGTTAGACTTCATGCACAATCCGAGCAGATGAGCTACACAGGAAGTAAGTGTCTGTACACAGCAGAAAAAAAAGTGAAGACTTAAGCAGCCACATAAGCTAAGTAGAGTCCAGAGATCACATGTTGTCTGTCTTGTGTGGTATTAATCATTCTGCTGACCAAGGGGCTGTTCTGGAGGAGCTGTGAGGAGTCACAGATCTGTACTCACACTTATCTGAGAGTCACTATACATACAGAGACAGAGGACTCATAGACAGTAGAGACTCACTGCGTCACATATCATTGATATTTCTGTCAGGCTTAAGTTGAATTTAATGTAATCTAAACTCCTCGTATCCACTGCCATTATCAATCAATCACAGCTGGTGATAATGCAGTGTGACAAAAAAAAAAAACTTGCTGAGTAAGGGAACAATTGAATATATGATTATTACTCAAATCAGCATGTGATAACAACATTTTATTATAGTTTTTATTACTGTAGTAAAGAAATAGAAATGAAGTATGTTCTGATATGTGTGAGGACTTTTCCTATCTAGAAATCTACTGTGATTTTTCAATGAATTGAAGCGGTAAGCTCAGCCTTCTTTTCAAACGTCATTTTATATATATTAGGGTCAATGACGTATAAGGATGTGCAACAACTCAATTGTAGAATAATAAAAACAAGCATATCTAATGCAGTAGTTCAAACATTCAGAATGTTGTGTACCTGAAAGTTCATATTATGCATATGAAATTAAGTGATTTTAGTGGGTTTTTCAAGATTAATTGGCACTGGCCTTAAAAAAGGTCATGTGGTGCGACCATGATTCATCTTGAAATATCTTATATAAATAAAAGATCATCATTTACAAAAAAAAAAAAAAAAATGCAAATACTTTGTTTCCAAACACTTTATATTACTGAAAACTTGTAAAAAAAAAAAAAAGATGTGAAGCGTGTTAAGTAAATTCATTTATTTCAAGACGAATCATGGTCGCACCACATGACTTTTTTTAAGGCCAGTGCCAATTAATCTTGAAAAACCCACTAAAATCACTTTTAAATTTATAATATGAATTTCCAGGTACACAACATTATGAATGTTTGAACTACTGCATTAGATATGCTTGTTTTTATTATTCTACAATTGAGTTGTTGCAAATCCTTATACGTCATTGACCCATAAACACTGAATCAACTGACTTTTGGTTTTTTGCAAAGCTATGCAAGTCCTGCACTGAAAATTGTCACTTCAACAGCTGTCATCCACTATTAGCTCATTGTTTAAATTCTCCCGACTGACAAAACCAAAACAATGCCATTGATTAAGACTGAACGCAAGAGGTCACACAAGTCAAATGCTCATCAGTACAAAGTGGATTAAAGCTGAAGTAAACAAGTGACTGGTGAAGAAAAATGGAGTGAAAGCAAAGAGAGACACATTTTTTTGTTGTTACTAAGCCAAAAAAAAAGCCAGTGATAAGTACGCTGAAACTTAATAAGTGGATAAAAAGCACTCTCAGGAGATGCACATGCTGCTGTGTTGTTGCCAGATGTTTAAATAGGCAGAAGTTGGTACTTTGACATGTCAATTAGTACCATTAATAATGGCTGTATACTGTTTAGGTGTGCATTCCAGGTCCACAGTGTTGGTGTTTCTGGCTCAGTAATTGCTTAGTGACAGACCTACTATAAATGGGATGGAACCATATTTAATCTTATTAGTTACACCTGTGTTTTGTCTGCTTTAGCGATCAAAATATATGCTGTGAAATGTCACATTTGCCGAGAGAGTTTGTTTCCGGACAGCAATGTTATAACAGGAATATCGACCATTTTTCTCTTAACATGGCTATAATGGTAATGACTTATCTTCAAAGGAGGATGTTACGTTTAATACAGTCAAGTAGCTCAGCAAGGTCTTTCTCCTGTATACTTCCTTGAGTCTTATGCTTTTATTACCTTGTCTTTCATCTGTGAAATACTTTGTTTTTATTAGCTAGAATCAGGTTCAGTGGGTTTAGCTTTGTAAAGCACCTTAAAACATGCTTGTATGATCACCAAAGGATGCAGACACGTACTGTAAGCCACACTGGACTCAGTTGTCTTTAACGATGCAAGTACATAAGCATGGATATATCCTTTGGAGACGGGCCAGTGCGTAACCTCTCACATCCAATTAAAGATTGTTTACTGCTGTTTCAGGTGCACACTCACCACCCACTGGCCAGACAGGCCCTGATGAGCAACGTCTGAGACGCTCAGTCAGGTCATGGTAGTACTGCGCCAGACTCCACCTGCGCTCAGTGTACATAACTATTGTTTTGCTGAACAGAGAATCGACACCCTTGTTAGCAGTGACTACTACTACTGTTGTATATCTTGTAGTAGACCTCAGCGTGGTTGTATCAATTTGTTTTGGTGGTGTAAACCTGAATATCATTACAATAATGTCTGGCCTTTAAAAAACAAGAATTATGGGGAAATGAAAGAGCCTGAATTTGGAAAAAGGGAAGAATCAAAGTATGTACAATGTTCACAACAATCCACATACTATACTTAATGGTGCTTGAAACTGTAAGGCTGTTTTTTCATGCAGTGTCTCACATCATGCTCAGAATGACAGCTCAATAAGTTATTGCACCATCTGAGATCCCAGGTATTATTCTCCTCCCTGCATTGAGGGTTACAGGAATATTTTGTTACATCAATTGTTAAGCTTCTGTAGCTCTGATCCTCGCTCTCCTTACTGCTGTGTGTTGGTAACTTTGGTGTTGTAGGAATTTAAACTGTTGATTAATCACTTTGGATTATGTAATTTGGAATATTTTTCATGTGGAACTGCAGCACCAAAAAAAAATCTCCGAAGCTGTAATGTGCATTCCTGTGTGTTCATATTTGTGTACTGTACAGTAAGTATTGGCATGCAGTATACTACTTGAGCATGAAAGCAATTAAATGAAATAAAAGTCAAATGGGTGACCGACTTGGGTCAAGTTCCCTTTGGGAGGCGGGAGGCAAAAACCACAAATCCCTAGAGGGAACAACCCAGACACTAATTAAAAACTTGCTTTTATGTCTGTATTTGTGCACGCACGACCACATGTACGTACCTAGAGGAGGGCAGCAGATGTGTGTGTGTGTGTGTCAGTGTGTTCATGTGCTCACCATTTGGCTTGTGCTTTTATGTCTTGCGTTGTGTTTTCAATGGGCAGAGTATCATAAACCGCTCCAGACTTTGACCAATCTCAAAGACCAGTCTTTGAGACATCTGTTTGAAACTATTTTAGTATTTTCTGCAATATTCAGTTCCAGATCCAGTAATGGAAAAAAAGATCTAAGTTAAAAAGTACTCATTATGCAGCAGAATAGATTCTGTCAGTATTATAAGATTATACATTATATTACTAGATTATTGTTCATGATGCATTAACTTCTAAACTCCCCCCCCCCCCCCCCCCCCCCCCCCCCCAAATGTTTTGATGTGTCTGCTGGTGAAGAGTGAGCCTGTTTTTTCATGTTAGGCTGTTGGCTAGTTTAAACTACCACACAATGTACCACACGTTTTGCATGCAAGTTTTTTCATCTGTGAACTAATAACTGTTGCTATCAGATAAATGCAGTGAAGTAAAAACTGCTTTATTTCCTTTTGAAATGTAGTGAAGAAGAAAAAAAGGTGCACAGTTGAGAGCTGGTCAGATTGTGTGAGCTGTGTAATGTTGAAAAAGTGGAAAGTGAAATCAGTTGTCTTTTGCACAGTACACAGTAGACCACAACATTTTTTTAATGGCCAATTAATCGTTCTGAGTTACTTTTTAAGGGGGAAAAATGCTCAAATTCTTTAGTTCCAGGTATTTAAATGTGAATTTACTGGTTTCATTACCCCTTTGTGATAGTAAACTGAATGGTATGAGAACTAGACATTCACAATGAATCCTGCAATTTGGGAAATGTTGACATTGTCTAAAGACCAAAGGACTAATTGATTAAGTGATACAAATAATAATAATTAATAGATTAATCTGATGAAAATAGGCTTGAATTGGAATGGCTGTGTAATTTTTTTTGTCTTTAAGTTTGTCGAATTAATTTTGCCTCAAAAGTGTGGGAAAGAAAGCAAGACTCACTTTTATTTATTCAATTTTCTTAGGTTTTTTGTGTGTGTTTGGTAACAATCTACATGCATTCTTGATCTGGCTTTTATGAATTTGCGGTGTTTTTTCACTCTCATAAAGTAGCCTTAATAAGAACTACTTAAGAACAAATACCTCAAAGTTGTACTTGAGTTCATCTAATTACATTTCCTTGTGAATACAGATTACTGGCACTGCCTTTTCCCTGTAAAACAACAAACCTCGTGCTATTAATTGCTGTGTTCCATAGCGCGCGCGCGTGTGTATGTGTGTTGGGTGGATGGGGTGGATGGGGTGGGGGGTGCTGCTAAAATAATACCCCGGCTGTCTTGGTATCCCACAATTCTACTCTGAGCTGCATAGTGGAGTGTGATAGGCTGGCGGGGAGGGGAACTGCAGCAGAGTAGCACCGCTGTCAGGAAACAGGAGCCCACTACGAATGCAACTCGCTTACCCAGCTGAACGAAGGGACGGTCTACCTGGTAATAAAACCTTTCTTTTCTGCTGCTTTCCTCGCATTATCATACACAGAGGTTGTCTTTAAAGAGATGCACACTTCCCTCGGTTCGTACAGCTCTGTTTTACCTCTTTGCATGCCTCAGTCGGGTCGTTTTTTGACCACAACACCCGCGGCCGATGACAGATAATTAACATTTTTAAAAAAAAAATACACTTCCACTGTATCCACTGAGGCGGAAAAGTCGACAGGACGTGGCTAACCGTGTGGGAAGCTTTATCCCGGTGTGGGTTTTTTGCATTGTAACATTTCTGTGTCAATTTGTAGCGATGTGTTTCGTGGTTGTTTTTTGCTGAATGAGCTTCCTACGGCTGTGGTTATTTTTGTAGCTAAAAGTCAGAGCTTTGGACAGGTATTTGAAAGAATGAAACAGCTTAAAGGTATGCTAGCTTGTTCTAGTTTCGAGGCAGAAAGTGTGTTTTAAAAAATGGGTGAGAACAACACGATGGAGACGCTTTCACAACCCCAATTCCTCGCATTTGACATCAGTGAAGGACAGAGCTGAGTCACTTTGCACACACCGGGATTATTTTCGTAGGCAATTAATAGATGAAAACTGCCACATTGTCGGAGGTGAAGACGGTATACTTCGGGGTGTTTTTGATCTGCAGTGCGGTAGGCGTGGTTAAGGGGGGCAGGATGACACAGTCTGGATCCTCTTTTAGCATCTTCAACATCCTTGCAAAGCAGGGATTGCAATGGCCGGAGTCTGACTTGACAATTTAATTGAGATGCACAGTAAGCTTTGCATTAGGAGGCAGCAAACATTGTAGGCCTTTATTTGCATGTTGCATGGTTGTCATAGCCCATTCATTGAAAGTGCACCTCTTGATCACAGCTTTAATTTACTTCAATCTGTGTAAAGTGAGTTAGAGAGCAGCAGTTATCTTGTTGTCCCACTTTTGTTAAAGAAAGCTTATAATGACAATATTTATGTATACTAGCAGGATCAAGTAAGCAAAACATAAAGCCTGTTGGGAAATTGTAGCTCATGTCAGATTTGTTTTTTCTACATCCCCACATCAAGAATTTGTCAAAGTTGTGACACCCCTTTATCCTGAGACTTGTGATTTTGGAAAAGGAAACACCCCACCTATATGATTATGTCACTGTAAACTTTATGTGGAGCACCACAGAGACACAATTGGGTCATGTAAAGGGTTGAAGTAGTAACAGCCTCCTTTCATTGTTTTTGTCAGTTAAAGATAATTTTCATTTTATGCTCATATTTGATATAAACAAGATAGCTTCCTCTCAAACTGTGAGTGTTTTGATGGGGTAGTTTAGGCCCCGACAGCATGCAAAACTCATTTTCAGTTGCATACATTTATATATTTTTGCATTTTTGTGATGATTCAAAACTGGAGCTTCAAAGGCCAAGGGCTTGAATATTTTCACATGAGGAGACACTGTCTAAACCAATTTCAAAAGCACGGTGTAGACCTGGCCCAGCAACACAAAGGCCCCATTTTAACATAATGTTTTTCAGCAGACTTTTATTGGTAATTAAGTCACAGCTGATTTACTGATTAACTATAGCTAATCTCATAAAAAGTTTAATCTCTACTGGCCCCTGTTTAAAAAGTTATTAGCTCCTTATCAAGCTGCGAAGACTTAGTTGTAAGCTTTTACATTAAGAGAGGATTTTCTCTTCTTTTTTTTTAAAGGAGCAGCACAACTTGATTGAGAGCCGTTAACTCTTCACAAACATGTTTTTTTTCTTTTACAATAACCGCTGTCCTTGTCGGCGCCTTTGGGGATGTTCGTTCCAGGCTTTTAAGAAAAAACCAACCTTGGCCTTGAGCAGAGCTACACTGATATCGTCACACAGTGAGGTGTACAATTAAGACGATAAGTAAGTCGGTCTGTCCGTTGCAACCCCCGAAGGTCTAACTGCAAGAGAAGAGAGAGTAATGCTAAGAATGTAAACGCAGCAAGCTGACAGGATTTATGGCGTCCTCAGCGAAATGCTCTAAGCAGAGATTCACCTCCTCGTTACCCCCCCCCCCCCCAAAAAAAAAAAAATACTGCTGAGAAGGTGTGGATCGTTTCGTTCAGTGACCACTTTGAACGTTAAACTTGAATTTTTGGAAGTCCAGATGAAAATGGATGTGCTACAGCGACCAAAACGACCAAATCAAACGTGCAACAAATGTATTGTTTCACCTTTTTTGTGAGATTGTTTGGATGCAAGTGTCAGGAAAGATTTTCTCCATCTGGATGATATGAATCTATGCTGAATGTGTCTTCAGCCCATCACTCTAACAATGATGTGAAAAAGCAGCTCTGGGGGTGTTCTGCTGACTCACTGATGTTATTTGTTTGACATTTGTAACTCGGTAGGAACATTTACATCACACGAAAGGGGGTTGGTTGAATGTCTCTGTAAATAAAATACCAGTCTTGCATTGCCAGAGGTTTTTATCCACACTCAAGTTTGTGCCGCACCAGAGCAAGAGAGAATGTTCTGGCTCAACACACCGAAGAAGAAAACAGATCCGTGTTGTTTGGATTTCTTGAATAGTCGAGGGCCAGGACGACACAGCGCTAAAGCAGTGACCATGTAAAATGTTGTTGAGGAACATTTTCCCACATGTCCAGTACGTCCAGTTCAACCTTTGTCAACAATCCGCTTGTTTAGCTTGATTATCCTAAGTAGAGTCAGACTAACAGGTATTTCCTCATTTTGTGTCATTGGCTTTCAGGTAAAGACACAATGGCCTCTGTTATACTGTCATTTCCTCTGCTGCCCAGTCCAGCTAAATGTAAGCTCTGTCCTCTTCAGTGCTTCTTCTTTTAACTGTTCAAGGTGCTGGAGAGCATATTTGGCACAAGTTTTAAAGGTGTAAAAAATTGTGGGGCTGCAACTAACAATTATTTTCATGATAGATGAATCTGATGATTATTTTCTTGATTATTCAATTCATCGTTAGGCCTATAAATGGTATAAAACAAGCAAAAAAAAGCAGCAAATCCTTACATACAATTTTAAAGGGTCTCAAAAGCAGTACCAACCTCTGTTATCGGGGCAGCACTTCTTCTCACCACTGGTTGCTTCTAGTAGTGGCACTCAATGCATGCTGAGCTGAATCTAATGTTGCATCTATTATAAGTCACTGTTGTAAAGAGTATTCACTGAATGCTTCATATATAATCTAAATGTAAAACAGCAACAAATATCAGAAATTAGTGTTTCTGCCGAAGTTCACGGTTTCAACTTGCAGCTCAACTTTCATGACGAAACATGTCAATAATTTTCCCAGTGTTGTTGTTTGGAAGTCAGAGGAGTTAATAGCACTTTGGGGAGCAGTGGTATCTCATTGGAGTTGCCATACCAGCTACATGGTATCCTGTTACAGTGGTTGGGGTTTGTGTGTGACAGCTGTCAGCCCTGCAGCAATGTAGAGAGAGGCGCATCATATACGGTAGGCCTACTCAGGACGAGCCTTGACGTGTCAAATAAACGACTGCCATGTAACCTCCACAAGCCCCCGGGGAGGGGGGGGCTGTGGGTGTGGGGGCAGGGGTGGCAGGGATGGGCCCAGCTGTGGTGTACTCTGGCTAATAGCACTCAGCACAGATGGCAGTTTTTCATCCTCCTGTGTCAGTATATGGTGTGTGTGTGTATGTGTGTGTGTGTGTGTGTGTGTGACTCCATGTGCACAGGCAACTCTCCAACAGTGTGCATTACAATCACAAATGGACCTTAAAATGGAGGTTGCATGCACGGGACAGCACCAAGGCATTTAGTGTCAGCCATCAATTATGTTATGCAGCCACATACTGATAAGCCTATGCTGAGCTTTTAGCATGGACATGAGTATCCACTGCAGTGAGTGGTCTCACCACTCCATCTGAATGTAATTTGATTTGTGATTTAATTGGTTTACTCAGTAGCAGGACAGCAGGCCTGACTGGTTTGATTGGGGGTTACTTTGGGTTTATATTGGAAACAAAGAAATGAGGAAGTAGACCTAGTGACATAATTGATCTCCTGAGGATGGTTTATTGCACCAGAGGGAGACATGAGTAGATGGATTCTGCCTGCCCTACCTTTCGAAGTCAGATCATTAAGAATATTAGCTTTTATCAGGTGTGACTGAGGAGAATATATCTGCTCTCCATCACATGACACTTAAAGATAAAGAGATGCATTTAATGGCATCTTTGGTGCTTAGGCTCCATTTTTGCTGTTTTTGTTTTGTCAGCATCCTTTTATTTTTGTCAGTGTTGGTGGCTTCCATCGTTCATAACATGTTGCTGATGACAGAAACTTGTGTCTTCATTTACCTGGTTAAAAATGACCAAACACAGAAATGTAAACACTGTCATGACCTGAGAGTTTGAATCTCTGTTACTCAATATTAATCAGCAATAGAGCAGCAGAGCAGATATTCATTCATTCAAGTTGAATCTCTCACTCTTTATGATAAGCCTATACTGGTGCCATCAGCAGCAGCAGCTTCTGTATACAAGCAGAAATCCAAGGGCACTAAATGAGTTGTGAATGCAGCTTTCTGAATGCATAATGTATGTACCAGTCCATGGTGAGAGCCACACACAAGGCCACTGTGTGAGCTGTTGTCTGGCCCCGTGAAGAGCGCCTGTCACCAGTGACTGAACGTATTCTTCCTTCATTTCTATGGTGCTAAGATGTTCCTTTCCTCCCCTCCTACCATAGTTCCTGTTTCACAGGGCGCAAAGAGAAGCAAAGCAAAGGTTAGCTGTGCAGTCATCAACTGTCAGCTGATTGCTGAGGCGCTCTTCAACTCTGCCACACATGACAAAATAAAGAAGTGGAGAGGCTTTGACTGGATTCTGGTTGAATTCGCCTCAGTGGTTGGAGTTACTTATCTCTACTCAGAAAACATCTTAAGAGCTGAGGTTGGAATTTGGGTCTTGTGACTTTATCACTTCATTCAAATTGCTGCTAATCAGACATATAACTGAGATTTGATAATCTACTGTACAATAAATTGACTTTTTATAGCATCTGAAGTTACTGATATTTGAAAGAGTTTAATCAGCGTGTTAAGTGTTTAGTGACCTGTGACGCTTCACCCCGCACTCTTGTTTTATTTCATTTTTCTAAGTCCAGATTTACCGCTGCTGCTGTAAGTCAACCTAATTCTGATCCACTGAAACACTAACAAGTGCTTTTTTTGCTACTTGGCTAAGCTCGATTTGGCTTTGTATTGTAATCTTCTTTCAAGTAATTCCATAGGGATTCAAACCCACTGCTCATTACCAACGAGAAATTACCCTTTGGCGTTCCAAAAATCAATTTCCCATGTAAAAATGGTATTATTCTAAATGATAAAAGGCGGTAATATTATATTAAATGATATTGAATCAAGAGGTTCCTTTTGGTTCATGGAGTCAGGCTAATAATCACACCTTTGGGACTTTCTCTTGAGTGAGCAAAACATTCAGATTGGTTCAGCTTGAGGAAGATAGAAATAACGCGTCTGTCGCTGAGAGCAAGAAGAAGAACAAAACAAGACGGAGGCATGAGCAGGGCATGGTCTCCAGCTGTTAATAATCCAGCTATGTGCCTGCCAGTTCTGTTCACAGCAAGACACGTGGAGTTAGGCATGTGGGTCAAATTTAGTCCTCGCAAAAATCCTCTGTAAATCTAAGTTTTTCTGACGGAGACAGGTTTCGTATTACAAATCGGAAAATATCTTGACCCACAAAATGCTAATTCTAGCATGTGGCATTTCCATATAATCGATACCAGGCGGTTTTCTTTCATGTTTTCTTCTGCCTTGTCTTTTCGGGCACAGCGCCCCATTGTAGTTATTTTGGCGTTTTAGGCACCGTGTCAAAAGTTTTGGGGATCACCTCAGCTCACAGTGTGGGCTTTGTTGATGCAGAGGCTGCTGTCCCCGCGGCTCCGGCTGGAAGTCAGAGATCCTCCCACCCCAGAGTAAACACAGCCCTATAAATAGAGCTCAGGGAGAAGGAGGCCTGCAGCAGAATGACAGGCATCCAGACTACAAACCTTCAGACTCTCTTTAGCAGAGGCCCACTGTCCCACGCACACGCTCCCCTAACCCCACATCCCTAGTGTCAGAGCCTGTGGGTACGGTTAGCACGGGGCCCCCCAATCTGCAATCGGTCCTATCTGTCATCTTTTGTTTGGCAAAGCTGGCCATTAGATGTTTCCTCTAATTACCCAGTTGTAGGCTCTTGGGATCGCATCTGTCACTGGTATGCTGCTATTTACAGAGGGAGAAGGTCATGCTATGAAAGACATTTACTGGCGTGGTTCAGATATGGTAGACGGTTGTGTGTAAACAAAAAAACTGTCAACTATGAAATCTGTTATGTCCAATACTGAGGAAAATGCTACTGTTTTTATTCATAGATCAAGAATAGTTGTAGATAATGAAATGAAGTCATTGTTTGAGTTTTACTTTGAAATCAACTGAAACTAGAGAGGAGCTTATTAAACAGAGCTGAAAGTGACAGTAAATCAATTCATAACAAAGTCAGCTGACTCATCAAGTTTCCCCTCTTCACTCTCCTCTTTCATCGAACTGCAGCGTGATTAACCATGACAACCGAATCAGGCGCCGACTCGGAGGCCAAGCAGCAGCAGGAGAACAAGGAGACGGAGAAGGGGAAAGCTAAAGCAGCAGCTGAACCCGCCTCACCTCAGAACCAGCCGGAGCAACTTCCCGCCGCAGTCGGACACAGCACGCCGGCCAGGAAAGAACAGGTCAGCCTACTCATAACCACATGCTCTCCCTCTGTGTGAAATGGGCCTGCAAAAAGGACTACACAGCTAGTTGTCATGGAAATATTACTTCAAACATATCTTTACAACTCATTCATGTAAAATATTATTTAAAAATGTATCAAAATAGGTTTTTTTTTAGGTGTAAACACTTTACATATCTCTCTAGATAAGGTTTGAATATGAGACAAACATTACACATCATGTGTCATCTCCTGAATGAATTGTGTCTTTGTTTGAAAAATGGAAATGAACATGCAGAGAGAGAGAAAAAAATACAGACAACATGACCAGTGTCCTCAGTGACAGTTACAACCCTGCGTTAGATGTAATCTTGTCTTTATGGGTGCATACATGCTTTTTGTTTTTGCCATCAAGTAAAAACACAGATTTGAGAAACACCTTTACAGAGTGGGGATGTTTTCATTCCTCATTTTATGTCAGCTGACAACACTGATTAGCACGACTTCACATTGCAGTGGCTGTAATGAGCAAGCTGTGTAAGTCAAACCTCTTGGCTTTTAGTAGTTTGTGATTTTAAAGGTGCAGTGTGTAGAATTTATAGGCATCTAATAGTTTCTAATAATACGGACTTGGCATAAATGGAATATAATATTCATAAGTATATTTTAATTAGTGTACAATTAAAATATATCTACATAGGGAGCAGGTCCTCTTTCAGGGACGTTGCTATGTTGTTCCGCCATGTTTCTACAGTATCCCAGAATGGACAAACCAAACACTGACTCTAAAGAGGGTCTTTCTCATCTTTTTTTGCAAGTTTTGCAGCGAGTTTTGCACACTTGGAAGGTGAGGTATTATATTAGTGGTAATCTGCAACCTCACTGCTAGATTCTACACATTGGTCCTTTTAAGGGTTTAGGAAAATAAAATGCCTGATACGTTTGACTCTGTTTGCCCTTGATGAATATATAAAAAAAGCATTTTTTAATATCAGAATTAGATTTTTAAGATTCCCACCACTTTGAAACTTAAACATCTCTCATTAGTTGCAGACCTCATTTTATTAAAGAAAAACATCTACCATGTACGTGTAACATTGTGGACCAAACCACTATTTTCATGTAATGGAAAAAGCCTGCAGCCTGTCTCCTGTTTATGTATTAGACAGTCCAGGTAGCTTCAAAACGTTATCTGAACACTGAGCTGCTTGTGTGCAGATTTCAGCCTAAACAACTTTCTGGACTCACTAATCAATCCGCTGATTGAATTTCCAGTTCTTCCAAGCTGCAGGGAGACTGTCTCACTCTGATTCCTGCTTATTTACTAAATTGTTATTTGCAGGAAAAATTAATATGACTACCTATACATGCATACACATTTTGTCTTTTAATATATGTAGCTTTGGTAGTTACAAATATGTTACTGGCATAGTTCCAGGCTCTGTTTTAAAACAAATTACTTCCATTTGATGTTTATGCACAAGCTTGAAGTCACACTAAACCAGTTGTGACACAAAGAGTTACAGAAATAGGTCGTTAACTCACTGCAGCAGGTTTGAAACCCCCCTTTTCATGTGTGTGTTTTTCATCTGCTACAAGCTAATAAGATGTCCAAATGAACAAAGGTTGAAAGATGTTTGAATGATTTTCTGTGTACAAAAAGTTCCCAGAATGCATTAGTGTATGGGGATTAGCTCTGAGCTGTCATGTCTCATTATTTTAACATCTTTGGTATGTACTAGCTGACAGTCCTACCTGAGAATTTAAAATAACTGCAAAAGCGGATTTAGTTCAAACTTGTAGATTTCTGTCATTTTACAAGCAGATAATATTAAAATAGCCAAAAGGTCAAAATCGCCACAGCCAGACGTAGACATGCAGAAAAAGTGGAGTTGACTCTGAGATTTGTTTTGCCTTCTTATGATCCACCGTGTGTTTGAGCACGTAACTGCAATTTGAGCGTGCACAGGTTCACAAGCCCTCTGACCCAGCAGTGTGGCTTTAATCACAATGTGGGAAAACGGAGTATGGAAATAGGTTGTTTGATGAAGAGAGGAAACAGAGTGTGACTTTATACGTGGTAGGGATGGGAAATCGTCCCTATTTTCAGATCATCCGATCGTAGTCACTGGCGATCGCTGATAGGCGATCCGATCGGCTGAGGGGGCGGGCGCAGTTACGTCAGCTTAAAAAAAAAAAAAGAAAAAAAAAAAAGAAACTCGCCTGGCGCTAACATGGCCGAAAGCAATTTGGTGCCAAAAAAGAACGCGAAATCGGCTATTTGGGCACATTTTAAGTTTTACCCGGATGTCAACGGTGAGCCTAAAGACCTAACGCAACCTATTTGCACAATATGCAAAAAATGTGTGCCTGTGAAGGATAAGCAGACAACAAATTTATTTGGGCACATACGAGTTCATCACCCCTCCGAGGCCGCAAAACTGCCCCCAACCAGCGCTGCTACATCAAGTGCTGCAACCCGATTAAGCACAAATGCGTCTCGGCAGCCCTCAATATCGGCAGCTTTTGCAAAATCAATAAAATACAATCAAGGCAGCGAAAGATGGGCCCAGTGTACAACGGCTGTTGCAAGATATCTGGCGAAGGAGTCCGTCCCATTTCAGACGGTTGAGAGAGAAAGTTTCAAGAATATGCTAGCTACACTGGATGCGCAATATGAGCCGCCTGGCAGGAAATATTTCTCGGAGACCGCAATACCGAAACTATATAATCAGCTGAGAGGGGAAATTACCAGCGAATTAAAAGAGGCCAACTTCGTTGCTCTGACAACCGACATGTGGTCGAGCATAAACATGTCTCCCTATATGTCCATAACCGCTCACTATGTTTCCAAAGATTGGACATTAAAATCCAAATGTCTTGAGACAGCTTTTGCACCGGAGAGTCATACCGCAGCGGTGCTCGCTGAAGCACTCCAGGATGGGTTGCAAGCATGGGGAGTAGGAGAGGAGAAAGTGGCCTGCATCACAAGCGACAACGGAGCCAACATCGTTGCAGCTGTTCGTGATCTGAAGTGGCCATGGATCAGCTGTTTCGGGCATAATTTGAACTTGGCTGTCAACAATGCCTTAAATAAAGAGAAAGCCAAAACGGAGCGGGCTTTTGGCGTGTGTCGCCAAATAAACGGAGCCTTTTCGCACAGCTGGCAAAGGCGGCAACAACTCAGGAAAGAACAAGAGCAACAGGGGATAAAGAAACCGCTTTCTTTGATAACTGTAAGTATAACATAGCCTAAAAAATACAAATACAAACAAAAGTAGCCAAATTGTGGCTTTTACACTGCTACAAACATAGCCGTTTTTTTAAACCAAGCGATAGCAAACTGTTTCCATCTGGTGTTTTTCTGTTTAAAATTATACACCATTGCTCGCCAGCGTGGAGTATTGTCATTCAAAAAATAAAAATAGGCTAATGTAAATGAATAACCAATGATAAAACATATAGGCTATTTTGATCATTATGTCTACGTCTACATACAAAAACAAATAGCTAAAAAACTTTTACACAGGGGACAGGGCATTTAGAAAGTATCAATACGCCTATTTGCTCTTACGTAGCCAATTACCATATTTCCCCATTATGTTTTCCCTTGTAAAACAGGATTGCGCAACGCGCTGGGGCAGCAAGTATGCAATGACAGAGAGGATCCTGGCCCTGCTGCCTTACATCAGAAGGGTTTTTGCCGACGACAGGAGCCGGCGCACACTACCAACCATAAGCTGGCAAGATGTAAGCGTGCTGGAGGCTGTCAAAGAGGGACTGAAGTCTGTATCTGAATTTACAGACATTATGTCGAGTGAGCGTGACGTCACCATTTCATCGTTGCTGCCTCTGCTGCACTTGATGAAAGATACCCTCAAGGAGAAAGACACTGATGTCAAACTGACGGCATATATAAAACGAACAATCCTGGAACAGCTCGACAACAGATACGACAACGACAAGACCATCCAGTTAATGCGCACAGCTAGCCTCCTTGACCCGCGGTACAAGGCCCGTCACATGAGTGCTGCCGACCTGGACTATATCAGATGCCAGCTGGAGGATGAAATGGTGCTGTTCTGGAAGAGGGACACCCCCAGGCCACCTGTGAGAGTCACAGATGAGGAGGATGCAGGAACCACCCAGCCAACCAAAAAGAAAAAAACACTGGGCAGTCTTCTTGGCACAGTCAAGCCTGCTGTCGTTGCAACGCCGGAGCAGCGAGCGCACGCTGAAATGGCAAATTACCTCCAAGAAGAGGTAGCTGATGGAGAAACCAATGCCCTTGAATGGTGGAGGAGGAACGAAAGCCGCTTTCCCTTCATGGCAAAAATGGCACAGAAATATTTGTGCATTCCCGCGACTAGCACGCCTTCGGAGCGCATTTTCAGTAAAGCGGGGAATGTTGTAACCCGGTACCGCAGTCTGCTAAAGCCAGACAAAGTCAACATGCTTGTCTTCTTGTCAAATAATTTGTAAGCAAAAGTAAGCAAAATATATTTTTTATTTTCACTTGTTTTCGTACAGTAGGCTGCAGTGTTTTATTGCTTAATGTTTTGTTTTAAGCTTTAAGTTTGTTCGAAATAATGTCTAATGATAGACAAACCTAAATAGGCCTATTATTTTGGAGTGATTTAATGTTGGTAGCATTTATATTTTTGTAAGACAATCTACCCTTGTGCTGAGCTTTTTTGTTTGCACATTATTTCGTTTATTACAGCCTATTATTTATTTAGAAATATAGACTAAAAGTAGGTTTCGCGCCACAGCCTGTTGGTGAATAATTTCCAGGCTGTAGGCTCTTTATTTTTTTGAAGTGAACTATGTTGACAGCTGTTAGCAGTCGCTTATTTATTTACTTATTTATTAAGTCTATGTAAGACAAAAGTGTCTGTGACTCAAAATTGTATTTTGTTTTGGTTATTTGTGTGAGGAGCATTTCATTTACGCAGGCTGATCTCTCGATTTAAATGTGCCGTGTAAAAGTAAAAGTTACTTGTTGTTCAAATGTACGCGTGAATTATTATATTTTGTGATTAAAAAGAAAGATAATATAGCACACCACTTGTGGCGCACAGAGAAAAGTGTTTGGTAAGCAAGCAAGAATATGAAGAACAGAGGAGACGTGAAAAAGAGAGATGGCGTCCGTGGCGCGGACCTCTGGAAAAAGTGAGAAGGAAAAAAAAGACGCAACAGGGTTGTAATTAAGGGTTTAATATTCAGTCCTCAGTTGCACCGATCAAAGGGCTCTGTATGCAGACGTGTTGCTCCACCAGAAACATTTTCAAGTACACAGTAGGGCGCAGGTTGTAGAAATTATTTCTTTAACATCGAATAGCAGTAAATTATTAAAAGATCGCCATTTGAAAAAAAAAATCACGATCCTCCCTTCGATCGCCGATAGACGATCCGATCGAAAATCACTCCATCCCTAATACGTGGATCATAATGGGGTTTAATGGGAGAGCAGCAGAAATATTCATCATGTCATGACTCTGTTTCCACCTTTAAATCCCGCCTGAAAACGCTCCTATTCAGAGTCTCACACTAACTATGCAATCACGTTATTGCTTATTTATTGTACTGATGCACTTTATAGTCACATTCATATTTATTCTTTATCTTTGCACTAAATGTTACCTGATTTATATTGTTTGATGTACTGTTGTTGTGTTTTATGAGCCTTGTAAGGTGTCCTTGTTTGCTTTGAAAGGTGCCTTTAAATAAAATGCATTATTATTAGTATTATTATTATTATTAATATTATTATTATTATGGGATGGGCAATGTTGCAAAAAAATTATAACAAAATATTAAATGTCTTAATGTGAATTGACAAAGCTGCACCGGGTTGAGAAAGGTCATGATACATAAGCTTGAGATGATTAGAAATGAATCTTTGTCAGAATCACTGCATCACTATGATACTGCATCAAGTACCTTGATGAGTAAAATACTATTATACAATATAATATATGTTTTAATTTCATCTCGTAGTCTCATTGAGATTAAGATCTCCTTTTCAAGAGAGACCTGAGAACACAATCAGCAAACAGAAACAACACAACTAAGGCCAGATAATGACAAAAGACAGAAGAATGATAAAAACAAGATAACAAGAGTCACAAAAACATCAGATAATAAAGCTTTAATATATCTTGGTGGTATGGAAGAGTCTAGGTTTAGGGTTTAGGGCATCATCCCTCTTTAGAAGATACATAGCACCAGACACCAGCTCTGCTAACAAGATATTAGATACAAGATTAAGTTAAGTTCTCACTGGATTATGTTTCTGTAGTTGAGATATTAAAATGAGGTAATTTAGAAGCTTTACAGATGAATATAATGATATGATTATCTCTTTATGTCCAAGCTGGTGATACAGAGAACAAAAGAGGACACATTTGGTCATTAGTGATAAAGCGTAATGTACCATGACCAACCGGGTTAAGCAGCTCAAGCATTGATTTTGTCTGCAGACAGTTTCATAATGTACTGTATGTCATCATTTGTATTGTTAAATGACTTCTACCATGTGTCCATGTTGCATCTAATGAGCTCTTAAATTTAACGTCAGGGCTGCAATTAACCATTTTTTTTTCATTAGCAATTATTCTTTTAATTTATTTCTTGATTGTTTGGCCTATAAAAAGGTAAAATCACTGTTTCCCAAAGCACAAAATGATATCCCTAACAACAGTCAACAATGTTTTTTTCCTGAATAATATCAAAAAAGTAGGCAGTTAATTGATTTTCTCTATTTCTTTCATTCACATTTGCTATTTTTAAGCCATTCGACTGTGCATGCATTCGGCCACATTGCGCAACGCTGATCATGTCACACTGAGGAATGATGGATGACGCACTGCCATTGTCAGAGCTGTGTGAATCGGCAAGAGCAAGGCCGAGAGAAATCGCACCGCTCTGATACGACACCGTCAGCCCTTCCACAGTGCACTCATGAATGAAGCGGCACACATTTACATCTCCTCTACTGTGATTTCAGACATCTGTAGCGCCTGTCTCGATCCGTTAGAACTCATCTGCAGGCTTTGAGGGTTTTTTTGTTTTTTTAAAAACTCGAACTACATCAAATCTAAAAGATTATGCTGTCACTTTCATGTTCTCTAAAAGTGATATTAAGGTGATAATTTTCTGGTATGGTGAAGCACTTTAAATATGTCGACAAGGGGCTACAGTAGACACGAACAATGTGATAAATGTAGCTTGAAGAACCAGATAAGAAATATGTAATATAAGAATAAAAAAGGGTTTTAAATCCACTTTAAAAGAAGGAAAAATGTCTCAGAGCCAAAGCAGAAAGTCACTCAGGAAGAGCTTTGTTTTCAGCGAGGTGGAAAATTGGATTTTCTCTATTTAAGACAAAATGGCGGTGCACCTCTAGCTCTTCTCAGTGGGACCTTATTACATTCACGCAGGGTCTCAGTCTCTATTTATAGGTTTTTAGACATGTGACAGAACTGCTGGTTTTGTCAAAGACGGCTACATTAAGTAACTGAGCTGTAGGGCCGGGGAGACAGTTGGGTAAGAGAGCAGAATGTATTTTTCATTCCTGGATCTCTCTATCAGGATGCCTTCAGTCATCCAGTAAAATGAATGTGCAGGGCTTTATGGTCATAAAAATGCAGAGCAACTTAATAGCTTGCTATAAAGGAAAACGAGTCCTCACATACATTGCAAAGATATAAGAACATGCAGAAAGCAAACTGGTTTATATAGAAATAGAATATATATATATAGCTCATCATTCATTTTTCTGTTGTCAGGAGCAGCAGGAAGAGGACCAGGTATCCCACAGGTCGTCCACCAGTCGTCTCTCCAGGTCTCCTTTGAGAGGAGTGAAGAAGGTGAAAATCATGCAGTGCAAGGTGACACTGCTGGACGGCTCGGACTACACACTCAACGTGGAGGTGAGACGTTGTGGAAGCAGGAACCTGTTGTCATTTTTCATGCACAACATTTTATTTTTGTTTTTTAACGTTCCAGTGGAGCAGAGGTCAACTTTAAAGATGCTGCATTGTAGGATTTAACATCAGTAATGGAGTAAAAAGCAATGAATCCATACTGTAAGTCATTAAGCAGAAAATTCATCTCCAATTATGTTGATATTCATTCTTCAAGTTATTCTACAGGCAAAAACACCAAACCTTCTCTAGTTTTAGCTTCTCAACTGTAAGGATTTTCAGCTTTTCTTCATCTTCATTTCTTCATTTGACAGTAAAATAAATACATTTTGGTTTTGGACAAAATTAGCTGAGACTAATTTGAAGGCCTGAACCTGGTACGGCTTTTAAATTCAGGTTAAAACTGTTTTAAAATGTGCAAATAGTACAATTAAATGTATAATTCTAATTTCTTTCTTATTTAATCTGAATGCATTTATAATATTTAGCTAGTAAAGTAAAACCAGAGGTTGAGAAGGACTCTTGCCTTCTCTTTGCTATCAGTTTGGAGCAGAAAGTTAATTTCATTTTTAGAAACAAAAAAATGCAACGTGGTATAATTCATGCTTTGGTTCCAAAACATTAAATTTATGGTCACAGCAGCTTTTATCGCTGCATTAACTTATTAAAACAAAAAAATCATCCCACCTTCCTGATTTTAAGACTTCTGGATTTCTCTGAGTATTAATCTTGAGCTATTTGGTCTTTTTTTACTAACATAAAATCAAAATGTGCTATATTGACAACGCCTTCTTAGAAGCAGGGATTTCACGGCACATTTACATTTGCATTGTGTCAAACTGCTTTGTGGGATTTGTTTTTTGTCGTGAGAAGGAGAAAAAGAAAATTCATCATAGGACGATTTTTTTTATGTTTTATAGTTCTTACTTCAAAGCTCACCCACCATCCGGAAATAAACCCTGTGAAGAAAAGAGAGGGAGTAATCAGTGAAAAACACGTGTCTTTGTGTTGTGAATGTAAAGCTCATAGCAACCAACTACCCTCGCAGTGTGGCTTTTATCATAATGTGTAAAAAATTAAATATGGTAATGGGATGTTTCGCTGAAGAGGAGAAATACAGCACGAGTTGTTAATCATAAAGCGTTAGAATGAGAGAGGAGGAGGGCGAGGTGTAGGATTCATTATGTTCTCGGCTGAACCGCGTCGAAGAACTTTAATGTCTTCATTTAATCGGCCAAAATAAACTCCCGGGATGAAGCTGTTTCATAAGGAATCAGTTAGTAGGTTAGTAGCACCGTGTAACCTCCAGAGGAACAATAACTCTTATGATCTAAAACTCCTAAACGTCCACTTGGTAGAAATAAACCCACGGATTGAAAATGGATTCCAAGTCAGTCAAGAACATGTGTTGTAGTGTAGAAGCTCCTCCGCAGTATAATAGCTGCTTTCTGCCTTTTAAACAATCATTCTTTCTCTTTTTGAACATTATAAATTCAGGAATAAATCTGAATAGTGAACTCGTTTGACATTTCACCCTTACATATTTTCTTGCTTAACAATACAAAGTTGAGCCTTTTTCTCAAACTTTGGAGCCTTTCAACTTTGTACATTCTTAAAAAAAAAGTGTGCAGGCAGCATGGGTGGGGGGGGGGAGGGAGTACCAGACCCTCCTCCTTCTCCCCAAATCTCCTTTTGAGCAGATTCCTCCCCACCAGGGGCTTTGGATGGAGGGATTAGCCGACTGTTTTTGGAGGTGGTGATGGTGGTGAGATGAAGGGTTCAGACCGTGAAATAGGAGCATTTGTTGGAGGGAATCAGTGTCATTGACTCTGTGTGTTGGCATGGTTTACTCCGTGTCCCACCGCGCCACTGGAAGGATTCTTCAGGACGGCGCTCTGAAAATGGGCGTCTTACCCTTGAGACAGACCTTGAATTTATTTCTGCACTGATGATTATTCAAAAGCATTCCTCCGAGTGATGCAGCCATGCTCTGAAACTGAACTGAACTGACAGCACATTAAGATTTAAACCTAAGAAATAATGATTCTCACATACCTTGCATATTATATGCATAAGAGCGTACTCATTTATCCCAAAAAATAATTAAATCACATAATTAAAACCTGCTGCAGCTCCAGTTGAAAAAAAAAAAAAAAAAGTTCTGCAGTTATCTAAGTGAATATACCGAAAATGTACCATATATGATAAGGACTATGGCATGACATTACATTACATTACATACCCTTAAGTTGAGTGTTTACTGCATCCACAACAACTTTCCTAATTATCACTTAATGTAGTGATTTAGACTTATGTAATTAATTTGACTAATCTGTGTTAGTGTGCAGCTCTTGTAAACATCACTACGCTACGGTGTGTAACAGCAAATGCAGTGTATTGAATGACCACGTCCCATCTGTTTACTATCCTGTAATCTCTGTCCCCCTCCTACCCCCCCTCCTGCCAAGTATCACCCCCACCTCACTATGTCCCAACACCGACACACACTAGATGAGGAGTACTTAGAGCTGATTTTAGATTAGATTGGAGTGTATCAGAGGAAATGTGAGCAAAGAAATAAATAAGAAGGAAAAATGCAGAAATCATTAGGAGTTACCCATCGAAAACATAAATGGTCTCACACAGTGATCTGATGCTGGTGCTGAAACAATTAAGCAGCAATCATTTTGATAATATATAATTTTTTAAGTAATTTATCAAGCAAATATTAAAACGCTTGTTGGTTCCAGCTGCTCAAATATAAGACTTCATCCTCATCAGCATCACAAGTACACAGAGATGAACCTGCAAGTCTCACCGTTTCATATTTGATTAGCTTGCCTTTTACTTCACCTTCATGAGAGGGTTAGACACAGCCAGCACCTTTTGGGGGACTATTTACTCACATGGGTTTGAAATTTGACCTTTTTTTTTTTAACCACATCTGCACATAAGGTTTAAGCAGCATCACTAACAAATTACCATGAAATAATATCACTGTCATGCCGCAGTGTGAAACGCCGCAGTTCATCATGCAAATATTTGATTTAGCATGTTTACTGGAGATCATGAAGAATTATAGAAGTCACCTCTTTTCATTTAAGAGCAATTTTAAGTCATCACTTTAGAAATTGCTCATTATATGCTGACATTATTATTGAGTTAATTGATTAATCGACCAAAAGACTTTTAAAAAATCAATTTTAAATTCTAGTTAGTTGCAGGTCGACTGGGAGCACTTTAGCATGCCTGTTGACTTTAAGTAGCACATCACTTCCCAGAGATGGCAGTCTCTTCTGCTGCTCCATATGGTGCTCACACAATCAGGCACCTTTTTTTTTAGAGCGCTGTCGTACACAACCAAGTGGTGCTAATTGGTACAGCAGTGACACAGTAGTCATGAGTCACACCTGAATCCTGCTACCTGTAATCATAGTAGCAATATCATTACAGATGTTGTGCACATTTTATACAGTAGTCACTAATACAAACTTGAATAAAAGGCAATAGAAAACAAGATAGGTGGATAAATAATAGCTGGTTGAGTCCTACTGTAGCAGCTAAGAGTGAAACACAGCCGACACAAGCCAAGTTAGCTTATGGTGTTTCACACAGTGATGCAATTGAGGTCAGAGGATCCTCAGATAGTTGCCAGGGATTCCTCCTTCCTCCTTCCTCCTCCCAATCCCATTTGAAACCAGTCCAGAATGTCAAGATTTGACATTTTTATCCCCCTGACCTTGTAGTTTTTCCGGCTCAACTCAATTTCCTCCCGAGGGAAAAATGTCCTCAGTAATGGTTCTCTATCATTTTTTCTGCGACATGAAACTGCTGAACCTCCTCCACTTCACTTTAGAGGGTGTTAGGTCTCAGAGGAGGAGGAGGAGGAGGAGGAGGAGGAGGAGGAGGAGGAGGGGGAGGTGGGGGAGGGAGGTCTCACATCAGATTGTCTTTAATATTATAAATGATGAATATAGTTTTAAATAAATACTGTAAATACTTCAAGTTTAGATGCACATATTTTTCTTACCTCATGGAAATGCATACAGTATCTTTTCAATACAAGCGCCAGTTCCTTCATATAATAAAACATCTCCAAAATACAAGCCAGATCAACCGGCGTCATCTTCAGCTCACATTTTTGCTATTTTTTTTTTACATTTGTTTGGCAAAAATGTGATTAATCCTAAAGAGAGGTTTGCAGTTTAAAGCCTTCCTTGTGTGTGTGTGTGTGTGTGTGTGTGTGTGTGTGTGTGTGTGTGTGTGTGTGTGTGTGTGTGTGTGTGTGTGTGTGTGTGTGTGTGTGTGTGTGTGTGTGTGTGTGTGTGTGTGTGTGTGTGTGTGTGTGTGTGTGTGTGTGTGTGTGTGTGGAGGATCTGACAGTAAAGCCAGGGTTAAGTGTTCGTTGAGAAGCTACTGTCACAGCGAGGGAGCGGCAGTCTGACAAGACTCTTGCTAATTCCCTCAGAGATGTTCTGGTGAGGATTAACTCCGCCACCATCGACTTTATTGCTCCGTTAAAATCACCAACCTACTGCACACACTCCAGAGTTTACATTAACAGGATGTGTGGAAGCTTCAAGTGTTTGTGTGGATGCTTTAAACACATACATGTATCCTTGTCGCTACTACTTCTATACACGTGCCAGGTCTCCATGTGTATTATATTGATGCACAGAGCGTGTTATTGGTTTGATTCGTCCTGCTGCTAGAATAGACTGTGGCAGTGGTTTTTCAGCACATCTACACATGAAGAGCTGGCGTTAGCTCTGTGCAGGCCTGGAGGCGTCTGTGTTGTGACAACTCGAGCCTTAAAATATCCCCATCTGAGCTGGTCAAATGAGTCCGTGTAGTCCAGCCTCCTGCAGTGGGCAGATGACTGCGCTCCAGCTGATGACATCCGGCACTCAAGGCAGAGATGTGTCATCGATCGCCCCTCAAATAGCCGACGTTCACCTTGGGCTCAGAATTTGAAGGCGTATTTATACTATCGTGCTTTTTATAGAGGAATTGATCCAGTGTGATCTAGCTGGGTGAGCGTCGCTGCAATACTACGAGGGTTAGATGATGTTAGTTTAATGTGCTGCATCATCATGACGTTTCTCTAACTGGAAAAAGAATTAATTTAATGCTGCTGTTTAATTATCTTAATTTAATTAAAAAGAGAAGAAAGGCAAAAAGGGAGGAGTATAATCCTAAAGCATCACACACAGCCTGGGCCTGAGAATGGTCTTGTTATCTTGTTTTATTTCATTTTAATTGAATTATGTGTTGGTAAATTGTTCAATATAGTGTTCACGAAGCACACATATGTGACTTCCTATAACATCCTCTCTATAATTTCATCATCCATTTACAAGGTGCTAAAATTTAACACTTCTAAATGAATGACACATGGAAAATATCTTGATTAAACAAACCTTTTACATAGTAGTTGCTTGATCACAGGAAGGAAGAACAACCACCTTACCAGCTGCAGTGTACCTATCCGATAACTGTGTTGAATAACACCCCCCCCCCCCCCCCCCCCCCCCCTCACAGAAACGAGCCAGGGGCCACGAGCTGTTTGATAAAGTATGTGATCACCTCAATCTACTGGAGAAGGACTACTACGGCATCACATACCGAGATGTAGAGAATCAAAAGGTAACGGAAAATCATATAATAACAGATGTTAAGTTACACAGTAGATGAATAACGATAGAATTGTCAAAGTGTGAAGCAGAGTTGGGAAACAATCAGATATACGGGTCCATGACGTGACTATGACATTTTCAGTCTAACTGCATTTTTTTCAGTTAGAAAAAGGTTTACATTGATTAAAAAAATACCATATATATGTCCTACCTTTCCTTTATATGTACTCACTTTAACTTTTCAAAAACCCCAAGTTATTAGTAATTTTTCTGTTATTTAAAGTGACAAAATATCATGTGGTGCGACCAATAATACCAATAACTGTATTAAATTCAGAGTAAAATATCACTTTTAATATTAATCACTGATACAGTATGCTTAACTAATTGTATTTTTACATTTTTTTAAAATCATTTTTAAGCAATTTACAGGAAAAATAAGTCTTACATACATTTAAGAAGTCAACTGTGACATTATAGAAACATAAATATGAGATTATTATTTACAAAAACTTAAAAGACATGCAAATAATTTGTTTCTAAACACTTAAATTCATTTATTTTAAGATAGATCACGGTCGCACCACATGACTTTTTTAAGGTCAGTTCTAATTCATCGAGATGGAAAAACACATAAAACACCTAATTTACTATTTTCATATGTATTTATGTATACTCAGCCTTTCTTAATGTTTGAATTACTGCAATAGATATTCCCATATTTATTATTTTTAAATAAATCCTTATACGTCATTGACCCATATGCTATATAAGTGTTGGATTGAATTTCTTGGATTTTAAGGCCAAAAAAATGTGAAAATCCGTGATGATTGATGTTTCCTGTGTGTGGTTGTCTGTCGTAGAATTGGCTGGACCCTACCAAGGAGATGAAGAAGCAGATCAGGAGTAAGTACAGTAATCTAATAAAGCCACTCAAGTATTCTGACTATTCCTGTTTTTTTTAAACGGCTAAATGAAGTGTATGCAGTTATAGAAAAAAGCTGCTTTTGATAATTTAATGTTCTCTCTATGTCTATGCAGCTGGTCCCTGGAACTTTGCTTTCAACGTAAAGTTTTACCCTCCAGACCCCGCCCAGCTGACTGAGGATATCACAAGGTGAGTCGGCATTAATTTAGGCTGATTGCTTTGTGATCATTGGCAGGCATTTGCTTCTTTCATGTTTGATCATGTTAAACTGTTACTTGTGGACTTATAAGATTCACCTCTATTGGTTTGGAATGGACTAAAAGTTTAGTTTTTAAAGGAAAAAGATTATACAGATACAATTATATTAAAAAGCTTTCAAAGAAATAAGAAAGAAAATCCAAATGACTCGATTGTTTATTAATGTCTCTTCCCCGCCCTCTTAGGTACTATCTGTGCCTGCAGCTGAGAGATGATGTGGTTTCAGGCCGTCTGCCCTGCTCCTTTGCCACCCACACAGTCCTGGGCTCGTACACAGTGCAATCTGAACTTGGAGACTACGACCCCGATGAACTGGGCAGCGAGTACATCAGCGAAGTGCGCTTCGCACCTAACCAGACCAAAGAGCTAGAGGAGAAAGTCATGGAACTCCACAAGACCTACAAGTTAGTCTGAGTGTCATTTCTAAAAGTCTTTTATGCTGTAGAGAAGACAGTCATCATACATACAGCTGCCTGATATAAACAATGAATAAACCCCAGAGAATATATAAACTGGGTGCTCTTAAAACTAGTACCTTAACAATCAGTCACAATACATAAAGCTTTTTTAATTCATTAATGGACAAATTGTAGATTGATGATTATTATTTGGATCGAACTGCTTTGGATCTGCTCGGTTTAAATTACATTTTTCATTTCATTTGTTGTTGTTTTTTTAAAGAAAACACTCGTGAGCAGGCTGGCTGATGAAGTGGTGATTAACAGTTATAGACAGAAGACAACGAGATGCCTTAAAGACAATAGCAACACAATGAGTTCTCAAGGCAGTGTAAAAGCCATGCAGAGCAATAGGAAACAGCAACAGTGTCCACTATTCAGTACATGTGGCATTGCAGGCAAGGGAAGGCATGAAACACAACCAAGCAATGCTGATTGTAACCATGCAAACATGCAGAGCAACAATAAGCAATACGAAATTAATAAAATATGATATATATATCTTGATAAATGTTGTAAATGTCCCCCACTGTGGGACTAATAGAGGAATATCTTATCTTATGTTTAAAAAAATGCAGTTGCAATTTAGTAAAAATGTAATATCATACATATCAACACAATCCAGAATTATAATTATCTTAAAATTCAAGGAAAGACTTTTTGCACAAGCACCTGAATGACTTTTATAGTCATTTAAGTGCATTAAAAATATTTTCCTCACAGCTGTATGTTTAGGATAATTTCTGATAGTGTCTTTCAATTTGAAAATGTTCAGTTTTAATATTACAGTTGTAGTTTTTATTATCCAGATGTGCATCTATTCACTTAAGCCCTGAATCTGACAAGTCAGTTGTTCAGGCAACCTGAGCGAATGTTTAAAATCTAGGATAATAATCCATTCGGAAAGGCAACATGTCTCCAGACATTTGATTTATGTTTTCCTATAAATGGATCTAGCTGGCTGTCCTTTGTCTGAGCCTCCCATTCTCTCTGTATTACAATGATTTGTGAGTAATTTAATGCGGTCCTGTCTAGCTCAATGGGCGGAGCCAGACTGTAGCAGTGCCAGGATTAGGTTCTCTCTCTAAAGGCTATCTGTGCTAAAAATTGATGCACTCATGGTACTCTGTGGAGGTTCAGCTAAAAGCAACCATTACAACAAACATGCATCGTTTTGCAGAATCTTGTATGCAGTAAAGCTTTACTGCATTGTCTGTTTTAGTTCTTATTGGTATCAGTTTTACTTCTCCAGTGTTCATATTCACATTGATCGGAAAGCATCAAACCTCCCTTTGCTTTACCTGCTTAACTGCACTTTGTTGACACTGCATGTCTGATCTGTTGCGTCCTGTCCAATCAGGGGGATGACACCAGCTGAAGCAGAGATTCACTTCCTGGAAAATGCTAAGAAGCTGTCCATGTACGGTGTGGACCTTCACCACGCTAAGGTAACAAGTCTTAAAAAATATATATATTAACCTTTTAAAATTATGATCTCAAGTCAAACTATAATTTGCAATAGATTATTTATTAGTATACAACATTTTAATGGAAGCAGCTCATCTCAGCTGTAGAGTCGAGATTGGTTAAAAACTTTTCATCACTCATCTATTAAACATGTGTTACAGTTTGGGAAATGCTCTTATTCACTTTCTTGTTGTGAGGTGGAAGAGGAGATTTAAACCACTTTCATGTGCGTTAAATATGAAGCTGCAGCTGCAGAGTAAACACTGGAAACAAAATCCACCCACCTGTAATGATCCATTATTGACTAATTATATTTAGTTTGTTAAATCAGCACAAAAGCTGACGTAAAAAAGAAAATGGTGGTGGTTTTAAAGGGGTAAGCGTATTTCCCAAAACAACAAAGTAGTCTTACTAATACACTGCTATTGCTTGTAATTAAAAAAAAAAAATGAATCTATGATTGTGCAGGTGATACTTTAAATATAAAAGTCTGTGTTCTCTTTAAGCAGCGAACATATTCCACTCACGCAATCAGTAGTGACGCTTGCTTCCACAACACCACTGCTTCACAAAACCTCATGGCTGCTACAGTAATGCCTCAGTTTAACATGCCACTGCTGCACCGCTGATTGACTGTCATTATGTCACTGCTTCCTCTGTGAATTTGAAAAGGGGTGGAGACGGGGGAAGGGTGGGGTGGAGTGGGGTTGGGTGTCTGGAGCCCAGCTTGATTTTGAATGATTTTCTTGCCATTTGTAATCCACCGGCCAGCTGGGATCAAACGCAACATTATTGCACAGGCATTACAGTAAAGAAAAAAGTGGATTACAACAGCAGGACCACTGTCATCACGAAGGCAAATTACAGTCATCAGTCTTGATATGAATCTAATATCAAAAACGCTTTGAAAGTTTAAAAAAAAAAGGGTGTAGATGCCAGCGATGGAGAGGATATTGCCATCGTGGATTTATACCCATTAGAATGGAGGAGATGACAGAGATGAGGAAGTGGCATTGATCAAAATGAGCAAACATCAATGCTCGCTGGTGGATATGTGAGTCATCGTTTTTATATTAAAGGAAAAAAATGTGGAAATCAGACCAGCATCCCTCTTTTGTCTTCTCTCCTCTCTCATTAAATGCAAAGTTGGTAGGGAGTCTCTATGAATGCTTGGCTCCAGGTGAGGGAGAGGTAAGAGGCTGCCTTCCATGTGCTTACCTGAGTGTACATGTATGTGTGTTATTATGAGTGTGTGCGTGTGTGTGTGGTTGCTACTCGTGCATGGTTTACGTACAACGTTGTCATTTAAACCTCCTACTGTAACTTAAGGCCGGTTCTTCCCGCTTTGGATCAGCACTCCCCTGTCAAATCGTCATTATTGGTTTCACCTGCTCATCTCAGGCTTTGTGCAGTGAAGAGCATCATTTCGTGCTTCATCCACCATTTTCCCCTTGAGACTTCACTGTTGCTTTTGCCATTCAGTGCTCCTCCAGTCATTATTCAACGGCACCGCAAGCTGCATATAGAAGATAAGATTACCATATGCCTGATTCCACTCTCCACCTGCCTGCTTTACCCTGTCATTATCTCAAATTGGGCTCTGCTCAAATCTTCTTTATCCTCCTGTGCACAGACTCCTGAACACCTCCCATAACAGATTGTGCCGTATAGTTTATGACGTTTAAGTTGTGCAGCACACACAATGAAAGAGTGTTGTTGTGCTCAGTCACAGGGACGAAACTAACACTTCATGGAGGAGATTCATTAGACTAATTAATGACTTTTTTTTTCCTTTTTCTGTCATCTCCTGGCGTGTGTCTCGTCCTCAGGACTCTGAGGGAGTGGAGATAATGTTGGGAGTTTGTGCAAGTGGCCTCCTCATCTACAGAGACAGGTTGCGGATCAACAGGTTCGCCTGGCCCAAAATACTCAAGATCTCCTACAAGAGGAACAACTTCTACATCAAAATCCGACCCGGCGAGGTGAAAACAGTAACAGTTATATTTCTTTAAAAATCCCTACTTATATTTATTTTTGGGAACGTCTCAAGTTGATAAGGCTGGATTTGTGTCAATTTGCTAATGAAAGCTTTTTTTTTGGGTGTGTAACAGCTTTAAAAGCCAGTTCCTTGCGGCTTTGATTTTTCCTTTTTGTTGTATCCAGTTGTATTGTAGCCAAATCTGCCTCTAACCAAGCAAGATTTCACAAGTGCACCATGCCTCCAAATTATTGCTGTTGGTTGAAAACAGCATCTGAGCTTCAGTATTTTATTAATGGTGGGAAGGAAAAGAGATTTTCCACATTTTCATTTCATTTCATCAAAGAAAATACAGATATCAAATGGAGACTAAAGTTAAGCAGTTTTCTTAAAGCAAAGCTATTTTAGAAAACGGTGTAACAGCCATTAAAACATTGAAATGCTTATTAATAAAAGAGAGGTTAAAAATAGATCAGTAACGCAGGTCAGAACAAAGGACAAAGTTGGGAAGTATTCAGTGAATCTGACATTATTTGTTTCTATTGCAGTTCGAGCAGTTTGAAAGCACGATCGGTTTCAAACTCCCAAATCACCGGGCTGCCAAACGGCTGTGGAAGGTCTGTGTCGAACACCATACCTTCTTCAGGTAAGAAACAGTAGAGAAGCTTTTACAGGAAGCACCTTTTCAAGCAGATGTAGGCAGATTTGTAAAAAGATATCGTATATCCAAACTAGTCAAACTAAAGAAAATAATCATCATATTTGGATGTTAAGTGATCACAGTCATCCCAGCCTTTACTTTACATGAGTTCTTTGTAGGGAAATAGAAACAGTGATGAGACTGTTAGTCATTGTTGTCATTTGGACAACAAGCAAAGTTGTCTTAAAGCAGAAAATTGTCTATTGGGTTCTTTCAAGTAGTGAGCAAAGCCTCAGGGCTCTCAAGAGAGGATTAAAATGAGAAGGAGTTCTAATGTTTTGTAGCACAAAGCTTTAATCTGTGTTTTATTCCTGCTTTGATTAATGCGAGTGTCTGTAACCTGTGGCAGGCTCGTATCCCCGGAGGCTCCCCCGAAGAAGTTCCTCAGCCTCGGCTCCAAGTTTCGCTACAGCGGCAGAACGCAGGCTCAGACCCGCAGGGCCAGCTCTCAGATCATCAGACCTGCTCCGCTGTTCGAACGCTCCTCCAGCAAACGCTACAACATGTCCCGCAGCTTAGACGGAGGTGAGGAGCACTTAAGGGTTATGATTAATGGCTACAAGTGTTGACACAAGTTAAAATGCTGTCAAACATGGACTCCAGTTTATTTATCCAGTATATTTTAAACTAGGATTATATTTTTAATTGTGTCATGTTGTAGATTCCTTACTTTAAAATATGAAAACAAAAAGTGCTCAGCTGGTTTTACTCAGAAGTCATTTCTGAACTGTTGGGAGGGGGAAAAAAGCAGGTTAGTGTTCCTGTCTTATTTTATTTCAAAAGGGGAAAAAAGTGTTATTGGCAAAGCTACTGACGAATTCCTGGCACATTTGAGCATCACAATGACAATAGGTATCATAACAAAAATGTGCACAAACAAATCATACTCTTTATTGCACTGCTCATATTTCCCCTGTTATTATGATTGTCTATAAACTGACACTGACTCCAGTCCATCATATCCATCATTGTCTTCTGCTTTTTCCAGCTCCAATCACAGAGAACCATGAGACTCTCATGAAAGACAGTTCCGCCGACGGGGCGGCCAAAGTCATCGCCAAGGGAGACATCATCACCACGGTAACGACAGAGAAGAAGGCAGAGGAAGAGAAGGAGGAGCAGGAGGAGGCCCAGATGGATGCCGCAGAGACGCCGGAGCCTGTTGTCACAACACCGCTCAGACAAGACACGAAGGTAAACCGCTGGACACCGTCAGTGCAGTCAAAGCTGCATTTCATGTGGATAGAAGAAGCGTTGGGAAGCTTTCATTGTTTCTTTTGTGTGTGTGTGCTTTAGAGGTAATTTTCATAAATATGCCTTTGGATTGTTGACAAAACGGATCGTGTTTCTTAGAAGCTGCTGCAACTTTATCTTTTGAGTCCGTTTTGTGATTTTAGTTTTGATTTTGTTTTTTTCTTAATGGATTTCTTAATGGCTGATCAAAAAATATCCGAGTTGCTTTCAGCTTAACCCACTGCAATAAATATAGGCCTGAGTGCTTTTCATCTTATGTGCGCTTTACTAATTAGCTTTTCTTTTCTTGTCCTTCCTTTGACCCTACACTATACTCGTGTGTGCTCATGCGTATTCGCCCCCTTCCCCTTCGCTCCTCTCCATTTACACACACGTCATCCCTTCATTGACATTTTCCCTACATCAGTGCTCCCCTAGTGTATATACAACCGACCCCCTCCGTTCAGAGCTCTCACTCCCTTCATCTCCTGTCTCATCAACTAAAGTGCGGCGAAGGCGCAGGGAGAACGCGCGTAAACGGGCCTCATCGGTTAGTCCGGCCAAAAGCATCGCTGGCTGCCGCCGCCGGCAAGCCCGAGCCGACCGAAAGGCCGCCCTGCTGGAGGAGCAGGCGCTGCTGCTCACGGCCCGCAAACAGAGGCTGGAGCAGGGCAAGAGCCGCGGCGGCACACTTTTCTCCTTCTCCCTGCACCTGCCTGACCTGTCCTCCTTCCTGGATGAGGACGGCTACATCACCTTCCCCGATCTGTCAGAGATGCGCTTCCTCCCAGAGTGCGCACATAACTTCCTGCCCATTAAGTCTCCTTCACTCATCCCCTGCTTCCTCTTCATCTTCTTCTTCCTGCTCACCACGTCCTTCTCCGTCCCATACGCTCTCACCCTCTCCTTCCCCCTGGCGCTGTGCCTCTGCTACCTGGAGCCCAAGGCAGCATCCCTGACCGCCTCCATAGCCCAGGGCTACCATGACCATGACAGTTCAGAGGAAGAGGAGGTGTGTGTGTGTACGCCTGTATGTTCCAGTACCCGCCTCTGGCTTAGAATCATTATAATGGTTAACCCCACTTTATCCTGTCCTGTATCTCGCTCTGCTGTTTCACCAGTCCAGAGCCGACCTGGAGACTTGTGTCTGTCCCAGTGTCTTTGTCAGTTCACCTACTTTCAGAACCTCATCTCTGCCCGGTCACACTCTCATCCCGTAGACTTCATCCTCATCAGCATCACAAGTACACAGAGATGAACCTGCAAGTCTCACCGTTTCATATTTGATTAGCTTGCATTTACTTCACCTTCATGAGAGGGTTAGACACAAACAGCCTGCACCTTTTGGGGGACTATTTACTCACATGGGTTTGAAATTTGACTCTTTTTTTTTAACCACATCTGCACATAAGGTTTAAGCAGCATCACTAACAAATTACCATGAAATAACATCACTGTCATGCCGCAGTGTGAAACGCCGCAGTTCATCATGCAAATATTTGATTTAGCATGTTTACTGGAGATCATGAAGAATTATAGAAGTCACCTCTTTTCATTTAGTCACTAATCTTTCACCAAATCCCATTTTTAAACGACAGCTATGTGCCTAACCCATCTCAGTATAAACCCATCGACATTCATTACTGTAGACAGTGAATGCTACAAGACCAGCTGCATGCAAACACATTCATATTCTTCTGAAGCACTCCGTCTCTCTGCATCTCTTTCTGAGAGCTAAAAGCAGCTTACAGCTTTCTGTAGAGTGCCAAGATGTGATTTTTTTCTTTCTACCTCAAGTAACACCCTTTTGAATCCCAAATGATCAGTGTAATGTAATGCAGAGAGACGGCTAAATGCATCAAATCATCCCTAGTGTCAACGTGCATGAAGAGGAGGGGGGAGGGCCTGAAAGTCAGGTTACTGTTTATCAAATTAAATTCTTCGTATCAAGTGTTATATGTTTGCACAGTGACAACACAAACATGTTTTACCCAGAATAGATTTTAGCCTTTCCAAAATCCAAAGCAAATTTCATATTGCGCTTAAATTCCAAAGTGACTGACCGAAGGTTTCAACTTCCTCTGAGTCTGTTTTTGCTTGCTTACTTTTCATTTGCTTTTCTTTCTTTTTTCTCTCTGTGTTGTTATTTTTGCGAGCCTAATCTGTAGTGTTGTCTGATAATGTGTAACTTACCGAAAAACAGCCAGAGCATTTCCATTCGTTCCATTTTTGTGATTTTTGCGAAGAAAATCTCTGTTGATGAGAAATGCATTTTCGAAGGTTTACAAGTTGGGTTTTCTCATTTTCTTGCTTGCCGCTCGGAACGGTTTCGGTCTGTTTGACAAACCAGACTGACAGCGAACAAACCGACTTTGCCTTTGACGGAGAGATGACTGCCACAGAGGTTTGTACATCGAGGAAAGCTGCAGTGTTTAAGGCATGAAAGAAGTAGTGACGGAAAAAGGGAATTAAAATCTCGCTGAATCGTAGGTTCAATGCCCATTTAAATGTTAAGGACAATTTATGCACTTGAAGTTCTGCATGTGATGCATGTATTGCACACTGATGACCTTTTAGACTTTTTACACAGTACTTTTCTGACACAGGTTTTCTACTCTGCCACCCTGTCTGTCATTTCCTCAATATGTCTTTTTCTCTGGCCTAATCCCAATTTCTGTAACGTCTCTTATATCTCTGCTTGCTTCCTCCTTCCCTTCACCTGATTTACCCTCCTCCACATCTCATCTCTTTAATGCCCCCTTTCCTCCTTTGTCCTTGTCTCACACTGTCTCTGTGCTTTCCTCTTTTACTCGCTGTCAGTCGGAAGCCGACGACGACTCTGAGATGCGGACTCAGGTACACTGGGCAAGCTTTGTGGCCCTGCTCAGTGCATCACACCACCACCAGATGCACTGAGCCACTCAGATATCAACCATCAGTCACTTTGTGCCGTCATCTCCTCTTTGGCTTGGCTGCTGCTGCTGTTGGCACGCTCACTATCACACACACACACACACACACACCAGGATGACCATTCAGTCTCGCCTGAATTCACTTCACAGACTGCTGCCGCAAAGCTTCCGCTGCTTCTAAATGTGCCATTCCAGATCATTTCTCAAGTGCTTTTGCTCGTAAATGTTGGAGTCATGTTCAGATTTCTTTTCCTTCTGCAACAGGACTTCAAGTTTTAAAGTCTTGTTTATTTGTTTTTTTCCATCCATTCTTGGTCCAGTGACTTCTCAGTGGCCATCATGTCATGTCACAGACATACGATAGGACAAATCTCCCAATTCCTCCTAACAAGAGTTCAAATTGAACACTCCATAGCACCTTTTTAACTATAAATCCTCTTCCCTTTTTTTGTCTTTACAGTATAGTTTCATAAGACGAGTAAAAGGGGAAAACGTTTTTATCAAGCATAGTAATCTGATGCTAGAGGTTGGTAAGAAAACAAAATGCATGACTGAAATGTGCATGCAGGTGCTTTTGGTATAAAGAGTCCTAACAGGACTGATAACAAATATATCTAACCTGCTAGTGTATCTCCCTCAGTTTTATGTAGTGTTTTTTTATAATTCTGTGTGTGAATTGGAGTCATAGTAACACATATTTTCTAACAGAGTTCTTGCTGTGAGCATCCAAATTAATTTTTGTAAGAAATAAAGCAACAGAAAATAAATCGGTGTCTGTAGAACTCTAACGAGACTTGGGAGTGTTGTGCTGAACTGATGCTGTCAAACTAAATCTGTAAATCGGTGCATGAGACCATTTACTTTCATGCTCGTCCTAAATGCTCTCTTAGCATTTAAGCACGAGTTTTTTGTTGACGTTACTACAGCCGTTATGTGGGTGTACCCGTTTGCTGTTGTGCTGTAGTATATGTGGTGTATGTGCCAAATTCACACTGGTGCACAGGTAGCCTGCAAAGCCTCCTAAACACAACTGTGACCAATCAAAATAAGGAAGCACATAATGCAGTTTATTTAGGTCTGTAACCTTTTACATGTTGGTTCTCAGACCTATTCAGAACTGCATTCATGCTACCCCAATGTATTTTTGTACTGCACTGGATATGCAAGCTACCATTGTGTACGTAAAGCATGGCCGTCGTTCCCTCCGCGCTGCTCCCCGTCCTTCAACTCCTTGTGTCATGGTTGACCGGCTACTGTAGGACACCGAGCCTCCGGCAGAGATGGTCAAACACCAGACCAACATCAGCGAACTGAAGCGCTCCTTCCTGGAGACAGACGCCCACGTGCCAGGATTGACAGAATGGGAGAAGAGACTCTCCTCGTCCCCCGCTCACTCACCCAGAGCGGACGAAGCACCAATGATAGAGCCGCTGGAGCCGCAGGATGTAAGCCGCAGTCCACAGCTGATTAATGACGGCATGTGTGTGTGAAGCATGACATCACCGAGGATTATAGGCATCAATCCGAGGAGTGTTTCTGTGTAATGAGTCGTAGTGCAATAAATTCAATATTCACAATGGCTATAGAGCCATATTGTCTACATCAAAACGAGTCTGCAGCAGTATATTTTATGTCGTTAATTGATTCAGTGCATATTAACGGAGAATATATGCACTTTGATAGAGGAAATGAATCTGCAGAGTCATTCAGAGTTACTGCGCGAATAAAGTTGCACGTAAAATCCAGTGAGTGTGTCTGTCTTTGCTACCATCTCCGTATCTCTTCACCATATCTCATCAGCAATTCGATAACATGAATTTGTCTCAGTAATGGTTGTTTCAGTTATTAATCAGTAGTATGATTGTTGTTCTCAGTGATATTACATGCTTGAGTTAAAAAAAATAATGTTCTTTTGTGTTGCGCAACATAATCTGATGAAGTCACGCAGGACAAACGAGCGGCACTAATTACAGTCTTTGAGGACTAATCACTGACATCAAACATGTCCGACTGGCTGAAATGAAAAGACGATCCTCTGGTGGAGCTCTGGGACATATAACCACACTGGATATCTGTCCTTTCTTGTGTTTGTCTCACTCTGTGTGACCTTTTGTCTTATTTTATTTACTTTCTCCTGCAGATTGAAGATGAGCAGCCTGCGGGTAATGAGACAAAGGAGGAGGTGGAACCTAAAACCACACAGGTAACCTACATCTTGCTTGTTTGACACATTTAAAAGTCAGTTTTTTTGTTGGTGTGGTGTTGTGTTGTGTGTGCTGCCCTTTTGTATTTACCTAGCTCCAGACGTACGTGGACACTGGGACACTCTGCGGTATTTCGGCTCTTACTCTTTTTCTTGCCTTAACCTTTCCTTTTTCTTATCTCTTGGAAAAGAACAACTCTCTTGTTAAGTGCAGCAAAACAACATTTTTATCATGTAAAGTTACACAATATTCTTAATAAAGGAACCACAGTCAGTTTTTATTAGTCAATATCTAATATTACCAGGTGCTCATATTATTTCAGACATCAATTTATCATTTTATATCTGCTATAATAGACAGCACTAAAATATCTTTGCAGAGAAAATCTTCTTTCAAAGCTAAGCTACATCCAAACAGTGCATCTCTGTCCAAGTACTTATGGAGCTCAGTGTGTGTGTGTGTGTGTAATTTGTAGATGAATTGTCTCAAGAGCTTATTCTCACACTATATCGGCTGTCGGATGCCTTCTGTGTATTAACTTGAACGATCCGTTTTCAATAAGCCAAGTGTCTCCCCAGGCGGCAGGATATCTGGTGAAATACGTGGTGGATAGTACCGTAACAGATGGGGCCACGTCCTCAGGGCCACACGGGATTAGCCTGTCAACCACTATGGATGACGACGTCTTCATGGACGGCACCCTCAGGGAGGTTGAGGAGAAAACCCCGGACTCCCAGGAGGAGGTGTCTGAGAAGTCGATGCTGAAGGTCAGCCCCGGATCTGTCAGACAAGAAGTGTCCCAGGCCATCATTGACAAGAAAGGGATGCTCATTATCTTAAAAGAGGCTGATGACAAGCTGGAAACAGAGGGCGAAGAGATGTGTACTTTAGTTGAGAAAGAAGAGCCTCTAGTGTCTGGAATGGCTGAAGATGAGGAGAGCGAGTTGCTGTCTCCCTCTAAAGAGAAAGAAAATCTGAAAGAAGACACCGGTGTTGTCATAGAAGCCAAAACAATAGTTGCCAAGACTTCAAGTCCGAAGACTGATATAAAAACTGATGACAAGACTCAGATTAAAGGTACCGACTCGCCTAAGAAGGCCATGGCTTCGTGGATTTCAGAGGTGGTGAAGACAGAAGCATCGGAGGTCATCAGCGTGTTGACAAAGGAAGTCAAAGAGGCGAAGACTTCTGAGGAGCCACAGCAGATATCTGAAATCTTCACCTTTGAAGAGACCCAAACTGAGCAGTCAAAGTCCAGCGTGAATCAGATTACCATATCTGAATCTTCAACGACATCCTTAGCAGTGGTACTGTATGAAAACTAAAAGCAGCAATTCAGTTTTGGCTACCTCCCTTCACATGTCCACCACCCGCAGCCTTCCCCCATTGCCTTCCCCTCCAGCGGCAGCCCAACCAGTCTAACAACAATGTAACCAACTGCTGTGCATGGCTAACGGTCCCTTAACACCCAACGTTTATTCTCACACTTGCCAAACCGTCGGTTTTCTGTTGCAATCAAGCCTGCCGCTTCTTTTGATACAACTGTTTTGGGTTTGTGTTTGAGTTTGTTGACAGCTAAAACAGTTCGACCGGCCTTAGCAGCTGGCTCCCACAGCTGATAAGGAAAGAAAAGGGGCCTCTGACTGTTTTTTTTTTGTTTGTTTGTTTGTTTTTTTGCTCAGCTGCACCATTCCTTTTTTTCAGCTCTGTTATCAGTTGGCTGAAAGCGGTGACTTCATAGCTCTGGCTCAGTGCCACCGCTGCAGCTTTCCTCACCTCATCCTCCAAAATCCCCCCCCCCTCTCCTGCCCCTGTAACAAGTCCAGAAAAAAATTGTATGGGTCTATCTGAAAAGAGATTTGACAGTTTTTCCACACACAAAAAAACCAGATTAGCTGAAATTTGCTGCTGGTGAATACAACTGTAGAAATAAACTAAACAGATTTCAGGATTTGTTCCACTCTGCACTAATGTGAGCAGATCAGATTAAGTGAGCAACATAAGGGTTTTTCATACAATCCATACAATATATACTTTTCAGACTTTTCATTGTCCACCTCTCTTAATGCCCCTTGTTTGTAGTTGACTTAGAATCCATTTTGACTGTCCTCTCTTTTCCTTTTCTCTCTGTCCTTTTGTCTGTCCATCCTTGTGTCCCATCAGTCTACGCTGGGATGGGTTTCCTCTTCTTTGAGTCCCACCTCTCAAAAGGTGACCGATCCTTTCTGGTCCTCCTGAATTAACTTTAAATACACGCCCTTTTATTATATGCAATTCAATCAGGTTGTATGCAGTGAAACCAACGTAACCTTTTTCCTCTATCAGGTGTGATCTGAAACTGCAATGTGTACTGTGTGGATCATTTTGTAATGGCGATGCAAAAACATAATGTAACGGTACAATTATCATTCACAGGCATCAGCTGATCCGGAGGAGAAGGCGGCGGTTGCCACGGAGACAGAGGCAGCGCCAGCCGAGTCAACAGGGCCTACGGTGAATATCCAGACCACAGAGGCTGCAATGGCCGAACCAGTGCACACCACAGCAGCAGAGCTAGAGCTCACAGTCAAAACAATGACGGCAGGGCCCGCAGAGGGGGGGCTTAACTGGGGGGTAGTGTCACAGGTGGATATACACAGCAATCATTTAGGAGATCAACCAGTTAGTTGTGAAAAATCTAGTATTTCTGACTCTGCTCCATCTGAAGAACAAGTTCAAAAACAGTATGCATCTGTGAAGTTGGTAGCAACAACGTCAGGGTTAGATAAGAGCCTGGCCGACAGCAGTCATTTACCACAGGCTGCAGCAGAAAAGAGATTTGTGGAAGTAATAGATGTGGAGGGAGAGGATGCACCGATGATGGAGGAGAAGCCACTGATGTCAAAAAGAGGAAATTATGATTTCAGATTTACTGTCGCTCCTGCTTACATCAGAGATTGTGAAGAGGAGGAACACGGCGAGGAGGAGAGCAAAGAGCTCACTTTGGAAGAGGAAGTAGCCAATGTAAAAAATGCAAGAGAAAGAAAGCTCTCAGAAGGAGAAGGCAAGAGAGTCCAGTTCTCCAGTGAAGTGCAGTATTTCGAGGTAGACAAGTTTTCCACAGAGTTAGAAGATAGTATCGAAGAGGTGGATGAAGAGGAAGACCAATGTCCACTAGCCTGCAACTCAAAATGTTCACCGTTTGAAAAAGAGAAATACCATTATGTACAGGCGGACAGCTCGGAAGATGAAACAGAGAGAATAGAGGAGGAGGAAGAGACAGAAGGAAAGGAGGAACCAGAGGAAGAGTTTGATAAGAAAGAAAGAAATGTGAAACTGGGAGAAGGCTGTGTTGAAGAAAAAGTTTCAGAGGTGAGAGAAGATGGAAAGAAATCAGAGGAAGAAGAAAAAGGCCGAACTGAAGTGTTAAAGAAAGAGGAAACGGAGGAACCAGACCAGAAGTCCAGCTCACACCATGTGACCCTGACTGAACCCCTTACCCCAGAAGCCCCGCTCACCCTTTCACCTCCAGCCGTGTCTCAGTTGGAGGTAACCCTGCATCAGCTCCAGCAGCCTCGGCCTGGGCCCTGTAACCTCACCTCCACCCTCCCCTTCTGCCGGCACAATCTGCCACTAATAATCAAAGGGCAAAAAACCTCCAACAAAAGCATGGACGTGCGTGTTGACTTGCTAACATCACAGTTTGCCGCTGAGCAGATCGGGGGAACCTTTTTGATATGATGTGGTGCTCACACTTGATCGAAACCTTGTGATTTGCATTCTCCGGTTTCCTCTCCTTCACTGGATTAGGGACTCTAATGCATGACTGCATGCTCGTTTAGAGATTTAAGCCCCTTCAATGACCGTCTTTGGCTTAGTTTATTAGCATGCGACATTTATTTGTGTCAAATTCAATTTCATGTACAACAGCGCTGAGCTATTTTAAGAACAAAGACGTACAGTGAACACCAACAGTAACGCGTTTCAGACGTGTCATCTATCTAGAACACAGATGGTTTTGGTATTGCTGTGCTCTCCCCTCTGCATGTGTTTATTTGTGCAAATTTTACCTTCTTTTTTTTCCTTTTTTTACCCACCAGAGTCCTGAAGTTGCCGAGGTTAGTTCCAAAGAGGTGCCTGTGGTCCACACGGAGACAAAAACTATCACCTATGAGGCTGCAGAGGTATATAAGAACATTTTTGACCCATTTTTACCTGCATTTTAAATCTTGCTCCACTTTAAAATGGGATGAGATGATTTTGAATAAACTTAAAGCTGCATAATCAGTATTTCCTTATGTAACAATGGACCATAACTACATTTATTGTGAAAGTTTTTGCCATCACCTAACTCGGCAGTTTTATGACAGAACATTTTATCTCATTGTGTTTGTTATGCATCCCTCAAACACTGCTATCATAAAGCTCACATTCACCCAGTGGGCCACTGTTTTTAGCCAAGAAAGCTGTGATAAACCCATCGTACCAGCAGCAAACAGCAGATAGGCCAAAACTAAAAGGAAAGTAAATATTAGACTCAGTCGGACACAAATTAAACTCCAAATGAATACTAATGTTGCTCCCTATCGGCCAACTTTGTAAATAAGCATCAGCATCAAATACATACCCGTAACTGTGTTTTTATGGTGATGACGTGTCAGATGTGTCGAACACGAAATGTCAAATGCAGAGTTTTGCTTATCAACAGGTCGACACTAACGGTGACGCAGACCCCGGGGTGTTGCTGAGCGCTCAGACCATCACCTCGGAAACCACCAGCACCACAACAACCACACATATCACAAAGGTCAGGGTTCATCTGTTGTCCCTTTTGGCCTCTCAAACATTTCCACAGCCCCTATGCGAGCCTGTTTTTAGCTGTTCTCTGCTTTCTGCTGAATTTAGAGCATTAAAAAAACTGGTGAAGAGTGGGGGGGAATAGTAGTGCATGTGCCTGTGATTTAAAAGGAAAAAAAAGACGCTGGGAACTAGAAACACTTGTGGTGCTTTTGAGGCTGAAATGTCTCACTCTCCACCCACACACACACACACACACTCACATGCACGCACACACATTTTCACTTCTGTTTTTAGTGATACTAGGTGACGTGTTACTGCATGCAGGAAGCTTTGGTTGATAAATCTGACCACAAATTTGATTGCTTTATTTAAAAAAAAAAAAAAAAAAAAAGGTAAAGAAAGGAAAAGAAGATTATTCTTAATGCTATCGGAGACTGTTAGAGACCTTATTTAGTCCCTGGTTGCTCCCATACGAATGCAGGTAAGATTCCTGCCTTCCCAGTGAAAATAAGCTACAGTAATTGTGAACAGACACATTTCATTACAGCCTCACAGTTTCCTCTCTTCAGGATTTAGGCCGAAACAAAAAGGTACTTTTTAAAAGTACAAACGGGGATGAAAATGGTGTTTGCTGCCGTATGTTTTGTGCAAATACTGACTCACCACTGTTGGTCAGACGGTTAAAGGTGGAGTATCAGAGACGAGAATCGAGAAAAGGATCGTCATCACAGGAGATGCCGACATCGACCACGATCAGGTCTCTCGGAGTTTTTAACTTTTCACCTTGTTTTAGTTTTAGTTTTTTTTTTAAATCCCCATTATACTCATTATTATTTTTGTTTGCTTGTAAAGTCAATAATTGTATTTGAGCAATGGAGAAAAAAAATGGACCTTAACATTTCTCAGCACAGTATAGCCACATGATAGAAAGCGGCTTAGCATGTGACATTTTAAACAAAACATTTACATCTTTTTATTAACTCGTGATGTGACTTTAACAAATACTGAAAGTATGAAAAATGTAACTAATAGTGACTTCCTTGCTGGCATATTGACTTACAATCCAACATCCCCGCTCCCTCCCTGCCCTTCCCCGTTCTCTGTCTCCCCCTGGTGACCCCTCCTGGCACTGCACCCCTGTATATAGGCTCTGGCTCAGGCCATAAAGGAGGCTAAAGAACAGCATCCTGACATGTCAGTGACCAAAGTAGTGGTACATAAAGAGACAGAGATCACGCCAGAGGAGGGGGAGGACTGACCCAGGTAAGCCAAAGAGGTCCCAGTCCTGGTCCTGGCCCTGTCCAGTTTAGTCTAGTCTGGCCTGCTTTTAATTTAGTAGGACTGGGCTTTTTCAAGCTGGTCTCCATTTTCGGGCATGCTGCTTTCCCATCAGCACTTCCTCACAGACAGCCCTGCTTCTGTAGCACCTACAGCTAATGCATCATGCTGTTGTCATTCCAGCTCCCATCCCCCTGCAGGGAAAAGGTCGACTAGTGCGTGTGCACACAAACCGGATATTATAGTCTAAACTCGTAATGACAAGGCTTAAAAACCTTTACAGTAATGCTTCTGGCAGTCTCAGGCAATCTCTTGTAATTTGGTGGCAACGCTCCCCCTGCTGGAAAGAAACCCAATCCCCTTTTTATTAGAGAGCTTCTGTTTGTATATGAATCTGGAAGCTCTCTCTTCAGTTTAATCACACACGTTCGCCTTTTTTTAAAAACTCAAATTGCAGTACCAATCTTTACAAGAACTGCTTTCTAGATAAGAAAATGTGGAGACAGTTTTTATATATTCACAACAAAAACAAGTTATGTTGACATAGTTGTGCCTGCATATACAGCACAGTGCAGTACAGTACAGCGATATATCGTGTTGTCTACATTGTGAAGCCTCACAAAGGACACTGGCAGCGATGAGCGATTAAATACCTGCCGAACTGGCTTCTGCTTCTCAGGGCGCGCTCAAACTGTGGCTGCTTACATATTGACTGAAATCTGATCTCTTGTGTACACAGACATGGTTTAGTCTATTTTCAACTCTGCTCATAAATGAAAAATCAAATACTAAACTGGGTAACTGCTTGTCATCCTGTGACATATTGATAAATAGAAAATTAAGCTTCCAAGAAATATCATGTGACATTTAACCAATATTATGAGAAAAAGTGAATCATTTGCAGAGCTGCATGGAAGATCTCTGTGCAAATAGGATCAGTGTGTTTCTACCTAATATGAACACCAGGATCTTTTTATATAATTAAGACTGATAATAAACTGGTATAAGCAAAAGATCAGTAAATTGCACCAGCTGGTAATCCAACAGTGTAAAATGGGTGTAATGTTCTGATCATTAATGCAACACAAAAGCAAAAATATAAGAATAAAAACAGTGGAAATTTACAGCTTAACTCAGCAGTTATAAAACGAACGAGGTTTTTTCTCCCTGAAATGTTAAAACTGTGTTTCCAGGACGCTCTGTTTCGAGACAACATGTAACATACTGCTCCTTTCAGTTGCACTCTGCGTTCTGTGTTTGTGTGCGCGGGGGGGGGAAATAGGTCAGCAGTCCTTGTTGCAGTATCTCCACAAACTTCACAAAGGCAACGATTTGTGTTTCAACTTGTCCGCTTGTCGGTATTGTGAGGATTATGACAGGTGTGGAGCTGCGTGAGGGAACCTCTCATTCCATTGTACCCACAGCATGTCATCATAACCTCGCCACCTTTTTCTCTCAAACATTTTATGTCTGAAAAACACCCATTCTCCAGTTAATTCTTATTCACCTTTGGGCTCTAAAGCTTATATTATTTCATTAGCTTTTTTTTAGTGAAACGCTCCCAAGGCGCAGGGGTTTGGGGATGAGCAAAGCGTGCATGTGTGTACTTGCGTGACTCACCAGATGGGAATGTTTGGCTTTGTTCTGCTGCCTTGCCCTCTGTCTTCTCTCTGTGTGTGTGTGTGTGTGTGTGTGTGTGTGTGTGAGTGTGTGTCTCTGTGTGTGTGTGAGTGTGCTGTTTAATATCTGTTAGTAAGAACAGCTTTGTTTTACAGCCTTATTAACATGATACTAAATGTTTTCTTCGTGGTGTTTTGGATGCTTTTTCTTTTTCCGCAGTAGATACACACAGAGCCGTGAGGCAAATATAGTATCATGGGGGGGGGGGGGGGAGAGAATTGGAGTAGCTGCATTCATGGGTGTAGAGATTAAAATACAAATCACATCATTACAGATAATGATGGTGTTCTGTTTTTGTGCTGGTCTTCGCCTGCAATAGAATGTAAAATAGGTTGAATTAATTTCTGGGATGCCACTGAGAGCATTGATTGTAAAATACAGCTACTGCCCAAGAAGCCTGTGTGTATCTATGTTACATTTCTGTAGCTCAGTAGTCCTTCTGTGCATCTAGTTACAGAGATAAAACCTGCTGTAACGTTTCTTATCAGGCTCAGTTTCAATCTCTGGCTCCAGTGTCCCGCTGTAAAGCTGGGTGCACTGAAGGTTCAGATGTGATTAAATATACAGGATGTACTAAGTGCTTTCCTCCGCTCTTCCAGGAGTAAAGCTGAGGGCTGTTTTCTGTTCAACCTCCCAGAATCCAACATCCAGAATTCTACATATTACGCCGGGACTCTCAGAAGACTAGAAAAAGGCTCCTACTCTCCAAATGCTGCAGCTCGCCGCCCGTCGCAACCATCACCTGCAAAATAAATAAATGCATTTTTGCATGAGAAGGACGTAATGTTGCATTATCAAACAATTGCAAGATTATACGGAAAATCGTACGATTTTTTAAAAATGGTTCTCGATCCACCTGCACGCCGAATCCCTGTGTGCAGCAAGCAAATCATTTGCTTTCACTGCCTTATGACTTTGATGCATTTTTATGATTGAGAATAATTATTGTAGCAACATTTTATTTATGAAATAAAGCCATCACTCCAGAAACTTAAGATTGCTGTAGGCTGTATATGTTAGAGCATACACTATTTAACCTTGCTGTTAGAAGTGCCAACCTCATTTGCCAGCAAGCATCGCCTCACTCACTCCATCAATCCAATGATTCTCTGTCAGGTATGCCACTACAGATATCACAGCCCAGTACTGTACATATCAAAGCTTTCTTAGGAAAATAGCAAATTATCTTTCACAGTTGATTTTTGTCGTGTCTACTTGAATTGTGTTTTTCCTTTTTATGATTATTTCGGTATTTTATTGCTTTTCATCGATTTGATTCCACCACTGCTTTTTTTGTTTTGTTTCTCTTTTTCTTTGAGAAGGTCTATTTTTGGCAAACGCCAAAGAATCAAGATTTCTGTGCAAGAAATAGATTTATATGTGCCTGCGCAGGATGTGAATGTTCGCCAGGGTAGATGATCGGCTGCAGCACTAGTCCCAGGTTTGTGTGACTGTGAGGCAAAGGGCTCAAACTGCCGAGCTCTGCCCAAAACAAGATGCAAAGCCAGGAGAGATCTGTCCCCCCCCCACTCCCCCCTTACCCACCCACCCATGTCAGCTGTATGCCTCCGTCATCTGTTCAACTATATCTGCATAACCGAGTATTGTTCATGTACAGCGACGTTTTCCTCAAAATGGTGAAATAAAAGTGGCAAATGCATTTTGTTTTAATTTGCTGTTTTCTTCTCAAATAATAAAATGTTGACAACAGTACTGAAACTTGTGTTACCAGCTGATGTCACCTATTGATGAGCACAGAGAGATGGGCTCAGTGTCAAATTACAGGGTCAAGAAAATACTAAATGATAATTCAAGGGTTTTGGATATGGTTTTTTATGGACTAAATTACTTTTAAATGCAGATATATACATACATACACACTAGTTTTTACCATTTAAATAAGAATTCACCCTTAACAGCCTACAAATAATGTAGCCAGTGATACAACATAAATGACACTCAGCTTTAACCCTCCTGTTGTCCTCGAGTCAAGGGAGGAAGAAGGAAGGGAGGGAGGATGGATGGATGGAAGAAGGAAGGAAGGAAAGGAGGGAGGAAGAATAAAGGGAAAGAGTGAGGAAGAGAGGAGGGAGGAAAAAAAGAGAAGGAGGGAGGGAGAAAGGAAAAGAGGAAGGAAGGAAGCTAGGGGGAGGAAAGAAGGACAGAAGGAAGGGAGGAAAGAGAGAGGAAGGAAAGAAAGAGAAGGAGGGAGGGAAGAAGGACAGACTGAAGGAAAGAAGGAACAGTCAAAACAGACGGGGTCAATTTGACCCGGGAGGACAACACTCAGGTTTAAAATAGACTCACCATTTTATGGCTTAAAGCAAAAAATAAATGTGTTGGTCTTATTTTTTTAATATAAAATTGAAAGTAAAGAATATATGCAATAACACACTTTAAGTTAGCAAGCAGTAAAAAGACAAAACAGGTTTCATAACTTGACCTGATGAACAAGGTGTTATTATTATTACTAAAACCATAAAGTTTTTTTTAATAATTCATTATAACAGAATAACCAGCTGCAGCCTATTTATTATTCATTGAGCCAGATGCTGTAAACACTTAATTGATTGGTTAAAATGAATACCGTCGAGCTAATTAAGGCGGGATTTTTATGGCTAAAGGTAATTATGCTGAATCCGCGGGTTGCCCCGCCCCCACGTGGGGTACGTGCCCGTGTGACGAAGAGCAGCACGAGGGTAAGAGGTGTCACTCTGTCTCTGTTGCTGGGGGCTGAGCAGATAAATGCAAACAGCATTACGCCTCATCTAAATAAACTCTAAGTGTTGGGTCTATTTGCTGTTTTCTGTTCTCTAAATAATTACTTTGCAACCACTTTTCTACTTTGGATGTACTTAGTATTACACTTTTACGGCGCTTTCTGTTTCTACTGTGTTAAGTGCATGGGGTAAATATTGTACTATTTACTCTTAAAACAGTTACTTAGACTTTACATACAAAACAAATGAACTAAACATGCATCATTATTGATTGAAGGTCCTTCATAGGCTCACAGGTGTTTTAATTTATGTGGATGATTAGACCGGCTCAGGTCTGATTTATGCAAAGCTCTGCTGGGATTTGTGTGAGCTCCCCAATAATAATAATAATAATAATAAAATTGTAACATGCCCTGCAACAATACGAGCAAATGGCCTCTGACATCATGGAGAAATATTTTATCTTATGCCCATAAGATGAGGATCTTGTGGACTTTGTGATTTAACACTGTGAAAAGTGACTTCATGCATAAATAGATTGAATGTTGTACGTTTTGCATGCTTTCAGAACATAGATACATACACACACATACATGCAGTAGTGTCCTTTCATACTGTACCTGCACACTAATGCAAAGTGTTATCTTGTGATTAATGGCAATGGACGTTTTAAATCACTATAACAGAGGGGATCAAACTTCTGTATCTCCTGTAACTTACCTGTATCTGAGACCAGATAGGAGAAAAGGAATCTCATAATTACTTTTTAATTAATTTACTTTAAAACCGTAAGCACATTTTAATGATATTACTGTTGTACTTTAATCGAATTGAATGCAGAGTATTTTTACAATGTCATACTCCTGTTTTGACATAAGTAGCAAAGTGATCTGAATGTTTTCCACCAGTGTGCATAACCTTAAAACATTAAAAACGTTTTTAATTAAGGTTTAGTCTATTTTCATTTCAATGTTTGGTTTATTTTGTGTTCTTATGTTTGTATGATTGACTTGCATAAATATGAATATAACATTATTACATATTATATGAAATGCTGATATCATGTTATTATGTTAAATGTACAATAAACCTAAAATAGATTATATACACTGTCCATGTGGTCAGTTAACAGTCTAGCAGGAGTTTGAAAGTTTGAAATAAAGATTTTAAATTAAATTAAGTTAAATTAACCTGTTGTTGTCAGACGTTTGGGAAGATGAAGATGATTTACTGATTGAGTAACAATGAATCTGAGAGTTGGTTTCAATATATGACCTGAAATGAGGGGTAAGGGCCACTCTGTCATTTTACAGGTGACAGACACAGATTTCCTCATGTGCTCTGTTGATATATATTAATATGTCAAATTTAACTGTAGCTTTCCTAAAATAAAAAATAATCGAATAGTTGTTTTTTTTAGATGACATAAATTAAATGAAAAAATTAATTAATCTTTAAATTGTTTTATTTCTGAAATAAATTGTGCTATGTCGACTCTTACAGTAGTCATCAACAGTGTTGGAGAGTAACTAGTTACATTTAGTGGCATCCTGTAATTTAATTACAAAATAAATATAACTGTAATCTGTTACAGTTACTGAGAAGAAATGTGTAATTAAATTTAGTTTAATAAAATTAAAATTTTGCATAGGAGGGTTTTTTCCTAATTTTTTAAATATTTAACATGTTACTGAATACATATATTGCTGTTTTTAATTATTTGAAATCAATAATTTTTTAGATAAATTTCATAAATGAATCATGACGTGGTCGTATTTGCAGCACACATGGGCTTAAATGGTGTCACAGTACCAATTAAGCCCATGCCAGACTTTATTTTATATTCCAAAATCTACATGAACTAATGAATACATTTACAAATGAGAGATAAATGTTGCTTTATAAGAAATGATCTCCCTTATAAATAATGTCAGTATCCATGAAAAACACCTGAACTTAGATTTTGGTGTTTAATGGATACACAGTTAGAAAATTAGAAAAGTGACCAAAAAAGTAATTAAATGTAATAAGTTACATTACTTTGATTAAGTAATTGAAATAGTAATATCAATCAATCAATCAAACAAACTTTATTCGTATAGCACTTTTCATACATCGCGAAGCAACACAAAGTGCTTCACATATTCAAAACAAACAAACAAACAAACAAACACAAAGAAAACATCAAACATAAAAACAGGAACTCATTAAAAATAGGAACTCAGGAGATGCTATCATAACTCTCAAGAAACTGCAATGAGGAAACACCAGAGGTAGGATTAAAATGTTAAAATAAATACATAAAAACAGAATAAAATAAAGAGCTAATAAAAGATTAATATAATATAAAAAATATACTAAAGGAAAGAATAGAATGAAGTCACTTTAGAATAAAGTGGGTAAAACCAGAGATGTTAGGAGTAAAAGTAAAGAAGTAAAATAGACATACAAAGTGGGTTATGAAGAAGAAACAATAAAATAGAATAAACAGAATAGTCCAAGTAGTAAAAAAAAAAAAAGAGGCTAAAATAGAAAATAAAAGGCAAAATAATAAATAAATAAAATTCAAATCACTTATTTTATTTTATTTTTACTTTGTCTTTTTTTTCTTTTTATATTCTCATTATCTCCTTACTGTATTCCATTGTCCTCTACCTTCATCTTGTTAATTTCAGTTTTGTTACTGCTAATCTTTATATTTTGCTATTTTAGTATGTATAGTTACCGTATTTAGTATATTGTAGTATATGTATCGCCACTATGTGTCCGTGTAATGCTGCTGCTACACTGTACATTTCCCAGCTTGGGATCAATAAAGTATATCTATCTATCTATCTATCTATCTATCTATCTATCTATCTATCTATCTATCTATCTATCTATCTATCTATCTATCTATCTATCTATCTATCTATCTCTCTCTCTCTCTCTCTCTCTCTCTCTATCTATCTATCTATCTATCTATCTCTCTCTCTCTCTCTCTCTCTCTCTCTCTGTCTGTCTGTCTATCTATCTATCTATCTCTCTCTCTCTCTCTCTCTCTCTCTCTCTCTCTCTCTATCTATCTATCTATCTCTCTCTCTCTCTCTCTCTCTATCTATCTATCTATCTATCTATCTATCTATCTATCTATCTATCTATCTATCTATCTATCCATATATCTATCTATCTATCTATCCATATATCTATCTATCTATCTATCTATCTATCTATCTATCTATCTATCTATCTATCTATCTATCTATCTATCTATCTATCTATCTATCTATTTATCTATCTATCTATTTATCTATCTATCTTTTGCATTGTCTTGTCAAAGCACTTTGTAAACTCTGTTTTTAAAAGGTGCTATATAAATAAATTTATTATTATTATTTCTATTATTATTATTATTATTATCATTATTAGTATTATTATTATTATTATCATTATTATTGTTATTATTATTATTATTATTATTATTATTATTATTATTATTATTATTATTATTATTATTATAACAACAAGTCATCTGTAACCTATTACATTGCCAAAGAACCCTGGTTATAAATAAAATAAATATATTATCCTTCCATCATCACCTCTCTGCTGATTTAACACCTTCGTCCCCCTTTTTCTCTGCAGAGTGACTCCTCTCTCGCCTCCATAGACGATCTGGGTGGCGTACTTGCTCCGGTGCTGTAGGTGGCAGCAGAACAATGCAGCATTTCCTGTGCAGCCCTATAGTCACAACAAGAGGAGGAGGAAGAGGAAAAACGACAGCTCTGGATCGTCGTCGACTACCTTGCGTGACAACACAGGGATCGCGTTCAGGCTTCGGGTATTTAACATTTTTTTTTTATTTTCTCTCTTTGTCACGTTGTTCGCTGCAGAAAAACGACCCGGCGTGTTTTTAGCGAGCGGCTCTCGTGCTGGCCGCCTCGCGCTGCGCTGTTTGTGAAGTGCTTTAAAGACACCGAAACATGCCAATGGAGGCTTGCTGACCAAAATGGCTGGGCGCAGTGAAATGTGAAATATTCTTGCTAAGGTTATCAGGCGAACAACTCGGTAGAAATGCATTGCTCGACATGTAAAAAAAAGTGCGTTAGTGTGTTTATGTTGTTGTTTATGTTTTTATTTGCATTAGTGCGGGTTTTACCTCTAACGGGCCTATCGTGTTTTTTTCTCAAAAACATCTCTGCATGATTGGTTGAGACACTTTCGCTTATTCTCTGTGTTTTTGACGCTCATCTGCAAACAAACGCGTTAGTTGCACGTAAGTCATGTAATTGTGTGTGATTGGATGCTTCATAGTCGACCTGTATTTACTACTGTAAGAGGCATGCAAATAGCGCTCCACCCCTCAGCTGTGCAGATTAAATACATGCCCAGAGGTTTGTTGTGAAAATAAAAAATATGTGACTGGTTTGCTGTTTTTTTTTTCCACAGGTTGCCAATTTGACCTGCAACATGTCAGACTTATTGAGATATATCGACTATGACCACAAAGCCACTTTTCTGAAGATGCTCAACCAACAGAGGATGGAAGGTGAGCACTGCGATGTCGTGGTGGTGGTTGAAAACATCGAGTTCAGGGCTCACCGCTGCGTGCTGGCCGCCTGCAGCAACTACTTCAAAAAGCTCTTCAAGAAGCAGAGCGACGAGGACAACTCCATCGTGGAGTTGGACTTCATCCGCTCCGATATCTTCGAGGAGGTGCTCAATTACATGTACACGGCACGGCTGGCCGTGAGGAAGAAGGACATCAATATGATGATGTCATCCGGCCAAATCCTGGGCATCAACTTCCTGGATAATCTGTGCACCCAGAAACGCGAGCTGACCAACATGAAGACCCGGGAGAACCAGGCACCCGGCGACCACGGGATGCGAGCCCAGGACGCCATCCTGAAGGAGCTGGCCATGGAGGAGGTGAGGAAGAACAGCTTCTATGACCAAGGTATGGACGGTATGGGTCCTGGCGGCTCTCACGTGTCTCAGCCACACAACTACAACACCAACATGAGCAAAGACCCCCACAGCCACGGCTGGGGCTCCTCTTCCTCCAGCGACATGAAGCTGGAGTACCTGCTGTACGGCCACCGCGACCACGGCTCCTGCCAGAGCACAGGTGCGAAGCCCATCGACCACAACGCCAAAAAGGAACGCCTGCTCACCGCCAACCGCCCCTACGGCTGCGAGCACTGCCCCAAAGCCTTCACCACCGCCGCCCACCTCAAAGAGCACCTGAAGATCCACTCCGGCTTCAAGCCGCACCGCTGCGTGGTGTGCGGAAAGGCCTTCATCAGGGGTCCCGACCTCAAGAGGCACGAAAGGGTCCACAGCAACGAGAGGCCCTTCGCCTGCCAAATGTGTGAAAAGGCCTTCAAGCACAAGTCTCACCTGAAAGACCACGAACGGCAGCACCGGGGCGAGCGGCCATTCAACTGCGGCTCCTGCGACAAAGCCTTCATCAAAGCGTCGGATCTGAAGCGCCACTGGAACACCATGCACAGCGGCAACCCCCGCAGACAGATGTCCCTGTCTCCCGCCGCTTCCCAGCACGGCCAACCAGAGGCCGCCGACCAGAGAGACTGGAAAATGGAGACCGGGCCACACTCGCACAACTCGGGGGACTGTTGAAAGCCTGCAGACACACCGAACATAAGCACACATACTGACATACAGACACACTCACACGCATCACGTAAACATGTAAACACACTGACACAACACCCTGTGACGGGCCGATGGGGCCTGACATCACACGGACAATGATCGGAGTGAGTAACGAGAGATCATAGCATGTTCATAAGACTGTTGGGCTGTATTATTATTCTAAAGAGTTATGTCAAAAACGATGTTTTCTTTCCACTTGTAAAATCATGTAAATGTTTAGTTCACTCTACTATACATATATTTTTCACAAAGCATCGTTGCTATCTAGACTGGGGGTTCTCATAACATTATTCTCTTTTACTTTTATGGGATATGTAACATTTAAATGTTTGTTTAACCTTTAATGAATTTTATGGAGATAAAAGAGAGAAACCGTTGGGGGTCGGGGGGGATAAAAAAAGAGTTTCTGCATAACATTTGTTGCATTGAGTATATTCATGTGGATGTTTTTAATGGATGTGTTTAGTTGTATTGATTGATATTACACTGTAAGAGTAAGAGTCACCATTTTGCATTTGACACAGATGATACCAAAGTCTTGGGCCTTTGATGGATTGTCTTTAAACGGCTGTCCTGCCCAAGCAACCGGCCAACTAGATTTACTGTTATACAGTATAACTGTCATCCAGCTATCAACAGTTAATGATAGATGTCTGTATATACTGTAGCTTAGTTTGTTGCACAATTAGAGTACACAATAATGAATTATGCACATATAACATTGTCCTACTCCTACACTTTGACAATAAACACCATTTGCTGTGTTTTATTCCTTTTTCCCAAGTTTGGTTTTTGTCGAGGAGAGCTCGGTGCACACGGGAGTCCTGCAGGTGCTGTCGCTACGCCACGCCCCAAATCAGCCTGAAAGCACCTTAAAACTCCAACATTTCTCCGTCATGTTGAAAATGTGGAACAAAATCAGTAAAAGCAGGGGGGAGGGGTTTTAAAGGGTGTTTGTGGAAATTACAGAAGTGTTCAAATGTGCTATAAATATATTCTGCTGTTACTAATTGGTCATAAGTTAGTCACAAGTGAGGTTTTTTCGGGGGTTTTTTAGAGGTGATCGTAACTTTCCAAAGTGAGCACATTCCTATCGATGTGACATTTGTAGAGAAAGGAAAAAAAATGAAAAGCGACGAGTTGATCTTTAAAATAAAGAAGTACCTGGAGTTTAATTCCACTTGAAACTTAACAGTGAAAGTGGAACAACAATTGACATTTTTGACATGACTCAACCACCAGGACACAAGGGAGCTATTTGAGTCATAGCTGAAAAATGTCAAAGTGTTTAAAGTGAAGCATTTTAAGAGATGAGCTGCTTCTAAAGATGGAGTAATTGGTTTGTCAATTTTACGACTACGTCATAAAAAAAAATCTAACTGGCACAAAAATACTATAACAAGGACGAAATGATGAAATAATTGATTTAAAAGTGAAGTCAACTGATGCTAAATGCTAAATATTCTCTAATTTAAGCTTCTCAAAGGTAAAGGGTTGCTACTTTGTTTTGTGTATTTGCATATTGAGTATTTTAAGGTTTTGAACAATGGTTTTACAAAACAAAAGCTACCTTCTGGGCTTTAGGACACACCTTTTCTGACAATTTATAGATGAAACAATCACAAAAACTACCTGGAGATGTATTAACGACGACAATGATAGTCATAGCTCTGCTTACGATCATGAATCCAGAGTTCAAGTTGAAACTTTCCTCCATCCAGAGATGTAGCAGCGCCTCAGGCTTCGGTTTGTTTATAAGCCCGGCCTATGCAAACAATCACATCTGCTGCCCAACCCCCCCACACCACCCCACCCCACTCCAATACCCCCCACCCCACTCAACCTTGAAGTCCATTGCACTCTGGCAGCCTGTTTTATCCCTATAGTTTGGCACTAAAACTAAACCTCTTAGTGACCTGAGTGTTTCATGAGGGTGACACCAGAGCACGGGACATAAAACCATCAAACACACACTTAACATGGCTGTACTCTCCTAAAAAAAAAAAAAACTTTCCAGCAGTCACTTCCATACTCTGCATGCAACACTAGATGGTGCCCTGTTCATAGTGATTGACCTGTTGCTGCCCAATTTGACCCGCTCCTGTTGACTGTCCAGGCCTAAAAAAAAAGAAGCGCTGAAGACACCGGTGGAAACGGTAGAAAGAGAAGTCACCGGGGTTTGGAAAAGGAAGCTGAGCTCAGTGAAAAACACATATGGCGGCTGTGTGAAATGTATGCGCTCTCACACCTCAGTGTTTTCCATATATTTACATACATCTGACTCCAGTGGTTGGAGTGAGGCCAGTGCAGTATCAGGCTTTCACAGTCGCTGCTCTGTTTGGGTCGACGGTCAGATGGAGATACTCTGCACCTATTTATGACTGTTTGACCACACACTCAGCGGGGGGTGGGGGGGGGGGCGGTGCATCTTTAGCTCCTTAGCAGGGGTCTTGTTCCCAGTATCTATCTTAGATTGATCTATTCTTGGCTGTCAACAGAGGAAGGGTTTAATCGCCTGTAATTTGAGGTGAAACAGTTTTGTGGAAAACTGACATCAGTGTCCAAAGGAAAAGGCGGGCCGTGCCTCACTGATGTCAGCAAATGCCCAAGATCTGTTTTCTGCATTTCCTGGTCCTGCGGTAGTGTGTGTGTGTGTGTGTGTGTGTGTGTGTGTGTGTGTGTGTGTGCATGCATGTGTGCTAAAACTAGAGAATGATGCAGGATATGTTTTGTATCACATTGTTGGACTGATTGGGGCTGGGTGTGTGCCTTTGTGCCGTGACTGCTTGTGCTTGTGCGTGTGTGTGTGTGCGTATTTATAGAGAAGGTTGAAATGTAGTGCGTGCATGAATCGGTGTGTGTGTGCCAAGGGATTTGAGTGATGAGGGCTTATTGTGTGCGTGTATGTGTGTGCTCAAGCATGTGCCTAAGCGCATTTATATGTGTGTGCACGCATGTGTGCGTGTGTATGCATGTGTAATGACTGGGAGAGGGAGGGAGGGAAGGGGGGGGATCGGTATAGAGTGTGAGTGTGCATCCATGCATGTGTGCGTGCGTGCATGCACTGGAGAGTGTTTATGTTTGTGTGTGCTATATGTATCTATAATGAGTTCTGTGTGTACGCACGCACATCAGTATGTGAGTGACAGGCGGGCGAGTGAGTGTGCATTCATGCATGTGTCTCTCTGCGTGTACTCATCCATGCCTGTGCGTGTGGATTGTGCATCAGTATGGAGGAGGTTGCGTGTGTGTGTGTGTCAGTTCTTATTTGTTTTTATGTATGCATGAGCTTGCATTGCATGTATGTGCATGCGAATGCACACATCATCACTATTTGGGGAATTTACATGTCAGCAGGCTGAATTCTATAATGCAGGTAGTCACATGAATGAATATCCATTTGAGTGTGTGTGTGTGTGTGTGTGTGTGTGTGTGTGTGTGTGTGTGTGTGTGTGTGTGTGTGTGTGTGTGTGTGGTGTGTGTGTGTGGTGTGAGGCATACATACATTTGTGGGGGTTGTGCATCGAGATTCATGTCTGCATAAGTTTATGTGGCTTTCTGAGAGTATATGCACTCTTCAGCCTTGGTTTATGTGTGTGTGTGTGTTTGCATGTATGTGTATATGTGTACGGTGAACACCCGGTTTCCATTACCCCGGCCGGCGTGGCTCCCTCAGCCAGACCACAAACCTCCTGTCTCCACTCTGGCTCCACCCAGCGCTGCCACAGGCTTCCCAGAAAAGAACAGCGTCTAATTAAAAAACTTTAATTACATTCATCTCATCTCTCTCTCTCTTTCTCACTCACACACACACACACACACACACACACACACACACACACACACACACACACTTGGGAAGAATAAAACAACTGTATACAAACAATTCGATGTGATAAATGGGCATGAAAGGCAAAGCCAGCACTTTTCTTTCTCCCCCTGAATGGAATAGCTTTTAATCAGAGCTGCTGACATTCATGAGCCATACAGTCCCCTGTGATGTCGTCCTCCACTTGAGCACCATCTGGATTTTTTCCAGTTCTTAAGGACTTCATGATCATGGTGTCTCTCTGTCCTCCGCTGTCTTTCCTTGAGACGTTTTATATCCTTGATCTGATCTCCAAGGCATCTTAAAACTAGAAGAAAAAAAAAGCATAAATCATCTTACAACTGTGTATCTCTCCTGTTACTGTACAAACACACACTTAGGCTATTAAACTGATTTGCGAGGCAGCACTTAGGGTATAACCCAAATGTAAAATAACACTCGATTAATGGCTCATCTTCAGAGTGGATGTCACATTAATGGAAGGAGGATCTCTAAGGAATGTTCCCTGCGGGTCTCACTCATCACCTTGAACACAGGAGCTCTTATCTGACCAGCTTCTTCCTTTCCCATCAGACCACATAGAAGCAAGGTTTATTAAGGGTGACCCGCCGTGTCCACAGACAAGGTACGTCTTTGTGGATCGGCATTGGCGTTGACCCGCAGAGTCAGACCGGTGGAGGTGGGTTATCGGGCCATCTCCGCAGGGCTGAGAGAGGCGGCCGGATCGCTGCGATCTGCCTGCTGGAGCTCATTGTTCAGGGCCGGACCAGATGTTCCAGCTGAGAGATTACCATCGCATCACTCCTCAGTGTGTAGTCCAGGTCAGCTTTTCCTTTACTACGTCACCGTCCCCCTCCTCTTGCCCTTACTCCTCTCCTCTTGTCTTCTTCTTTTTCCCACCTGCTGTTTTCTCTACATCCTGCTCCACTGTCCTTTCCCCCCGCCCATCTTTCCTCTCCTCCTCTGTGTCCCTGTAACTTGTCCTCTACTACCCTCCTCTTCAATTTATCTGCCCTTTCTTTTCCTCCACGTGTGCTCCAGTATTCTTCCCTCACTCCTTTCCATCCATCTTTTTTTCATTCCTCTTTTGCCCTCCTTTACGCTGTTATAATTTTGTTAATGTTGTATTCTGTAATTCGTGTTCTGCTCTGTACACACATCTATTGTACATCTGTCCTTCCTGGAAGAGGGATCCCTTCTCTGCTGCTCTTTCTGAGGTTTTTTCCCTTTTTTTTGCTCATTTAAAAGGTTTTTTTTAAGGCCTTTCCTCATTCGAACCGAGGGTCTAAGGAGACTGTAAAGCCCCCTGAGGCTTTACAGTGATTTGTGATATTGGGCTTTACAAATAAAATTGACTTAACTCCTCTTCTCTCTTCTCCTTCCTCCTCATCATCATTTTTCCATCCTGTTCCCCCGCTCTTCTCTCCTTTTCATCCTTCTCTCTGCTTTGGCTTTTATGTTTATGATCACACTGTCATCAAACCCTATCAGTTAACATAAGACAAAACTTTATTAATCCCCGAAGGAAATTCTTGTGCCAGATATCGCTCAACAATTTCCACATAAGAATATAAACTATAGGGTTATAAATGTAAAGCGCATAAGGAGTCAATGTTAACTCCAGTGCCTTATAGAATAACAATAGAAATAAGATACATATAGTAAATTATAGTAGAAAAGTATTATTACACATGATATTGATATTATTGTCCTTACTGCTGAAGTGGGAGGTACAGTTTAATGGTCACTGGTAGAAAAAAGACCTCCTATGGTGGGTTATAGTGCACCTCTGTGGTCTCAGTCTATGGCTAAAGGTGCTTTGATATGACTCCAGGCATTGTCCATAATACTGAGTAGTTTCCCAGCATCCTCCCTCCTCTCTCTGACACTTCTACCAAAGACTCCAGCTCCACTCCCAGGACAGATGAGCTTATTGAGTCCATTAGCATCAGCTGCCTTTGCTCTGCGGCCCCAGCACACTACAGCATAGAAGATGACCGGCCACCACTGAGTGATTAAACATCTGCAGTATGGATTCTGTAGACATAAAAAAAAATGTCCTGAGAAAATACAGGCAGCTCTGACCTTTCTTGTACAGAGTCTCTGTGCTTTTAGTCCAGTCCATCTTTTTATCTATGTGGACACTCAGGTTCTTGTATTCCTCGACAATGTCCACCTCTGTTCCCCTGGTGCTGTTCAGCTGTAGTGGAAGGATCCTAACTAAAAAGAGGGCACTAGTATTTTTTAAAGATATTGACTTGATTTGACTTAGGTAGCTGAAGTGTTATCTTCAAATAAACTCCAAAACCATTTTTTACAGAGGAGCATTGCATTTTTAAGCATTATGAAGCCATCTATTAATGACCAGTATGGACAATAGGAATGATTACAGCAAGAAAAAACATGTTTCACTGTTCATTTTGGCACCTGACAACTGACCAAGGCAGACTTGAAAAATTGTGAACCTACCCTTTAAAGTCAGGGGTAACGTTAGCTGGTTAGCTAGCTAGCACTGTTGATTATTTAATGTTAAATAATGAATAAAGAGAGCTCACAAACATGCACTGTTTTTACTGACACTGTTTAGTTTTTGACACTATAAAAAATAAAAAAAATCTCCATATGACCGTCCTCTGTTTTGTAGTCAGTGCTGCACATTTTTTTTGACAAAAATGATAATTTAGCTACTATAGCACTAAGGACACTAATGCCAGTTACTTGGCCTACTTGTTGGTTATAGATAAAGTTAAAGTCACTTTAAATAGGGAAATCTTGATGCTCTAAGTAATTCACAAATTCATTAAAGTCATACTACTTGTATGGCATGAGCTGTTAACACAACCACGATTTGCAAAAAGGCTCGCTGATACCGTTAGTGGAGACTGTGTGTAGCATGCAAAATTAAATGCAAATAAAAAATATGTAGAAAAAAGTGAAATTTGTTTATATACTATAAAGTTAAGGCTAATTAAAAACACTTATTGTGAATATAGAATTCAAGAATTCCTTAAGCCACTTCAAATATTTGAAGGGATGCAACACCTCTGTCTCCGCCCTCTGTATTGCTCGAGGTTATGCATGTAACCAATGTTCCCTGAGCAACGGAAATGATCAGTATGGAGACTACATCCTCACAAAACTGACCTGAAGAACATTTTTCAAAATGCTTGTCAAGGCCAATAAGACAAGGGCAGGGTAAGTCCCGCCCTTTCCCCCGGGGCTACAAAAGACCCTGCTCAGTCTCTGCTCCTCAATCTAAGCTGCACTTCACCGAGCCAAATAGGCGGTGAAGGGTGACTTGTGTTGTACCTCGTTTCCCTCCCTGTGGGAACATTGGTTATATGCATAGCTTCCTTTCGGTCGGTCCTCTTGGTAGAACACATCAGTATGGGGATATAGCATCACGCTCCGAAAACGGTCCTCCAGATAGACTAAGATGAGCTGGCCCTGATACAGTGCAGGGGTGACATCACCTTCCTGCTAAGAGCATGGACTGAGTGATATCCTAGGCTGTCACATCCCGGCTATTATATTTTATGAATGTATGTGGAGAAGCCCAGCTCGCAGCAGATCACACATCCTCCACTGAAATCCCCTTAAATTGGGCCCAAGACGCCATACCCCTGGTGGAGACAGGCCCTGGATTTTCTCCAGAGCCTGTCTGAATAAGCTAGCTGGCTCAATGGCTTGCTGGAAAAACTTGGTGCACTGCGTCTCTGGTGTCTCTGGCAAGTGTCCACCGTCTCAGCCTCGCCTTTACCCAGAGTGATGGCCACCATGCTGGAGAGCCCGAGGATGAAATCTGCTGTCCTCTGTGCTTCATCAAGCAGCTTGGCAGGACCCTCCTACTTTGCCAGGGTCTCTTGTCGATCCTGCAGCTTTTCCATTTAATAAGCCTGCAGAATTGAGGCCATGTTTAGTGCACGATCAGCCCCTGTGCATAGTATATTTTGTCGAGCTGAGAGTTGGAGAATCTGCACTGGTTACTGGGAAGAGTGGGTTTGGTGCTTGCGGTGTTAGACTTCGGTGCCAAATTGACAGACTGTGTAAGCTCATACACAAAGTTGGAGAAAACAGGTAATTTATGTCTCACTGCTGAGTTAGCTAATGGCCAAGAGTCTTGGTTGGAAGATCTCCAGCTCCGAGGACCTGGGAAGTCTCCTCTCTATCTCCAATGAAGGATATTATCCATGTGATCTTCCCATGACTGTCATACTCCCTCAACAAAGTTCACACCTTCAGGTTCAAATTTAGCAGAAGACAGGGAGGCTTCAGATAGATTAGGATCTCTGGAGTTGGAAACAGTGCACGAAGGTCTCCAGGTTAGCAAGTGCTGCTTTAGCACGTAACATGCCGAGACACACTGGGCAGGTATTGTGGGTGTCCGTTTCAGATAGAGAAGATCTGCAAGCACTGGGACACGAATGATGTTTTGCATTCACAGCTTTGCTAGACAACCAGGAAGACCTTGCCATCCCACTTGGCAAGTTAGCTAGCTTAACACATTGTCAGCTTGCTAAATAGGTGTGGAAAGCGGTTTTGTTAGTGAGGTTAAAAAGCCGCACATTAGCTGGATTACATGCAGCAAAGAAGCTAAGTTAGCGTACTAAACAAGCTCTGGTAGCAACACCTTGGGCAGGGTGTTAGCTCACCACCAAGCAGGCAGTTAAATCACAAGCAGGGGTCCTACAAGAGTCAGGCTATAAAAGGTGAAGTGCAGAAAGATTGAGCAGCAGAGAGTGTGTGTAGAGTCTTTTATAGCCCTGCCTGCATCAGTCTCACTGGCCTTGACCAACATTTTGAAAAAGGCTCTTGAGGTTGGTCTCACAAAGACACAATCCCCACACTGATGAGTTGTACTGAGTGAAAGGGAACTTCTCTTCTCATCTCCTTTATCTCCCTCATCCTCCCTTATCTTTTCCTCTCCCCTGCCATCTCCTTGTCTCCCCTACTCTCCCCTCCTGGCTCTCCTCCACTTTGTCTCTTTCCTCTCCTCCCCTCTCTTCTCTCACCTGACCTCCCCAGTCTTCTTTCCACCCCTACTCCTCCTCCTCCTCCTCCCTCCTTTCCCTCTCCTCTTTTCCTCCCTTCCCCTCCTCCCCACCCAGTAGAGATAACAACTGAGGGCTGCTTTTGGTCAAACACAGAGCATGCTGTTGTCCTCCGTTTCCCTCCTCACCTCCTCCCTCCTTCACTTCTGCCCTCTCCTGCTGTTATCAGTCTCAGTCATGGAGGTCTCACTCTAATGAAATTCCCCTGCTGATCACACTGACGGATCTAAAGGCAACGTTTGGAGACCACATCTGGGGAGTTGCTGAGGGCATATAAAAGGAAAAAGCAGCTGTAATCTGATATATAAAAAATGTTACCTGTCGCCCCAATCTGGAATCTGTTACTCAGACGAAAACACTGAACCGATTACAAAATATTTGAGTCAAAAGAAGAAGTTACTTGTTGAGTTATTCAGATTACTGTTTTTCTACCTACTGTAAATAACAGCATCATTTTACATTTCTTTTAGATGTTGTGTGGGATTACACATATATTATCATATATTTAATGCTGGCTGTATATCACAGAGTACCTTGAAATTACTTAAAATAAATACTTTGTTTTATGGCAAAGAGCACTGTAGTCAAATGTCATTATTGTAGTAGTTTGCCTGTGATTCAACAGATAATCATTAATCTGTAACATTCGATCAAATCTATAAAATTCAATAAGGGAATGCAGATTGTAGACTGATATGTTGTCAAATAGACCACGTATTACTTTGTTGGAGTTTACTGCACAAGTTAATAAAGTCATTCAAGTTGTTATGTGCAAAAAAGTACACATAATTTAAAGCAGAAATACTCTTCTTCTTTAATTTATAGAGTTTTGAGTTACACAGAGAATAGTGCCAAAACTTAAATGAACAACAGAACAGAATAAAAAACATACAGTATCTAAACATTCAACACAGTCTCATACAAAAACATACATGTTGGGGGGTATTACAGTGTTTCTTAAACTAAATCATATTCAATATGTCCACTACCATAAAACCATGCATCTCCAAAATGTCAACTTTTTCATAAGCTAAGAGAAACAAGTCTGTTTTCAGTTTCGGGGGAATGTAAATGGTTCATTTAGCTTGAGAGGAATTTTTTTTTACAAACTTTGGAGAAACGTGGTTTTCATTGGACAGCAACACAGCAGAGATATTCTTGGGATCAACAGGTAACCCGAACAGGAGAAATCCCTGCAGATATTTTCACATCATATCAGGAAAAACACAGGTGTTGCTAATAACATTAATAACAACTTCATTCCTTGTACGTGTTCCAGTTTCAGGGCCCTGATGTTTGTGCAATGACCAATTATTAATGTTATAAGTAACACCTGTGCTTTTCCTGCTCCCTGCTGTGAAAAAGGTCTGATATCACTTTGAATCTGTTTTAAATGACAAAACAAACAACACTACATGTTCATGACTGATAAAATCAAAAGTTATAGGACTAAACTATCCGACACGTGATTCCTTTCTGGCCTTTAAGTGTGGGTTTATACCAGGCAGGGAGTTCTGGTCCTCTGAAATGATGCGAACGTGGAAGTAACTTAAAACTGCATTCTATCAAAAGGCCACCAGGGGGCGACCGTTTTGGTGTCAAAAGGACTTCCGTCTCTATACAAGTCAATGGAGAATTCACCAACTTTTCACTTGATTTCTAACCTCAGTAAACGTTTTCAAAATGTGTTTATGGTCTCAATCGCTAGTTTAAAGCCTTCTTCAATGCAGTATGATGTTCATTTGTGACATTTTGACCTCCCTGATTTTATATGTGACGATAAAGCAGGGTATGCATTAGGGCGTGGCTACGTCGTGATTGACAGGTTGATTGGTTCACAGGTTCAGGAGGGCGCCTCTTGCTCCTCCTGATGCCCATATAAGTAGAATCCGTGTTTTTATTTTTCCCAGCATGCACCGGAAATTTTCAAGATGGCACTTCTCAGATCTGAAACTATTCGCTTCCAAACAGCAGTCCACAAACCAATGGGTGACGTCAAGGATGTTATGTCCATTTTATATACAGTCTATGGTTTATACTGTATAGTACACTTTTTTCTCAGCCTCACCTAACTAAAACCTACCATCTAGTGTAACTCTACATACCATCTAATCATAGAGAATGCATTTTTCAGTTTTCCCCTATACCTCAACCTGACTCGCTCCATAATTCGCCTAATGAGATGCACCTGTTGTCACTTTCACTGATTAAAGCAGACGATCTGGGAACCAGAGCCTATAGTGAAAACTGGGGAGGTGCACCCTTTTCATACACATCAATGCAAAAACATGAAACAGGTTTTCACATAAAGCCTGCAAACATTAAAGGCAAAGGCTTTATGTATGTATGACTTGCCAACTGGAGACTAGATTGAAGCCTTTACTGTGGTGTACAAAGCCTATAAATTCAGTTAAGATGCTATCTGATTATCAGTAAACTAATGCCTGGAGTGTTTGAGCCATGAATGGTTACACTATGTATTCACTGACTGATGTAATCTGTTTATGTGTTACAGTACAGATCACTGTATATTTGCATCCATGGTTTTAAGATTATTAATTTATATTTGGATCAGTAGATTGATTTTCTGCCAAACAAAAAATTATATCTAACTCTGAACTAATTTACACAAGGATTTGTATACATCTTTAATTTAGATTTAGCTGATAAATGTTGCGTATTACTTAAGAAGTTCATTTTTCAAACGTCTTCCATGTTTGAAATGACCTCTTAGACCAGGTGGTACGTCTCTTAACAATAAACGTACAGCAAAGCATGTTTTCTTTCAGATTTGAGGGTGTGTTTTTTTTTTAAAGCTGTCAAAAGTATTTCAAATAAAACTGAGGAGGAATCAATGATGAATCCCCAATGGAGCATTTAACCAGTCACATAAACACAATGAGTTAAACCTATGAAATGATTTGAATGATTGCCTTTTAACCTCACACTGTAATTTGTTTCGAAAGACGTCCTTGATTTACTTGCGTGACATAGGAAATGATCCAAATTGCATTTCACTTACAAGGTTCTTGGAAGAGTAAGATCCTTTTCCAAATCATCTTCGTAATCGTCTCCAGACACAACTCGGGGTAAAGGCAGCCCACTTTCTGTCTTCCTCCACCTCATGGATCACGACCCCACGATCACAAGTTATTCTGTGGTTTCTCCCTTCGGGGGGAAGAGGTCGCAACTCTTTACAGAAGAAGTGAATCTGTGTGTTATTCTGAACCCGGAGAGTTTACTCTGACGCTCTCTGCTTGAGATGCAGATGTGTGTCTGGCTGTTTTCGAGGAGCACGTCAACCCGAACGACCTCAACAATATTGTCATTAAGGCCTGTCAAAGCAGAGATGGAGGTGAAGCAAACATCTCATACAGCTGAATAATAATTGAATCCTCTATGGTTGCGGTGCAGAGAACAATACCTGCACATACCTGTTGAAATGTTGCTTTATATCCTTTTTCCTCTGCAGGTGGTCAAATATCAATTATCAGTGGTTGTTTCTGCAGTCTGTCGGCAGGAGTCTTTTTTAATTTAGTGTTTAATATGAGGACGCCCCTGCTGAGGCTTCAATCTCTCGTCTGCTTGGCCTCTGTCTGTCTCGTCTATGTCTGAAGATGAAGGGGGAACTTTGATGTCAGCCAGCCACGTTGGGGTCTGGGTTCATGAGAGGGGCCTCTGTTTTCTTCTGCCAGACGCTCAGACCGCAGGACCCTCGCTGGGCAACACACAAGGTTAGAAGGAGTCCCTGAAAACATTGACTCATCACTAGATGTGCACTTTGGTGTAATTTAATATGAAAATACATCTTACGTGCATAATTCTCTGTTTCTTTTTTTAAAGGAGAGAACAGAAAACAATGGGCAACAATAATGACACACAGTTGTACAGTAAGACCAATTTTACTCATTTTCTGGTGACAGTGGCCCCTGCCCTATTTTACCTTGTTTGTGTTCGTGTCTCAAAGGGACACTTTAGTGCCTCATTTTTGCCCTTATGTCACACAAAATGGGCACGTGAACAACCAAAGTGTCTCCTAAATGCTCCTCTGGTCAACTCAAGTGCCACTATGCTGTTATGTAATTGCAAAAATGAACCATAACCCTAAAACCCTACATAGAAAAATGTCCTTTTTGCCTCCTTTACCTCAGAGGGCCCATCACGTAACAGCTACCAAATGCTGTTTTTTTCAGATGTTGAAGAAAGAAAGTTAAGAAGTACAAAGACAATGTGTCTTTTTCATTTGAATACATTTCCATTTAAAACTCTCTCGCATGGATTAGCATGAAACAATGGTGGTTTGATTAATCCTTGGATGAACAGCCAAATAAAAGAGCAGCACACAAAAATCTGAAGCAAAAAGAAAATCCATTAAAAAATCCAATAAAAACAAGCAGTTGATGCAGTGAATAATATATGTTAAAAAAAACAACATACAAACAGACATGATCCTCCCAAAAACAAACAAGAGAAGCCATTTTTCAAGGGTAAATTCAAACTTGCTAGAAGTTTATTGGGCCAGTGTCAAGCCGCAATCACTACAGCTGACTTACCATCTTATGAAGTTGGGGCCAAAACGTTGGCCAATAGTAGCTTATTAACTCATCCAGAAGACAAGAAGCAACCCTACTATTTACTTACAGTCATGTTTATTTCAACCTAATGAATATAAATCCAATATCCACTGGAAAACGGGCTGGAAAACCAAAACCAAAAGAGGCTAAAAAGTTGTGTAAAACTGAAAGGAACTGCAGAGCTAGGTGATGAGTTTGTTACAACTACTAAGTGCCATCTCTCACATTACACATTATGTTCATTTGATCCATTGTTAAAAAAAAGAAGATAAGTGCAGCAATAAATGGTGATTTTGACTTTGTATAATACACCTGTCACACCTGTTGCTCAAAAATGACATGCATGGCATCACTTCCTCACTATCTTACTGCCTGTTTCATAACATTTTGCAACCTTCATCATATTAGAAGCTTTAAAACTAAGAGCTTAAAGAAAGTGAATTTTCCTTTCTGACATTTAAACCATTTAACTTCACAGGAAATGAACTCTCTGCATTAAAAAAACACCCCAAAAAACACCCCAACAATGACCACTATGCTCTGCAGTTGTCACCAAAATCTAAGCAACACAAATCCGGAGACAACCACTTTAAACTTCACCCTGAATGCGTCTGCTTTTATCCCCTCACACATGACTCTAATCAGTCCAGATCCGGCGTTATCAGCAGCTGTAGCCTCCTCTGATCCGCAGAGAGCGGCGCACATGAACAGCGAAGGCCTTGTCTCAAAACCATCACAAGTGGTCAACAGCCAGCACCGCAGCCAAAAGTTTTGAACTCATTATCTGGCAACAACCACCCGACATCATGTAATGTGGTGGCTCAGCAAAGGCGGTTTAGCGGTTATTCAATCAGAGCAATGTTGTGGCTGACATTTTCAAAGGAAATCTCCTAATTTTCTAGGTAGAGCCTTGCCAGCCTGCTAAATGAGGGAAAATAGAACAAAGCGAGCGAGTGGAAAGATATGCAACCGTCAGAAGAGTTTGCAGTTGTTACGCTCACATACTTTCCTAGGAAATCATCTGAAGCCGTGTTTATCACCATCAAACCAAACGACTGAGTTCTTTACACTTGAAGACCCGAACGGGGATTAAAAGCTGGGACATTTATCTGCCATATTCCCACAATCTAAGATTTCAAACCGAGGCTTAGCGGTGGTAGGGGCTCCCGTCGGAGGAATGAAAGGACTGTTTTTACATTTGAGTGTGGGATCAGTGAGGGTCACATAGCTCAAGTGCCTAAAATCCAACCTGCTGTCATAAACACCTCGTATGGGAGAAGGTCAGCCGCCCGCTTTCAGAGGGATTTCAACCCCCTCCAGCCCCAACAGTTGCTGCACAAAATGGACACAGTGTGTGAGGAACAGGTGGAGTGACGATGACGATACCGTTGTGAGAGGTTAAAATAGGGTGTCATGTGCTCAAGAAGGGGTGATCTATTTCTCTACACATCTGCGAGACACTAAAGCTGAAGATAATGCTGCTTCGGAGCAACAAAAGCGAGGGGCGAGGGGACAGTTAGTTTGATTTATACCAACGACACACCAGAAACAGCTTATGGGAGTGGAGCGTGTGAATGTAAACAGGATACTCTAATTCTATACACACACTCACTTAGTGCATGCCTTTCCCCGCAGTGTACACACACCTATGACACGGCCCTGTTGGCTGTCGGGCGGGCTTTCTGAAAAGGTTAAGAAACTCAGATGATTAAATGGCTCCTTAGGTGAATAATTCACCAGCTCGATAAAAAAGTTGATGCGAGCCGAGGGCTTGAAACTCAAGTGCTGGAGGAAAAAAAAAAAAGTGGATAAGCTTTGAACGTGCACTCCCTGCTCAAGCATCACCACCACCTTTCACACACACACACACACACACACACACACACACACACAGATACACAAACGGAGACGTGCACACATAAGTTAAACATGTGCATAGGTGTCTGGCAACGGATCTTATATCTAAAGCACTTTAAACATAAACACGTGATCTCATGTGTTTCCTATCCGTCATGTCATGGACCCAGATGGATGAGGACGGTGGAGGAAGGGTTGTGATTTATCGACAGCTCCTTTATGACTCTCCACACCTTCATTAATTCAAATGTTAGACTGTTATTTTTTTCCCTCCAAGGTAAGGTAAAGGAAAATGTCACTGCAAAGATGAATGAGCTGACACTGACACATTTGTTCCTGTCCCAAGGGAAGATTTGTCATTATTAAGTGAGCTAGTTAATAATTGATTTCATTAGCTCTTTTATCAACCTACCCTCATCCATCACTGCCCATTACCTGAACTAAGTGTAAAACTTCAAATTTAAGCGCTAACTTTTTAAGTTTTTTCCCTTTATATCTTCTTACAGATATTTAAAGGGTTGTTTCACCCAATTACAAAAGTCATATTTTATCATTTATCCTTCATGGTCTTATCTAACCTTGTAGATTAAAGTATATCTGTTGTGGTTTAAGGATAACTATATCGTTTTCATGTGGAACTACCAGAGACTGTATATAAAATGGATGTAACATCGGTGACGTCACCCATTTGTTTGTGGACTGCTGCTTGGAAGCGAATAGTTTCAGATCTGGGCAGCGCCATCTTGAAAATTTCCGGTGCATGCCGGGTAAAAAAAAAACAAATCTACTTATATGGGCATCAGGAGGAGCATGAGGCGCCCTCCTGAACCTGTGAACCAATCAACCTGTCAATCACGACATAGCCACGCCCTAATGCATACCCTGCTTTATCGTCAAATATAAAATCAGGGAGGCCAAAATGTCCCAAATGAACATCATACCGCATTGAAGAAGGCTTTAAACTAGCGATTGAGACCATAAACACATTTTGAAAACGTTTACTGAGGTTATAAATCAAGTGAGAAGTTGGTGAATTCTCCATTGACTTGTATAGAGACGGAAGTCCTTTTGACACCAAAACGGTCGCCCCCTGGTGGCCTTTTGATAGAATGCAGTTTTAAGTTACTTCCGCGTTCGCATCATTTCAGAGCACCAGAACTCCCCGCCTGGGAACTACTGAAATTTTCAAATGTGGACTATTCAGAGTAAAGGCCCCTGGACAGTGTGTGCAGAGTGATCTTGCAGGTTCATGGAGTGTCACATTGTGCAAGATGGAGCTAAAGCATAAAAATCTTGCTCACAATCTGTTTCAGACTGTATGATAACAGTTTCGAGGCATGTCAGATTGTGCAAGCAAAGACACGTCGTATATCAGCGCTGCTCTCATGTTTTGAAAATATAGCAACAAAAAAAAGAACAAGGTTTTGGCACTGCACTGACACCTTTTTCATACCTTTACAGCAGTTAGAATCATTGTTTTTATATTAAAGGATAGGTAATCAGTTTTTCAGTCAGGAGCCCAAATGAACACTGAAAGAGGTTTTCCTCACTGTAATCATTCCTCCTGTTTATTTTTGTCAGTTAAAAGATCCCTTACAATGCACAACATGTTGTAGCGACAGTCACATGGTGAAAATGTGGTTCTAAATTTCTGACATGGTTAGAATCTTGATGAAGGCTGTCTTTGGATATGAATTGGCAGTCAGCTGACATAATGTTATCTCGAACCACCATTTTGGATTGACAAACAAAGATTTCATTTTCATTCAGGAGAGCCCAAAATTGCTCAATGTGTAGGCCTTAATTAATTTAATAATTAATTATCTTCGTTACTGAAATTCCATTTACCTTCATCGAGATAAGTTTAGGATGACAGAGATATAAAAACCTGGGCAAATAAAACCAAAGCCACACTATTTATGTTACTAAAAAACACTTGTGGTAAGTTAGTACAGTATTTATGTGGACTAATCCTTTTAGTGAGTGATTGCATTGATTTGCATCTTGCAACAATGACCAATATGATTGAAATCCTGTAACACATCCTGTTACATCCAGATCTGAACCCATTCAGACACATTGAAAACATTAAGGGTTTCAACTCTTTTTTCTTTCTTTTTTTGTTTTGTTTAATTTTTTTTCAAAAGATTCTACGCAAGGCGAACGCCCACTCCAATCTGCATCTGTGGGTTGCTGGTACACATTGAGGCGGTCCTCTAATGAGAAGCATTCCTGCCTGAGAGAGCGGAAAAGATGGCCGGTCTGCAAGTCCTTTAATTTCCGAGATTTGTACCTTTGATTTTGGCTTCCCCCTAATCGCCCCACTCCAACGACACCAGGTTGCCTGTGTGTGTATGTTTGTTTGTGTCTAAAGGGGCGGGGGATTCACACATGTGGTTCTGGCTAGCCTTCAAGGGTAGGCCACATGTTAGTGGAGTTGCTATCTGCTTGGCGAGGTGAGGTGGTGCTGAGGAGGAAATGTGATAGGCGAATGCTTTTTCTGCCTCCGTCCCACGGCGAGGAATGCAGACAGTTTGGTTGGGGGGTATGTCATTACTCCCAAAATGAGAAAAAAAAATCTAATGTTGCCATTACTGATGTCAGTGAAGTCTGGCTCCTGTACTGTATGTCATAGCGTATGATTGCACACGGGTCAATCCAGTGCAGAACTGAAAAACATCTGGTGACATTCGAATGACTTACACACACATACAGTGAGCTGTTATGCTTCAATGGATGACCACAGTCAGAAAAAGATATAAAGGTAAAATCAAAATAAAGGAATGTTCTTTCCATATAATTAATCATACACACGACAGAGGAACCTGTAGTCAAAAATGCATATTAACCTTTTTATGTGATTTCACCTCTCAATCCCCTTAAATTTCCCCTCTAGTGGTTTAAAGTAATGATTGCTTGTTCCAACACTTAATCAGTATTTTTATGGCTCCACCAGATGTGTTATACATCATTTTATGCAAAGCTCTTCTAATTCAGTTTGACATTTGCGGTATCTTTGGAAACTTTGGGGTCTCCGCTAGAATTTAAGAACAATGTTTTGGCCACATGACAGTTTTGCAGCATTTCAAGGGTTCAAGAGGGTAAAGTTCAAAAAGCCAAATTGACTTGAACAAGATGTATATTACATAATGCTCTTGCTCTATTTACACAAGCTGATGTAAAATGATATTAGTAATACAATTAGTTCAATTATCTACTAAAATGACTTCATAAGATATTTTATATGACTAAAACACATTTTATTAAACTTATAGTAACCCACTCAGGCTAAATCCATTTCTGTGTCAGTTGGTAAATATCCTACATTTCCCAGGATGCATTTTCCCCAAACTCGTTCCATTCAGCTGTGTCCTACAGGTGTTTCTCCAACTGAGTCAAGTCCACCAGGAAATTAAAACACAGCTTGTGACTGCATCACATTAAGGTAACTTCAGTCTCTCCTCCATTGATTTCTCTTCAAACAGTTGCACAGTGCTTAATGCTAAATGTTGAGTCTTTTGATTCTGCTGTTTGCTGTTGATGTTTTGGAAAGATGAAACGCTGTGTGTGGTCAAACTGCATTTTAGGTGCAACAGAAATATCTCATTACTGTCTGTGTTCATAGAAATAAGATAAATGCATCCAAATAACAACCAAATGGAGGAAGGGCTGACGGATTAGCAGCAGGTATTTGGTTGGTGCTGAAGTGTTTAAATGGGGATTTCTCCAGTTTTTTCATGATGTGTTTTAAGACTTCTAATCCATATTGGCTTTAATAATTAAAGTATGAGATTTTATTCTTGATCTTGGGAACAGTAGTTGTAAGTAGTAGTAGTCAAAACTGTCCAAACTAAAGGTCCACTATTTTCAGAGCTTCATCTATAGCTCATCAGAAAAGATGAGAAGAGAAGAGAAGAGCTTATTACTGGACTATTAGTTGGGATTGATTTGTCAGACTGATGTATCCATGGTCAAAAATGGACTTTCATGCTTACATGCTTCTCTGTAATCATGAACTGATATATTTTTAGTGTCCTTTAGCACATTAGCACATTGTGAAAGTAGTTTACCTGTCCGGTACTGTGTGGAAACATCTGGGCTCGCTCGTTTAGCATCTGCTGGAAGAGAAGCAGTGTCAAGTCAAATCTCATCGCTCTTTGACACTGACCCAGTTTTGCAACATTTGGCAGGAGACAGGATTGTTTGTGGCTTGGATTGAGTGTTCCTCTTTTTTTTTTGTTCACCAGGATTTTACAAGATATGAGGGATAAAGGCATTTCGGGCTTGTTTTAAAAGACTGTGTGTGTGTGGTTGTGTCTAAACAAATGTCATCTGTTGGAAAATGGGGCATTGAATGTAGCTTTCTCAGACTTTGTAGAGCTATTAACACTTAAATTGGTTGCTTTCAGAGTGTTTTAGTGTCTTTTAGCTCTTTGTTTTGGTTTTGGGATCTGCAACTTTGCTGTTTTGGTTCACTTTCACCTCTCTCATCATCACCATTTCAGACACATAAGACAATTTTTCACAGCCAAATTAATAGCTCATTATAAAAACATTGTATTGTACACTAAGGGCCTGATTTACTAAGATCCCAAATAGTGGGTACTAAATTGCGTGCACGGTGCAATAGATTGTGCGTGCCGTTTGCGTGTGTTTTGCAGGTGATCTACTAAGAATAACTGTGTAAATGAAAACAGGTGCAACAGGGTGCAGACAGCAGTATTTAAATGAGGGTTTTGTGTCTTTATGGAGAGTTTGGACGAGCAGAAAGCTGCAAGTGCAAAATGAAATGTGATCAGGTTCTAGTGGAAGAGGTTAACTAATATATTGAGTTATAGCAACAACAAATATTACCAGAGAAACCAACATATGGGAGAGTATTAGTGACAAAGTCAATGCTGTTATTCCACTCCAAAATTATTAACAAGGGTGGAAAAACTCTGTCCTGTGCGTATTCTGTCATTGTGCTTCCGTCTCCTCGTCTCCATAGTAACAGCCGGTTAATGCCTGCCCTTCAAAGGTATTATATATAGACACAGTTAGCGTCAGAAAAAATACCTTCAGGTTTGGTAAATCACAATGCGTGTGCTAAATAACATATTTGCATTTTCTCCTCCCTGTATTTTGCACACTGAGGTTGAAACGCCTCATATTACATTCATTATGGTAAACTACTAATATTACATTCATTATGGTAAACTACTAATATTACATTCATTATGGTAAACTACTAAATGGACAGCGTGTACTATCTTGCACAGTTGAAAGACGCAAACCTCAGTTCACTGCGTTAGTAGATCAGCTTGCACATTTTTTGCGGGTGATGTCAAGTTTGCACACGTTTCTACACACGCAAACCTTTAGTAAATCAGGCCCTAAATGTGCAGCATCAGACAGCAAAGTTAGCAACTAGCCTGTGAACACAATGAAGTAAAGACTTAATTTCTCTCAGGAGTGGAGAGTGGAGCTAAAAGGGGTATAAATATTTGTGGGGTGATTAAAAAAACACAAATGAATGTGTGTTGCTTTCAGTCTGCTGGATGTGAAAATAGATATTTATCGCTGACTTCTTTATCATATCAACTTTATGAGTTAATAATATTTCTGTGAGCTACAATTTGAACCACAACATGCTTAGAAAACCAGAAAAATTGCAAAAGATTTCTATAATTGAAGCAATCTTTAAGGACAAGAGGCTACCTTAGTTTAAGTTTGTTATTTCTGATTTTACCCTTTGGTTTGATTTTTCTACTTAAAACTGACAATTGGAGATTAATTTGTACATTTGGGCTTAGATGAAATGCTCCACTGAGGTCACGACATTAGCTTGATAACAATCTCATAAAATCAGATTCTTTGGAAGGAACATCTGCTCCCACAACCTCCAAAATGACAGTCTATCCCTCCATGTGGCTTTGTCAACAGAATTTACCAGAGAACTTTTTCGTCCAAACACTGAGTAGTAATAATTTTAACAGTCTTTGGGTTACTGGTCGGTGCTCGTTGCATGGCGAGGTAGCTGGCAGAGCGAAACTCCTACGGGTCAGAAGCCTCAGAGCTGTGGAACAGATGCACACGATTAACTCAGGCTACTTCAGATTAGCCGCCTTTTGAAGTTCAAGTTCCTTTTTTTTGTGACATTTTCTTTTGGAGACCAGCGATGCCTTGTAACCCGAGACAGAGGGGAGGGGTGGGTGGGATGGGAGGAGGTGTGGGGGTCTTTTTGGGTGGTCTGTCCCGGAATGAGGAATGCTGAACGTTTGCCTTTGAGCTCATACAGATTGCTGTGTCGCTCAGTATCTGATCTGGCCCTAAACCCAAACCTTACCACCTCTAAACATGCACACTGGGTCTTTGCAGCAATCAGCATTACTGTTTTCATCAGCCAATACTGCTTGATTTATTATCGCCTTAACAATCCTCTGACTGTTTTCAGTATTGTTTGCAAAAAAGAAGATCCATAGCAAGAATCTCAGTGCAGCATGGGGACATTTTACTTTTTAAAAGGTTTCAAAGGATATTTTTAAACAGTTAAAGATTTAATTAAATACAATCAGTTACAAAAAATAATCACAACTGACAAATAATAATGACTTCTTTGGTTCAGACAATGATGAATGAATTAAAACGTGTCATTGAATTCATTCACAGTCATTTTAATCAAAAGTTAGTGCCATTTTTCAAGTTAAACTACTGGAGATTTACAGTATTTACTGACTTGGAGCATCTCTCTATTTGCATATTTTCTGTATGTTTACACTACGGTTTTATTACTGTTGTAAATTATTGTTTATACCAGCAGGTGAAAGCTAGGTCGTTTATTTAACCCCAATCTATGACCTTATCCTCACACTTTCCTCAAAACTATTTTTGGGTCAAATTCTCTAAAATTGGAATTGTTTTTTTATTATGACCTTTATTATAATAAGCCTTTCAAATGTACTTTGTCCTTGATGAAAGCAGGCTACACTCTCTATGAGCCTTTTTACCCTTGATCAGTCCTTTCATTGCCACCTTTTTATTACTGAAGAAACCAACACATGTTGACGACAATCACCCCTGAAATACAAAATGATGACAGGTTTAATGTTCATCTGGCTTCTGTTAGATCTCCTGCAGCAGTCAGGGTGTGTTTCGACGGGCCATTTATACAGACACACAGACATTAGGGTGTCTACAGCACTATTAATGGTCAAGGACACAAAGCATAATATTTCTTCGACATCCAGTTTTGTGTGATCAATACATTTGTCATGAAACAACAATACTGTGTGACATACTGTATATATCAGTGGTAAGCTTCAGGATGTTGCTAGCTGAGCTGCAGTTTGGCTTAGAAGTGGAGTTTCCTGTTCAACAAGGCTATACATAGTTGTTTTATGTTGTGTGTTAATGATAGAAATACTTTGAGTTTCACTATGAATGAAAAGCTCAGTACAAATTAAATGTATTATTATTACTATCAGTTACATTCACGTTGCATCCCAGGTGACAAACATAAGCTAAACAGATAAAAACAATAAAAAACAGCACTGAGGAGTTAGTACTTTAAGCAAACAAAAGCTCTGGAAGCCTGAAGCCATCATAAAATCTTAATAGCCTATATAAATGTCAAGATATATAGGTTAATGTAACATGCGAATTTCCGCTCTGGGGATCAATGAAGTCTTATCTTACTGTGAATAAACATTTTACAGCCTTGAAACATAAAACCTATAGACCATCACATCCTGCTAGTCTCTGCAGCATCAGCCCAAAAAAAATGATGAATTTCTCTATTTAAACATGTGAGTGTACAAGTGTACGACAGCCTGAGAGCATGTGGTGGTGCAAAGTGACACTGAGGCAGAGACAAACACTTGGTCTGTGCTTGTGATCCTTTGCCTTTGATCTAAAATGAGAGATACGTATTTCCTCTCTGCAAAACTAAAGCTGTACATCACACCTAAGTTAGTAGGTACAGGCAGGCAGTACTTAAAGGATGAGTGCATAGTTTGTTTATCTTCAACTCTGATAACCAGTCACAATCATTTTAGCCTCTAGCCGTCTAATATTTACCAAATGGTTTTGCAGGGTTTTTTTTTTAATGTGACAAAGTGGTCGAAATGGCTTCTCTGGTGTCATCTAATGAAGCTTAGCGAAAGTTCAGTCAGAAGACATACAGGCATAACTGGTAACTTCTGCCTCCTTCAAGCATGCTCATCTATTACCTAGATTTCTATGTCTAAGGGCGTTATTTTAATTGTTGCCAGTCACCTGTCAATCTCAGCAACCAATAGCAAAACGCCACACTTCAGCCTTAGCCAATCATCCTGTAGCGGTCCGTTTAAAATGTGCCTCTCTCCCTTTGCTTCAGTCCTGTCATACAGCTGTTCCTGCGCCCCACCACCTCCCCATCTCCGCCATTCTCTAAAGGATATGCAGTCTATTCCCATCTGCCATCTTCTCTTCAGTCTCATCAGCAATCACCACCACCAGTGTCTGGACTTCATAGGGGATCTACATATATATATATATATGCAGCCGTTCAGAGATGATTCCTCGTGGAGTTCAAGCGCCAAAGACTTTGTCATTACTAAGATTTTGTTCATTATATATTTACAAATAAATATCTATTTACTTGTCTCTCCTGATTGAAATAGTCCTGCCTGTAAAAAAAAGCAGCTTTACATTGCAACACCTAAATGTACAATCTATATTATTGCGTTATTTTCACTAAACTATTGAAAATGTTAACTTTTAAATCTTTTTCCAATAGCAAGGCGTGCACACACACACAGTATTTAAACCCTGCCTGTAAGTGTTAGTGTGCTGTGGTGATTAAAGTGAGTCTAGGACAGTTATTAACCTATAGCCCTGCAAGTGAAAATACAGGAAAATGTAGACTGTTTGGAGCCGATATTGCATAATAGTATTAATTCATAAAGTGTGTAAGCAAAAAAAAAAAAAGAAAAGAAAAGAAAAGAAAGAAAAGATCCTTGGCTTTGAAGAAGAAACAGTCACCGTTCACAAAACGTGGTGCTTCATTTGTCCCTTACATAAATCTGATATGCAGTTATAAAATGGAAACCAAATGTTTATAAATGATGAACTATTTGGTTACATCTGCTAACATATGTGTCACAGAATTGGATAAATGTGTTCCCTCTTCTTCTTCTTCTTCTTCTTCTTCTTCTCCGTAACAACAAAAAAAGAAAAAACATACCAAGCGTTTAAAGGGTTATGTTTTTCTGTGCATGGTTCTGGATAATCCTAATAAAATTAAAGGCAGAGAAGCTAGGGATAGTGATGGAAAGCCACATGAAAATAATAATGCCAGTTCTCCATGAAGTTGTCCTGATGAAAACATGACTGCATCCATTTAGAGCAGCCAAGAGGAATTTTGTGTTGCTGCCCACTACTTTTGATGAGCCCCTCTATAAATAGCGGTAAATAGAACAATTATGAGAGGATTGTTTTTGCTTTACTGTAATCATAATGTGGGTTAACAGAGATGATAAAAGCATTCATCTGAATCTGCTTAGTTATTTGAAAGCTGAAAAACAAAATTGTCCACCAGAAATGTAGATTTTATCATTTTTAGAAGTGCAGCCTACAAAACAGTAAGAAAAAAGGGAATAAACCAATTTAAAAATATATCAATTAACAGCAGTACTTTGAAATATAACCTTACTGTTAAAACTTCTATGCAAATTGCAGGCACTTTGACAGCTTATGAGGCAAGTGTTTGAAGATAGTTTAGATATTGTCCGACATTTTCCTCGGTCACTCCTTCCATCTGTTTCCAACCTGCTTGAGGAACCAGACGAAACTGTCCTGCCAAGAGATGGAGTCAGTGAAATGTTTGAAAATCCATTGCCTCGCAACTCATCAGTAATGAAGTGTTTGAAACACTGCGGTCTGGAGAGGAGATTGGGGAATGAGACGGTTTCAGGCTCTGTGACAAATCCTCTGCAGGTTTCTAATGGCTGAAAGAGTCGTAAAACGGCCTCGGTCTGGTCATTAATAAACTTAAACCTAAAGCAATGAGACACTTTTGTTAATATCTTCTTAAGTCACATTAAGACTTTCTCAATATTTCACTTAAAATGGCGGTGAGGGAATCACATCTGGACTTTTCTGACGGGCGGACATGTTAGCATGCTGAATTAAACCCCAAAATATTTCACTGTTGAAATTAAATTATTCAAGCCAAGAGTTAAACTCTGCTTCACAGATGTATTTTCATTTCCAAAGAAAGCAAATAAAAGGTTTAACCAAGAGTTGGACATCAGTTAAGAAGACAATTATGGCTTCGTCTACATTCTTTTGATTGTCTATACTGGTACTAATTTCTAACAGGGCATACTCTATGTTTGGCAGGAAGTTAAAAGGTTGGAGTTGGAATATATCCTCACAACTATAGCAAAAATAATCTAATCTTAAAAGTCTGTTTACTGGTTTATGAAGCATTCAACCACATCAGCACATGAAACTGGCTCAGATGTCTTTATGTGGCCCTAGTATGAAACTAGCCGTGTGATAAGAGGTAGCTTTATTAGAGACTCCTGGTCAATTAAGTCAGTGTTGATGCCGTGACTGGTTTTGATCTGGTGTTTTCAGTAAGCTGATGTTGCCTGTCTCCGGTCTTCATTCAGTATCTTGTCCAAGTTTCATGCCATTTCATTGATAGAGTGTTTTCCACAGCTGTCACATGTGTTACGCATCACTTTAGTCTTGTTTTCAGGGTGTACGAACAGAGATTTTAAGGTTTTCAATGGTTTCTAGTACGTGCTGATTCCTCGTGTCTTCGAGAGTCTGGCTGGACGTTCTGATAGGCCAGCTGTGTACAGGAGTCCTGGTAGGATGGTTGTGGTGGCTTGATGCTTACTAACAACGAAACAGGTCATTTTTCACTGCCTTACAAAATAATCCATGAGAGCAATTTATGGTCTACCACCCCTATTCTCAGGATTGCTTGTTAGTGCCTTGCAAAACTTTACAAAAAGGATCCATATGAATGTTTTCTAATCTGCCACCTCTTAGTCAAATAAAGGTGTTTTACGGCCTGCACTGATTAGTCCTGTTGAGTCAGACTTGGATTCATTTGTTCAATCAGTGCAATTCATTTTGGCAGATCTGAACACAACAGTCGATCTCAATCTGGTCCTAAACAAACTCTGCAGCAGCTTGTTTGTGTCGAGGACATTATCCAACCCAACTACTAGGCGTACTCTGCAAGTCCGAGCTGAGCGTCTCCCGTAGCCAGGTGGGCTTAGCATACGGGGATGACCTGAACTGTTGTAACCATAGACTGTATATAAGAAATGGACGTAACATCCGTGACGTCACCCAATGGTTTGTGGACTGCTGCTCGGAAGCCAATAGTTTCGGATCTGAGCAGCGCCATCTGGAAAATTTCCGGTGCATGCTGGGAAAAATAAAAACACGGATTTTACTTATATGGGCATCAGGAGGAGCATGAGGCGCCCTCCTGAACCTGTGAACCAATCAACCTGTCAATCACGACGTAGCCACGCCCTAATGCATACCCTGCTTTATCGTCAAATATAAAATCAGGGAGGCCAAAATGTCCCAAATGAACATCATACTGCATTGAAGAAGGCTTTAAACTAGCGATTGAGACCATAAACACATTTTGAAAATGTTTACTGAGGTTAGAAATCAAGTGAGAAGTTGGTGAATTCTCCATTGACTTGTATATAGACGGAAGTCCTTTTGACACCAAAACGGTCGCCCCCTGGTGGCCTTTTGATAGAATGCAGTTTTAAATTACTTCCGCGTTGGCATCAATTCAGAGGACCGGAACTCCCCGCCTGGTTGTAACAAAAAAACGTTGTATTTGGCCGTAGGACCTTCATCGGGGACCTTCTTCCTGTGTTCTTGCTATCACTGCAGACAGTTTAACCAACATATCCACTGATTCGGACCAAGCAAACTACAGGTTCGAAAATGCCCTAAAACTACGTAAACATTTTGGAAAGATTGCAGTCATTGTTAAAAGAAACCAACATCGTCTTTTCGAATCGTGTGCCACATAACCACAACATCAGCGGTTTGATTCCAGCTGTGTGAAATCGTTGCATGTCATCTCCCATCTGTCTCTCCCTTTGTATTATGTCATCGCTCTACTCTTACTATAATAAAGACCTGAAATGCCAACATTGGCTAATGTTAAGAGACAGGACGCCAACTGCAACTGTGGTGTCAAAGTCAAACACTTTGTACGGCTGATCTCCTCACAAGAGGTCATATCGTCTTCTTTTCAACAGTAATCCCGCCACCGAAAACGTGTTATGTTACTTAAATCTTTGCTTGAACACAGTAATTATTATTTAAACAACTATAAGACGCTCCTCATTAGGAAAATATTTGAAAAGCTCAGGTTGTTTTATGCGTTTGAACAACCAATGATGTTTTTCTGCTTCCAGTGTAACTTGCTTTTTTGTGCTGTTGCAATCAAATCTCAGTATCTATAGTAATATAATCCAACTGGTTTTCCCAACTAAAAGGCTGAATTGTGTTTATTAATGATCTATACAGCATTACTAAATGATTCACCAAGAATACGCTCACAAACCTATAAACCTTAAGTGGTACCACTAAACATTTATGTACTTGTGGGCAAATAAAAACCACCTTGTGCCTAAAAAAAAGCTCTAACAACAAGCCATAAAAGTACTTGTGGATGCCGTTTTATTCAGCTCACAAATGAGGCTCATATTTTATGTCCTCAACACACACCCACTGCTTCTGCTTCACATTCACTGTTCAGTGCACAAAGCACCAAATACCCCACAGTAATACATAAAAGAATGGGGGATTATCTTTTCAATTTAGCCAGCCCTTGATGTTATGCAAACAAGATGGAGTGAAGAGGAGAAAAATCCAGTTAGTTGGACACCATGGAATCTATTTCGTGAAACCAAGAAAAGCCAAATCTGTCAGGCTTTAAATTGTAATGTGCTGCAGCTGACCCCCCTTGCTTTCACAGCCTCATTCCATCTTTCAATCATAAGATTATTACAGATTCTTAATAGGACACAGGCTCCACATTCCCCAAGTTCGTAAAGGCCTACAGTCATCCAAATCATATTCACATTCAGCTTGAAACACTCTGAAGATGACAAAAAGTCTGTGACACACACACACACACACACACACACACACACACACACACACACACACTGTTCCCATCAGGCGATAGCCAGGAACAGAGTGAGGTGATGATCTGCACATTGTGCTCACAGTTTCACTGGGAATTGTTTGCCTTAAGGGAAACATAAGAGTTGTGGAAGGAAATTTGTTTGTGATATTTGGCTGGAAAATGTGCCCTGAGAAAATAAAGTTAGATCTTTGGAAACGTTTGAGGAAATTACCAGTAACGCTTTCCATTCAGTTTAAATTGGAATCTATTTAATGACTGTCGGTTATCTTTTTTTAGAAGAAGAGATTGTAAGTAGCCATGTAGCGTGAATATTAACTTAATTTCCAGAAATTCAGCATAATAAAGTGCAAATTAATGTGTCTCCATCTACTTGTGTTATGCAAAATTAGGAGTTGAGGCCTCATCAAGACAAGCGGTTAGTGTTGCTAATTCTCCAGCCTGATGCCATTAAAATAATAATAATAAGAGATAAAAGTATCATGAATAAAAAGCACCAGACAAAAACCTCAATCCATGGAAAGTCATGTGGAAAACATAATAGAAATAAGTCATTTATCTTTGTTTAATGTATCCGTTTGAGGAAAGTTAAAGTCTCATGAGTCCACGCAGATGTTTTCATCTCTTTGCTGAAAGTTTGAGTTTTTAAGTCACATGCTTTATATATATTATGATTTATTTGCTTAGTCTGTTTCCACTCCACTTCATCGCATTTTATTTTTTATCAATACACCAACTTGTGCCTGAACTTCAAGATCAGAAATGGTTTTAAAGGTGCAGTGTGTAGAATTTAGTGGCGTCTAGTGGAACCGACTTGAATGGAAAATAATATTAAGTCAAATATGTTTTAATCAGTGTATATTCACCACCATCTTTCATTATGTTAGAGTGATCTATTTATATGTACATAGGGGGGCAGGTCCCCTTCCACGGAGGCCACCATGTTGCACTGCCATGTTTCTACAGTAGCCCAGAATGGACAAACCAAACACTCGGTACGTTTACATGCAGCAAAAAATTCGAATTTCTGATCGTATCAGATAAAGACATGCGTAAGACCGGATCACTTGTCTGAGTATACATGCCGTTCAGAGAATCGGATAAATGGCCGTAGCATGGCTGACTCCGTTACGCTATGTGGCGCTGTAGCCCTCTCAAAAAAGAGCCACTTCCTCTTTACCTCTACTTAACAGCAACAACAAACTATCTGACGGCATTCAAACAAAGATGGCATACGAGGAGATGGACGATGCTACAGTAGCGTACGTTTCATGCATTATTTTCCTTCTAATAATGCATATAAAAAGAACAACGGACACTATTTAATACGACGTTTCCTTTCACTTCCGGGTGAAAGCCCCAGCAGAAATTCTCGAGCATGCGCAGAATGCAAAATCCGATTTTGAGATGTCCGTTATGGTCCAAAGTAGGTCTGATGTAGATCGGACTAAGGCGTTTACAAGCATTTTAAAAGTCCAAACTATGTCTGATACGATCAGAAATTCGTATTTTTTGCTGCATGTAAACGTACTGACTGACTTTAGAGACAGAATTTCCCATTTTTTCACAGGAGGGGGCAAGAGGAGGGATATTAGCTTGAGTGCAATCTGCAACCTCATCACTAGATGCCACTAAATCCTACATACTGCCCTTTTTAAGTGATTTGTTACAGTTTTGGAAGGCAGAAACAATGTCACCGAGCTGGTGTGAACAACAGATCTGAAAACACTTTGTATCGTTCTGACAGGAAGAGAGAGCACTATTATACTCATTTGTACGGTTAATCACATCTTGCCTCCTACTATGTTGTCGAGTGTGGATATTCAGAACAGGGGCAACCCTTTTTGCATTTACACTTCACAGTTTGAACTGACAACGTAGTTTAACGCATCTTATCTCTTGAGATTGGTGCAATTTTGTTTTTACGACTTAGAAGCTATAAATGTGCTACGAGCATGTATAAACCACAGTTGGTGGAAAGTTTTATAAAAGAATTTCATCACAGAAATAACTTTTCCAAAAGAAGGTCTGATAATGTGGCAAAGTTTCCTCCTTTCTCTGTGTCAAAAAGCTTAGTCTAGTTTCAAATCATGTGTTGGGCAAACACGGGGGGCTCCACAGTGACCTAAGACCGCGGTATTTAAAGATGTTTTCTGGGTCACTGAAGCAGAACTCAACACTCTCAGTTACATCACACACACACACACACACACACACACACACACACACACACACACACCTGAGGATTGAAAGGCAGTTTGCAGAGATTGTGTATCACTCCAAGGATTAAAGATTTCTACAAACATGCCCTCATGCACATGCATATACACTGGAGAAAAATGAGAAATGTGCTTTGTGCTTTGTATCATTGAATTACACACAAATGCAAACAGACACACACACACACACACACAACACACACACACACACACACACAGTAACTTATAGGGAAGTCAGACACTGCTGAGTGGTTGCATTGTTGATGACAAGGGCCCGTGGAGGAAGGACAGGCTTCCTGTCTGTGATCTTGTTGTCGTGGAGACAACAGGGCTCAGTCAAATAGATTAGTCGAAATCCTTTGATCTTTAAGAGGGAAACCAAAGAGGATCCTTAAATTGGCACCACTTTTCCACATAAAATGAACCACTGGCATAGTTTTGGAGTTTTTCTGTCAACGGCTTTCATCTGACTCATTGCTCACTGGAAAAATGAGCATTTAAAAACTCTTAAAGCAGCACTTTGTAGCTTAGTTGCAGAAGATTTGTTTGTGGTAGAAAACATTTTAGTGGATGGGGTGCGGTAAATAATATAAAGAAGGACTCTTTATAGGGAAATGTTTGTTACCTGGCAAGAATTTAAAAAAACCCCAAAAGGAAACAGTTAAAATCTGAATAAAAGTATGAATTTATTTCTTAGTTGACTCATGAACTCGTGACCATGAGTCATAGAAGTCACGGAGAATTAACAGGTTAACTCAAACATTTGCTGTTTAATCAGGTTGAATCTGGCTCTTGTTTGTGTTTCCCTTCGGTGCGATTGGTTTGTCTGACCACAGCAAAACAAACTGTGGTACTTTATTTGTGGTGGCAATGCGGTCCAACCTTGATCCCACCCAGCTAGGCAAACTTCTCTGTGAGTTTGAGCTAAACGGCTCCCGTAGCAAGGTGCGTTTAGCATACTGGGATGTGCAAAATGAACGGTTGTTAACAACTACCCGCAAAGTGAATCGAGGCCCGACTCGGACTCATAATGATATAAAATGATAACTGGGTTACCGTGATCATGTCCGTAGAGCATGTGCACTAGAGTCCTTCTCCAGCTGAGACAGATCATAGCAAGTGTGTCCGATACTTCCGTTGGCCGAGCCGGCAGACTTCCAGCTGGCTCCTTCTTCACTTGAACGGGGATAAAATGTAATTGTGCGGCTCCTCTAGACTTTCCGAATGTTATTGGCCAGAATGGATCGAATTCTGATTGTAAAACGAGTCATTTCGCGGGGGTTGTGATACTAAGAAAAAAATTATTCGCTGTTTTACAGCTGCTCCTTTCACCAATGATTGTGTATGATAAAAAATGTGTTCTGGGCCAGTGCGCATCATGTGACCGACACAGAAGTTGTAATTACACGGTTTGGCCTCTATGTCAAATTGCATTCCCAGCCTAGCACAGTTCCTGGTGGGCTTGTGAAGAAAATTGCATTTGGCCAGGGGTCTTTTCTGGTATTCACGTTATCACTCGACCAGTGATTGTAGTGACGGTTCTCAAGCGGCTTTTTGTGATGCATTTTGGATCAATAAAAAAATGTTCTCTGTAAAAAGAAACCGAACCAACAGGAAACAAATGAATCAGCTCATTCACTGATTCAGACCAGAGCAAATAAACTGAAGGCTTGAAAACACCCATAAACTCTCATGTGATGTCATGTTGTCCTCATACTAGTAAGTCAGTGTGATTTCTCCAAGTTGTCAATACATTTACTGCTCCAATGTCAACACAGCAAACACTGCTATATTTATTTTACTTGACGATTAAAGACGTTCAGATCCTGACGTTAATTTAAAAGCTCTTGAAAATTCCACGGCAGCAAGCTCAACGACGATCTCTCACAAAACTGCTCTCTGTATTTATCCGTAATAAACAAAATCAGCTCCTAGTTGGTTTTGTTTATGTTCTGCCGGATTCGATTGCCCCTCCAATCAAAACAGGTCTATCATTCCGTTGTGCTTAGCATCTAGCATCCATTACGCAGCCATTGTATTGCCCCTGCTTTGGTTTACTGCATAAACAGTTATCTGACATATAAGATAAACACCTCATGTCAAGTCTGCCTCACAAAGGGAAGGAGGGGGAGAATAGAAAGAAATGGAGGGGGGGGGGAGAGATGATGGAAAGACTGACTCTGTTTGCCATAATCCTTCCTTCCTCCCCGTGCAGACGAGATGGGAAAGCATCATTTTCAGGAGGTCGGATTAATCTCACTGTCTGAACCTTTCATGTCTTTTTTCTTCTCAACAACATTAACGTCCCCTGTGACCGGCAAACCCGAGGGAAATTCTCAATGTACGCCTTTTATGTTTTTTTGCGGTCAAAGCTTGAAGATGGAGCTGAGTAGGCTTCCTGCCAAACTCTACAGTGTCACATGAGGGTCATAAATCAAAACTATTATGAGGTTTTCAGTAATGGTACGGTACCAGTGGTTATGGAGAGTCGATGGAGGAGACCATGCTGCTGATGCTGGTGTGGTTGTTGGTGGCCTGGTGGTCAGACAGACTGTCCTTCAAACAGAGGACCAGTCTACAAACCCACTGTGTCAGCAGATATTCAGCCTGTGGAAGTGTCCTTATAGGAAAAGTCAGCCGGGAGGTAGAAAAAAAAAATTACAGCTATTGTACAGGAACAGTAGATTTCAGTGTGTTTGATGTATTATCTTATCTCGTCACTCTCAGATACAACCAACACCTCGGCCCAATATCTCCATGGATAACAGACCCAGTATAATACTGTTGTTCCAGTATAGCAACAACAAACAACAGAACATGGTGCAGCTGCAGCCTTGACCAGAATAACCATCATTTTTTCTGACCAGAATAACCGTCTAACTGTCTTGCTTTTACTGCTGCCATCACTCTCTCCACCTACACAGAAAAAAAACCCACAGCTGGAAGCAGAAAGTTCAGACATGTTCCCTGGGTGTCGTCACAAGACGTTCTGGGAAATTTAGGAAACGGCTTAACTGAGGCACAAGTAGACAAGGCTAGTTAAGAGACAGTAAGTGTACCAAAAACAAGAAAAAGGGGGGTAAATTATGACACTTTATCATAAAAGTTCACATCTACACACCCTCCCGAACTCTCCGATCCTCCTCTGCCAACCAGCTCTTTGCCCCATCTGCCAACTTAACTACCATCATGGGGTCAAGAGCTTTCAGCTGATCTGCCCCCCCCGCCTCAGGAACTCTCTCCCACCAGACATTTACACTTCTGACTCTGTCTCCACCTTTAAATCCCGCCTGAAATCTTCTTTTCCTTCCTTCCTTCCTTCCTTCCTTCCTTCCTTCCTTCCTTCCTTCCTTCCTTCCTTCCTTCCTTCCTTCCTTCCTTCCTTCTTTCCTTCCTTCCTGTCTTCTTTTCCTTCCTTCCTTCCTTTCTTCCATCTTTCCTTCCTTCCTTCCTTTCTTCCATCTTTCCTTCCTTCCTTCCCTCTGTCCTTCCTGTCTTCTTTTCCTTCCTTCCTTCCTTTCTTCCATCCTTCCTTCCTTCCTTCCTTCCTTCCTTCCTTCCTTCTTTCCTTTCTTCCTTCCTTCCTTCCTGTCTTCTTTTCCTTCCTTCCTTCCTTTCTTCCATCTTTCCTTCCTTCCTTTCTTCCATCCTTCCTTCCTGTCTTCTTTTCTTTCCTTCCTTCCTTCCTTCCTTCCTTCCTTCCTCCCTTCCTTCCTTCCTACCTTCCTTCTTTCTTATTTTCCTTTCTTCCATCTTTACTTCTTACTACGTATAGTAGTAGAGTATGCCACCTATTCAGAGTGGCATACTCTGTCTCACACTAACTATGCATCATGTTCTTGTTTATTTATTGTACTGATTCACTTTATAGTCACACTCATATTTATTCTTTATCTTTGCACTAAATGTTACCTGATTTATATTGTTTGATGTACAGTTGTTGTGTTTTATGAGCCTTGTAAGGAGTCCTTGAGTGCTTTGAAAGGCGCCTTTAAATAAAATGCATTATTATTATTAGTATTATTATTATTATTATTATTATAAATGCAGAGTGTTGAGTTGTTTGTGAAGGTGCGTGGATGTCACAGTGTGTCAGAGTCATGATTTTCATTACATTATGATTTAAGATATTAAATAAGATTATTGACTTCTTCAATAAAGTAGCTCGTCAGCCTGACTTCTGACTCATATTTTAGTCCCAAACTGCTGATAAAGAAACACTGTCCTACAGAGAGAGTTACTTCAGTTTTTAGTGTTTTAAACTGTGAGGGTGTTCACAATACAGCTGTTACAGTCGTTTCTTGAAAAAAAAGTCATATCTGTCAGTCACGTCCTCCGTGTCTTATTCTTTACCACAGCTACATAAACAGTCTGAAAATCCAACAAATCTAGTTAAATTTTATTTGAACATTTGTTTTACATTTATAATCTAAATACATTTTTCTCATGTAAAAGTTCAAATGTATACTAGAAACTGATTGATGTCATTTTACTGAAGTCAAAGATGGTGTTTAAGAGACTTTTTTCAGTCTTAAAAATGGAGAGATGTTATTAAGTCGTCACTAAATGTCACCTTTGGCATACTTATAAAAAAAATGACTCAATCAACCTTCAACAAGCGATATTTGCTCAAATCTGGTTAGAAGATATTAGTGTAGATGTATTAAAGGAATTGTACGGAGCCCCTGAGGGGACATGAGGCAAAAAAAAAAAAACAAGGTGGTAAAAAAAAAGAGGTCAGTTATCTCAGGATCCTAAGTCGGGATCCCGAGATAATTTTTTGTTATCTCGGGATCCCGACTTACCTATCTCGGGATCCTGAGATAACTTTTCGAGGTCAATGTACTTCCGGATCAGTTCAGCAGCCATCGGGATAACTTAGCTTCAAAGATGTCGTTAACTGATACGAAACCCGTGCCTTCTGTCAAGCACTGATTTAATATCTTTTTTATTTGAGGCCAGGTTCGAAATAAAACTCTATGAACTGCTCCATTGTTGTTGTTCTTGTCTTCCATGATACCAAACTGACCCGGAAGAACATTGACGTCACTACGGAGCACCTGAGGGGACACGGAGAGCAGGGGAAAAAAATCTGTACTTATCTCGGGATCCCGACTTAATTATCTCGGGATCCTGAGATAAGTACAGATTTTTTTTTCTTGACCTCCATGTCCCCTCGGGGGCTCCGTAGAATTGTGTTCCAAGTTCCTCTGAAAATGTTCAGGTTGCCACATGTTTAGTCCTTATCTGCACATATGAAAATATATTATATTGATTTGGTTCTTTACATTTTTTTACATTTTTACTTGACCTTTTTAATCCTACTAGGACTCATTTGGAAATGTTTATGACGCTCAGAATCTTCTTTGTTGTTGTTTTTTTTTTACAGCCTTTTCTTTTGTAGTGTCTTGGCTTAAATGCATCATGCAATTTTGACTGTGACCTCTACGCCAAAATCACAGCACAGCCTGGCGTTGTTCTTGGCAGCTGAGTAGCCAGTATACGACATCCATGCTCTCTGATGACGTCATGTTTTTCCTGCTTCAAAACCCTCAAATGATAGTTGCCGTTTTGCTCACCTACACAAGCTGTTTATAGAGAAAACATGATCAGTTCATCTCTGTTGATTCATATTCAAGACACCACCACCCCCCCAACCCTAACCCTAACCCCCCCCCCCCCCCCCCCCCCCCACACACACACACACACACACACACACACACACACAGTCTGCTTTGGTGTGGGTAACTTTACAGTAAACTCCGCTGGCATGGAGGCAGCCCCCCCACCCACTTGCCCTGCACCCATCTTCTCTCCCTCTCTCTCTCTCTCTCTCTCTCTCTCTCTCTCTCTCTCTCTCTCTCTCTCTCTCTCTCTCTCTCTCTCTTTTATTTTTTATTTTTTTATTTATATATAAGCCTCTCCCCACCACAAGCCGGTCCAAAGAGCATCTGGTTCCTCTTGGGCCTGCGGTCACAACACTGAGAGAGTGCCACATCAAAGCTCCCCTCCATCCAGCCCACAGAGAAGAGAGGAGAGCAAAAGAGGAGGAGGAAGAAGAAGAGAGAAAATCTGGGACAAATTCTGTTTCACACACACACACACACACACACACACACACACACACACACACACACACACACACACACACACCGCAAATCTGTCTCTGCTCATGGAAAAAACTGCAGTGCACATCAGTGGTGTTGCGTTGTGAATCCATCAATCTCCGTGCCCCGACCACTTCACTCGCACAGATAGTCTGACTTTGGCTCCCACGCTCATCCTTTTACTGTTTTAGAGGCTTTGCCAAAGAGTTTTAATGCTCTATAATTTTTTGTCAGCGTCTATTGTATTAGTGTTGCATCATTTTTTTTTTTTACAATTATGTTCAATGAAACTGAGACTTGACCTCAACCTCTGTCATCTGTGTGTGTGTGTGTGCCTGGAAGTCCCTGAACAAACAAATCTGTGCTGTGAAAAACATCAGCGGTGATCAAAAAATCCTCTTAATGGCTTTTCAGGCTTGGGCACGTACACACACACACACACACACAGAAAGAAAGAAAGAAAAGAAAGAAGATCAAATGTTGAGGGGTGCGATGGTATGTTTTGAAATGTGACCCCGTAGCAATTTGCCTGTCAGTCAGAAGCTCCAAAACACAAACATGAGTGTACCTGCTGCTTCCTGCTTCTTCCTGCGTCTCTTTGTGTTCCACGGCTAAGTTCCCGAAGAGCAATTTTTTTGCCCTGTGCAGACATGTTTTGACATTTGATGTGAACAGTAATGAATTACCATTAAATCACATTTAGTCTCTGCTCTAAGGCATCTATATTAGCAACAGATGAAGAACATGTGGGCCAGGAGGGTGGAGCGTTGGTTACAAAAGGGCCAGCCAGTAGTGAAACTATTCAAACCCACCACAGTTAACAGAGAATTGTCTTTTAATGCAAAAAATAGACAATTTCAACCTCTGTGGCATTTTTCTTCAACTTCTTTCTTCAAAAAAAAAAAGAGCGTGACCTCGCTGCATTCGGTTTCCTGTAAAATTTAAGCATTAACACATCTTGCAGCTGCGGTGCTGCTGGTGTGAAATAAATACACCAGCCCCACACAACCAACATCCCTACAGAGCCAATACTGTGGACCTCACCGCAGTGACAATTACAATGGATCCATTTAGCTGCAGGCTGTGGGTGCAGAGGTCAAATCCACCTGTCAGTCCAGGGGGAGGGGCGGGGGGGGGCGGGGAGGGGGGTTGAAGCAGAGATGAGCCCTGTCGAAAAGCCTGCATGGGATGTTGGAATCTTATAAATACCAAAAGAAGAGCTCACATTTTGTCATTATGTGCTATAAGTTATATAAGGGTCAATGACGTATAAGGATTTACAACAACTCAATTTTAGAATAATAAAAACAAGCATATCTAATGCAGTAGTTCAAACATTCACAATGTTGTGTACCTGAAGATTCATATTATAAATTTGAAATTAAGTGATTTTAGTGGGTTTTTCAAGATTAATTGGCACTGGCCTTAAAAAGAGTCATGTGGTGCGACCATGATTCATCTTGAAATATCTTAATTTACTTAACATGCTTCACATCTTTTTTTTAAACAAGTTTTCAGTAATATAAAGTGTTTGGAAACAAAGTATTTGCATTTTTTTTTTAAATGTTTGTAAATGATGATCTTTTATTTATATAAGATATTTCAAGATGAATCATGGTCGCACCACATGACTTTTTTTAAGGCCAGTGCCAATTAATCTTGAAAAACCCACTAAAATCACTTTCACATTTATAATATGAATTGTCAGGTACACAACATTCTGAATGTTTGAACTACTGCATTAGATATGCTTGTTTTTATTATTCTAAAATTGAGTTGTTGAAAATCCTTATACGTCATTGACCCTTATGTATATTGTTTTTTTTGCTTGGGAAACCATGTCTAAACTGGATCACCTATCTGAGTAACTGAGATATCAAATTTTAATCAATCAGTCTTTATTCATATAGCGCCAAATCATCAACAAAAGTCATCTTAAGGCACTTTTCACATACAGCAGGTGTAGACCGTACTCTCTTACTCTATCGAGATTTAACCCTCGTGTCGTCCTCCCGGGTCAAATTGACCCTGTCTGTTTTGACCGTTCCTTTCTTCATCCCTCCTTCTCTCTTTCTTTCCTCCCCCCTACCTTCCTCCTTTCCTCTGTCCTTCTTTCCTTACTTCCTCTTTTCCTATCTCCCTCCCTCCTTCCTTCTTTCTTTCCTCCCTCCTCCCTCCCTTCCCTCCTTCCTTCTTCCTCCTTCCTTCCTTCCTTCCTCCTTTCCTTCCTTCTTCCTCCCTTCCATCCTTTCTTCTTTCCTCCCTCCTCCCTTCCTTCCTTCCTTCCATCCCTCCTTCCTTCCTTCTTCCTTCCTTTCCTCCCTTCCTTCCTTCTTCCTCCCTTGCATCCCTCCTTCTTCTTCCCTCCTTTCCTTCATTCTTCCTCCCTTCCTTCCTCCTTTACCTCCTTCTTCCTTTCTTCCTTCCTTGACTCGAGGACAACAGGAGGGTTAAAGAAAAGTCTCAAATTCTGTCTCACAATTACACACATTTTGGTTACGATAGAGAGGAGAGCTCTGTTCGTGGCTGTGGTTGTTCAGTTAATAAACCGTAACCTGCAGTCAATTATCACCATGAGGCAACAACTACGAATACTCAATCTTGGAAACGACTCTCTCCACGCTAAAAGAGCTCATAACTGAAGAATTGTTTGTCCCCTTAAAAATCTACATCATTAGTTTAATCGCATCAGTTTTACTGTAGTACTTGAATGACCTCAGTGTCAGTTTATGTCAGTCCTAAAAGATAATACACTCTATTATAACATTTGTGTAATTTAAAACGATAATCTGCATGTATTTATTCAATTCAACAAAATTTGGTGAGAATTCAGTGTTGATTTTTGTTTAAATACTCCTGAACGTCTGGAAAGGAGGTCCTTAAAGTGCTCCGAAAACATTATTTTCAATATCTACAACTCAATGGCAACTGGGCAACTTTATCTGCTGAGGAAGACTGTATGATATAATCACAAGTTCCAGAAGAGCTTCTCAATTTTAGAGATACATTGCTTTAATACTTATGCTTTAACCCTCCTGTTGTCCTCGAGTCAAGGAAGGAAAGGAAGAAGGAAGGGAGGGAGGAATGAAAGGAAGAAAGGGAAGGAGGAAGGAAGGATGCAAGGGAGGAAGAAGGAAGGAAAAGACGGAGGAAGGAAAGGAGGAAGAAGGAAGGAAAGGAGGGAAGGAAGGAAAGGAGGAAAGAAGGAAGGAGAAACGGAGGGAGAAAGGAAAAGAGGAAGGGAGGAAGGAAGGAAAGAAGTACAGCGGAAAGAAGGAAGGTAATGGCGAGGAAAGAAAGACAGAAGGAGGGAGGGAGGGAGGAAAGAAGGAAGGGAGGAAGGAAGGAAGGAGGGACATAAAGAAGGAAGGAGGGAGGGAGGAAGGAAGGACAGAAGGAAGGAAGGGAGGTAAGAAAGAGAGAAGGAGGGATGAAGAACAGATGGATCTTTTGTCTATATCAGTGGTCTCCAACCCTGCTCCTGGAGAGCTACTGCCCTGCATGTTTTAGGTATCTCCTCACTCTAACACACCTGATTCTAATAATCAACTCGTTATCAAGCCCTTTGACGAGACTCAGCTGCTTGATAACGAGTTAGAGTGAGGAGATACCTAAAACATGCAGGGCAGTAGCTCTCCAGGAGCAGGGTTGGAGACCACTGGTCTATATATATATATGTGTGTGTTACAAACTGCCTCCATAATCATAATATGTATGATTTCATGTTGTTAGGGAATTTTCCATAACTAATATGCACTGGGTCAAACTAGGCTTTGCAGTCATAGCAAGGCCACACCAAATATTGGGTTTAGACACTGTCTCCCCTTGAGATACTGGTAAGCAGTTGGTCTGCTCCTTTTGGGGAAAACAGGAGGCATTCTGATAGTGTTGCTATAGCAACCGAGGTCAGATATGTCTTTGACTGTTTTCCCTGAATGGGGTAAAGGTAACTGGAGTCAGAGGTTTGATATAGTGTTGGATGTAAGACAAAGGTCCTGAGTGAGGTCTAAGCAATGTTTTGTCTATAGACCAGTAGACTACATTCTGTATATTGTAGATGTGTTGGAGCTGCCCATATTTGGGCATGGCTCAATCTGAGGCATTATCTGTGTGGTTCAACCTTTGTGTCGTCCTCCCGGGTCAAATTGACCCCGTCTGTTTTGACTGTTACTTCTTTCCTCCCTTCCTTCCGTCTGTCCTTCCCTGCTCCCTCCTTCTCTCTTTCTTTCTTTCCTTCCTCTCTCTTTCCTCCCTCCTTCTCTCTTTCTTTCCTCCCCCTACCTCCTTTCCTTCCTTCCTTCCTTCCTTCCTCCCTCCTTCTCTCTTTCTTTCCTCCCCCTACCTCCTTTCCTTCCTTCCTCCGTCGCTCCTTCTTTCCTTCCTTCCCTCCTCCCTTCCTCTTTTCCTTTCCCCCTCCCTCTCTCCCTCCTTCCTTCTTTCCCCCCTCCCTCCTACCTTCCTTCCTTCCTTCTTTCTTTCCTCAACCTTCCTTCCTTCCTTCCCTTCTTCCTTTCCTTCCTTCTTCCTCCCTTCTTTCTTCCTATCCTTCTTTCTTCCTTCTTCCTTTCGTTCCTTCTTCCTCCCTTCCATCCTTCCTTCTTCCTCCCTTCCTTCTTCCTTTCCTTCCTTCCTCCTCCCTTTCATCCTTCCATCCTCCCTCCCTCCCTTCCTTCCTTCTTCCTCCCTTCCTTCCTTGACTCAAGGACAACAGGAGGGTTAAAGTCTATCCCCGGAGGAGAGAAACTTCAGAATTGAAGGGAGCATCAGAACATAACGTGTACTGATCATTCGCTCATTTCTCCTTGTATACAAGTAAATAAACCTTTTCAATGCAAGACATCCTGGACTCCTGTCTACTCTCTCCATTGATGTATGGGCTGCATAATTAAAATCACTATCACATGTAAAACATAAGGATAAAAACATTGCCAGAAAAGACAAAACTGTTTACAGCCTTCAATCGAAAACGTCGTCATTTATTTATATGAAAAGTTCTTTTATTTTATTTTATTAAAGTTTAATCCCCTTGATCACTGCCATAAATAAAGAATGTCATCAACTTGTCTGGTTAAATACAACGTTTGAAATCTTCTACTAATTTAAAAGCAAAGGGCATGGCTCTAAATGGTGATGATGGATGTATTTTTTTGCCTCCCTCTGCGTACTTCATCTCTCAGTGTCTTCAGACTCCTCCCGTCCATTCTCCTCCAGAGAGACGTCTGATTCAGTCGTCTTCCCGCCACCTGTGAGCAAAATGTTCTGGATGGTCAGAGAGTGTTTCACAGCTTACTGTTCCTCCTCCTCAGCTTCATGCCGGAGCCTTTGATGCATGCAGCTGCCTGTCACACCCAGGGGAAAACCACTTGGAAAGAAATAAGATGAAACCTCTTCATTATGACTTCGTGGCAACCCTTATACAAAACAGTTCATTCTTTGTTGATTTTCTTTTTTTTTTTACAAGTTGCCAACTGGTGCCACATTTCTCTGTAAACATCATAACGTTGAACAAATGCTATTAACATGTTTTAATATAGCACCAAAAATGAAAGCTGCTACATCTGCAATCTGCGTCGATTTGTGAAGGGACCTCAAGACAGATGTTTTGAAAGCTGTAAACACGGAACATTTCGTGCTAGTCTATTAAATACTTGGACAAAACACCTACAATATTACTGGAATCAGTGCGCTCAAAGGTGTTTTCACAGACAAAAAAAAAAAACTGGCAATTTTTTTTTACCCAAGTGAATAGAAAATTTAAGCCTTATGAAAAGCAAAAAATGCAACAGACATCAAACACGGTTCACAGGGTGCCGATAATCCTCGAACTATTAAAGGCACCATTTTTTTCCCCCTGTGGATTCCTTAGATCAAGACAAATAGTTTGGTATATTCCACACCCAAACACACTGGCTAGATTTTCAGACATTTTAAATAAATAAATAAAAACAACAACAATTTTTCCGCCTCTGATCCTCCGTATTTCATCCCGTCGTCACTAAACTTGGTATATAACATATTTAGATCACCACAAACACAGCACATACATTTGTTTTTGGATATTGTAAAACTGTTATTTTATAATTTGTCACTAAAATTCTTGGACAGAAATTCCCCAAAGGAGAGATGGCACACAAAAGGTTGTGCTTTTTCAATTTGAATTTTTTCTCATATGCCCTCTTTAAACACTTAGTTCCTGCTGAGTTGGTTTTTCTGGTCACTAAAATGATTCATCGTGTGTATTTATGGGTCATGACATGCTTTTTGCATAAATCAAGTGCCGTTTCAGTCGGCCGAAGACCTCTGCTTCCTCTAGCCCGCTCGATACAGAGCGGGACGGTGCCGAGTCCGCCTGTGTGTTCACCAAGCAGCTGGCACCATGAAGGACAAACAAGGGCCTGTCAGAGAAGGCCAGAGGCTGCTGGATGGGCCAGTGGCCACTAAAACCACAAGAATCCTGAATCTGGCATGGCAGAGCAACAGTTTAGGCCTCTTTTAAGGTGATTTATGGCGAAAAGGGTCGTTCTGTGTCACAGATTTATGTGAATCTTATGGATTTTACTTTATGCTTTTGCCTTGTACCAGTAATTACACCTCTTCTTCAGTTTCCATTTTTATTTTGTTGTTCTTCTTTCCCTCAGAAAGAGCCATTTCCTGCAGCTCATTCACGTCCACCGTGAAAAACAACCTCAGCAGTCCCTGAAAACCGCCCAAGGTAAACAATCTATCACAGAAAACATGACAGCCTATGGGTCCTGTCAGTGTTTCAGTTTAATCATTATTCCTCTTTACCGAGCCGAGTGTTTTCCTATCATTGCTGCATTATGTTACGCTCTGCTTACTGTCAATCGCCTCGCACCCGCAGGAAGACCTGGAGGTCTCCTGGAGGAAGTAATCGCTCAGAAGCTTGTTGCCTTGCAAACGTTACTGCAACATCTGGGTCTTCCTGAGGGAGGACAGTTTATTTCGAGCTACTGTACATTGGACATGAAAGCCTGAGTTTGTAAATGATACAAAAAAAATAGCTGAATGAGTGAAGGAAAAGAAAACTAGATGAAGACAGCAGGAGATGTGTTCCTTCAGCCTCGGTTTCTCCCCCAATTATTGTCCCTTTATTTCCTTCCAGTGGTTTCTGGAAATTTTTTTCAGGGATAATTTATCCTTGACCCCGCAGGCTGCTTTATTTCAGTGAAGTCCTACACAATAGGAGCTCTCATTGCACATGGGAGTATTTACCAATGCAACACAGATGAAAAGACCCCCCTCCCCCCACTCCCCCCCTCCCCCTTACTCCTATGCTTTTCTGTCTCCCTGTTTCCCGCTCTGCGTCTGGATTGATTTAACTGAGCTTTTTCAGTTGTCTCTGCAGCAGCAGATGTCGGCCATATTGAAACTGAACTCGGAGCCAGGCTTTCTCAACCGAGCTCTGGGCTACCTCACATGTTTGACTCATTGTTTGGCTGCTGAGTTTTTCTAAGGGAGTGGTGGAGGATCACAGTCCTTCTCCTGCAGTTAGAGCAAACTTGGGTCAAGTGGTGTTTGCAAATATATTTTGTGTGTTTTACCTCACAAGATCAGTTTACTTGTCATGAAAAGTAATACTCAGCCTGTAAAAACAATTGTATAATGTCTTGTGCGGCTTTGGAGGAGCTTTGTCAAGTCTCAGAAAATAAGCCCAGCGATGTCATCACAGTTATTTTGGTTAAGGCTTGAAGACTTACAATTTTTAACAGACACAACACATGACAAAGTGGGGGCATGACTGACATGGCATTTACCAGGCAGGGTGGGTCCAATGTTGCATTATGGGAACTGTAGGATCCAGTGTGTCTGGAGTTTTTTACGAGTAATTGGGAATAAAAATAAAGATATCTTAACCTCAACTGCACAGATTTTTAATATGTTTTTATTCTGTCTCTTGTGATTCTCCAACTTTAATCACCAGAGAATCTCTTTGAGCTGCAGCTGGCTTCAAATAAATATGCCTGTAAATGTTTCGATTTGAGAGATAAAGGATGATGAAGAATAATATTTTTTAGAAGGATAAAACGAATTATATGCAGCTACTGTTTGAGCCATGTGTAACATTCGGTCACTATATTGGCACCCTGCGCAACCGAAGCAGCTGGAACTTATCGCAGATTCGGGTGGGATTTAAGCCTTTTAAAAAACAATTTTCCCCTAAATGTGCTGTAATCAGCATTTTTATATTAACAGCAGATCAAATGACCATGTGAATTTTTGTAAAGGGTTGCTTTTTTTAATGAAAAACGTACCCTCGGAAAATGATCACCAGACTCTGCAATTCCCCTCAGCTCTACAGAGCATGTCATTGTCTTTCAGCTCATTGTTTGGTGTTTTTATGGCCCAAATCGGTGTTGTTTCCCCAAGTCTCCTGGAAATTACGTTAAACATTATAATAGTTATTAAAAACATAATATAATTTGATATAAAAGTAGCAGACAGCTGTTTTTAGTTTTTAAAAAAAGAAGCTTTGATAAACCAACTACGCTACTTGTCCAATACTTAGCTGCTAGCTAGCCATTCAGCTGCTAAGGAGCCAGATGTGTTCCTTCAAAAAGAGCAAAAACGGAGCCAAAACAAATGTGAATATTTGACTTTGCATTCATCAGATGGCCAGAAACACAACTCCAAATTAATGTTAAGGTTTGGTCATATTGGCAATGGCTGGGGGGGTAAATAAGCAACTGTTTCCTAATAAGTTCACTATATCAATTTAAAAGATAATAATATGTCAGAGCAAGATGTTTGTTTTGTGGCTGCATCATACCATCAAATTAAAATTATTATGAGATCGTACATGTTTGGTATATTTTGAAATATTCAGATCTCCACTTGAGTTTTAAGTTCAGTGGGTTTAAACAAAGTTGAGCTTAGTTGAGTTAAATGATAGCTCTCATGTCACTGAAAACACATTTGCTGTGAGTACCGTAACTCCTCTGGGCTCATACACAGTACTAATAAACAATCAACAGTTAAACAATTAACATCCCATAACTCAGTGTGAGTTTTATGCTCATTGTGTGCCACTCCCTTCTCATTCCTCCTTTTTTTTACAGCGCCCTCCAGAAATGACACAAACGTCTGCAGGGAGACATGAAGAAAGGGAGGCAAACAGAAAACAGCGCAGTCATCCAGCTCTTCAGAACAAGACCTTAATCAGAAACAGAGAGACAGCAACTTTGAAAATGTCCCCACTCACATTCATCTACACTGACATGTTTAGGGACACTGATGATAAAGACTTAATATAAAAAACATGTTGGAAAAGATCCCTGATAGTTTTAAAGAGAAAATAACAAGTTTCAGCATTTACAGGAGAAAAAATCATAATCACGTTGAGTTTATTATGAGATAATATCTTAGCTCCTTGTAAGAAATGTGTTGGAAAAATAACGGCATGCTTTTGCTATCCCGTTGACCCTTTTGAGAATCAAAGCTTAGTCTTATTTCCACCTCACATGGATCACATTCCTGCAGCGACACAAAGAGGGTGCAGCGATGCTTTGATTAGCCACACAGGACAACACAGGGGTCAACACACCAGAACAAGCCTCCCAGTTTCACCTCCCTGCTTCTAGCCTCTCCTCTATACAGCTCCCTTATTAATACCCCCTTTCCGGGGCTTCTTGCAAATCCCATCAGTCTGTTTGTCCGGCTCTCGCTCCGCGGCCTTTTCCGGAACCTGAGAAAAAGAAGGAATTGAGAAGAGAGGAGGGCTGGAGTCACTCTCCCAGAGCGTGGATCCAGGATTAGAGGAAAGAGAGCAAATACCACGGAGCATACTGAGGGAAGCAGCCGTGAGGGTTAAGACTCAAACAATAGAAATTAATTAGAACTCCCTCAGTGGAGCATTGCTCTTCTGATTAAGGAGTGGAGGATTATTGGATAAAAGCGTTCGGGCCTCCTTCACTATCATTCGTTTTCCTGGTGATTTTCTCTTCTGTCCTTATCTCAATATTTAGGTTAAAGTTTAACCCAGTTTTACACCTTTTTCTCCCCTTAAGTACCTTTTTTAAAATGAGAAAAATGATTTTATTCCACACTATCTGACAGAAGCAAAATTAGTTAACTGACATCAAATTAACCACCAACCATTTTAATAATAATAAAATGTGAAAATGTGTTGCCTTTTACTCTTTTCATTCTGAACTGAATATTCTTGTGTATTGGAGAAAAACTAGCAATTTTATGGTCTCACCTTGGACTCTGGAAACTTTAGTATTTTCACTATTTTCCAATATTTCATGGACTACACGATTTAGTAATGAAAACTTATTAACAGACCAATTGATAATGAATATATTCATTTTTAGTAGCAGGCCTAATTACCAAACAAACACCTAATTGAAACAAGATGAAATTAGTTAAAGGAGTTAAAACAAAGGTATAAAAATGAATTTGTCGGCATTATACAAGAAACAAAAGATCCACAAAAGTATAGAAAAATGGCCAGATTACATTGTTCCTCATGGCAGGTGTTGGATCATGGTGAGGAAACAAGAGTATCACAACTTTAAAGATACCCTGTGGAGGTTTTGACCTCTAGTAACACTATGGAGAAGTGTTTTTTATGAGCAGGTCTGCGTGCCTCCTTGTGCAGTCCTCCCAAAGGTTTCACACTAATCCAATGATCTACAGGTGGCTGTAATGCACCAAGAAACATCAACAAAGTAAGAGAAGAAGAAGGACTGCAAGCTACAATCATGGACGTAAATAATGCACAATTTAAAATACTCAAAAAAATTAGTTTTTCAAATGTTTTATAAGAAAGGAAATGCACTAAATGTGTGTGTTGGACCCAGAGACTGTATATAAGAAATGGACGTAACATCCGTGACGTCACCCATTGGTTTGTGGACTGCTGCTCGGAGCAAATAGTATCGGATCTGAGCAGCGCCATCTTGAAAATTTCAGGTGCATGCTGGGTAAAAATAAAAACACGGATTCTACTTATATGGGCATCAGGAGGAGCATGAGGCGCCCTCTGAACCTGTGAACCAATCAACCTGTCAATCACGACGTAGCCACGCCCTAATGCATACCCTGCTTTATCGTCACATATATAATCAGGGAGGCCAAAATGTCCCAAATGAACATCATACTGCATTGAAGAAGGCTTTAAACTAGCGATTGAGACCATAAACACATTTTGAAAACGTTTACTGAGGTTAGAAATCAAGTGAGAAGTTGGTGAATTCTCCATTGACTTGTATAGAGACGGAAGTCCTTTTGACACCAAAACGGTCGCCCCCTGGTGGCCTTTTTGATAGAATGCAGTTTTAAGTTACTTCCGCGTTGGCATCATTTCAGAGGACAGGAACTCCCCACCTGGTTGGACCTCAAGAATACATACAATGCATTTTGGTGAGTAACATTCAAATAACTTAAGGGCTAAAGGGCTCCTTTAAGGCCTCATAAGAAATAGAAGAATAGTATCTAGTACACATTTACATAAAAGTAGAAAGAGTTGTCCCAATAGTACGTTGACAGGACATGGAGGGTTGTATTAGCAACACATTAGCATCACACAGCTAGCAGCTAGCTTGGTCAGCAATAAATCAACAATCACAAGGCAAGTATTTCACAGAGTAGCTATCAATGATGTCTTATCGTGTGTATCTGGTGACTAGATAAAACAGTATTAGTCACACATTAGACAAAATGGTGCATGTAACAACATCAGTTAAACTGGTCCTGTGCCAGTAGAGCGGTTGCTATAGCAACACAATGTGACTTTAAATTAGCCTCAGTGATTAAATTTAATAGAAGTGCTCTTTAAGATGTCTCTGTAACCCACAATTTAGACTTGAAACAAACTAATTAATTTTAAATCTGATACACTTTTTGAAAATTGAGATTGAAGCTGCTCCCAAAGCTCAGATCACAGCAAACTTAACTTACCATATAATAACGTTTTCAGCTTTTCTTTTTTTTTTTGGAGCAGGTTTGTGTTAATGTTAAGGGTTGGCATCCTGGAGAAGACTCAGCAGTTACAAAAACAATCTTAACCGTGTTTTATCACTGTGATGCTTCATGTAGTTATCACATTTTATGAGAACAGACACTTTTGAACTGATTAATTTAATTTAACCTTTGAGGTCTCAGACACCCCAGATGAGAAAAGTGGTGATTTTTTAATGAATTTGCTCTACATCTAAGATTGGTAATAACTGTACTTTTTACACAGCACAGTGTAGTAATCATAGACTGTATATAAGAAATGGACGTAACATCCGTGACGTCACCCATTGGTTTGTGGACTGCTGCTTGGAAGCCAATAGTTTCGGATCTGAGCAGCGCCATCTTGAACATTTCAGGTGCATGCTGGGAAAAATAAAAACAAGGATTCCACTTATATGGGCATCAGGAGGAGCATGAGGCGCCCTCCTGAACCTGTGAACCAATCAACCTGTCAATCACGACATAGCCACGCCCTAATGCATACCCTGCTTTATCGTCAAATATAAAATCAGGGAGGCCAAAATGTCCCAAATGAACATCATACTGCCTTGAAGAAGGCTTTAAACTAGCGATTGAGACCATAAACACATTCTGAAAAGGTTACTGAGGTTAGAAATCAAGTGAGAAGTTGGTGAATTCTCCATTGACTTGTATAGAGACGGAAGTCCTTTTGACACCAAAACGGTCGCCCCCTGGTGGCCTTTTGATAGAATGCAGTTTTAAGTTACTTCCGCGTTGGCATCATTTCAGAGGACCGGAACTCCCCGCCTGGTTTGTATACAGCGCTCAGGCTTTATGCGCATGCTCTGCCTCTTCTTCTTCGTTTTTCGGTGGATTTCTGTAGCTGAAACAGCGCCACACACAGGCCTGGAATATGTACTACAGCGTTTTCGAGAGTTAATGCGTTTCTATCGTTACGGAGGAATGTCTGGCCCCCCTGCCGAGAGAAATGGGGGGGGGGATCGTTTCCGAAATCTGGCTTCGTGTAAACGGGGTGTAAGTGAACCCAAACACAAGTAACAAACTATACTTGTTGGCCTATGAATGACTTTTTGATAAAATAAACAAAATGAATATATATTTGTTTATGAATAGTCCATATAAATATGAAACTATTCCCTTATTTGGTTTAATGGCAATGTTTGATGCTTTAAGCTTGGTTTGTGGCAAAAGGAATTGGTTTCCCTTATAGCAGTTAAAAACTTTCTACACATTTAATATGTAAGAAGAACAGAAAAAACATATATTTGAAGGAAAATATAACTTAATTTTGCAGTTATTGTTATTATTTTTTACACATACAATGGTGGAATCTGTGGGACTCCGTATAATGAGAAAGTAAAGCCAATGTAAATAAAACACGAGGTTAAAGGAACACAGTTGGCTCAGTCTGAGTCAGACCGGCTGACAAGATGAATGAAGCAGAGCTGGAGAGTCGCCTCGGGGTCAAAAGATCAGAGACAAAACAACAAAGAATCACAAGTTGAAAGAGAGAGAGAGAGAGAGAGGGTCAAAAAACTCAAGGCCAAGGCCTCTCTCTATTTCTCTATCTCTCCCCCACTCTTCCTCAACAGGTGTTGGGGAGGAAAAGACTCTGTGAAGCTTCCTCCCTCAGGCAGTCTGTAATGAGAAGGTGTATAATTTGAGAGCCGCGGTCAGGAAAAAAATGTGTAGCATTCATCATGAGTGACAAATAAGAGGGAGCATGTCGGAAACAAATTAAATGAATTAGAAATAATCAGTGGAGTCTTAGTTTAAGGACACATTTAACCATCAGCTTCTCCCAAACAACACTTAGAAATGTTATTTTAATTAGACTGACCATTACAAAAAAAGCACCTTAAACAGACTGAAAAACAGTTTTATACACCAGGCTGTCCGAATGCTTAACTCCCTCCCCACTCTGCCCCCCCCCCTTCCCCCTCCACCTCCTTCTCACTAAAGCCATGGACTCTGCACCCCCCCCCCCCCCCACCCCCTATCAACAATGAAATCTGTAATTTTTGCACAATGCCCTTAGCGCCAATATCAGTCTACCAGTCTCGTGTCTGTCCTTTTTTAACATGTACTATGTATATTTTTAGATATTTTTTAAACATATCTATTTATTTGATGTATTTTGCACCATTGGGGTTTGAGAGTATCGTAATTTCGATCCTCAGTATGTCCTGTACATTAAAAATGAATTTGACTTTTGACTTTGACTTAAATATTCTGGATATAGTCTTTTCCTAATGAGAGATGAAGTAAGGAGTCTTTTGTGATTTCAACATATTATAATCTCATATTATGCTCAGTAAACTTTAACATCACTTTAAAATTTCCAAGTGTCTCAATGCACCTCTTCTGGTATGGGCTTAGGGTTTTGCGAGCCACATTTGTTTGGAAATTATATAAGAGGAAGGAAGATCTTGTTTAAAAATGTGAGATTTTTTGACCCTGACAGATGTATTAATAAGTAAAATATCTGCACTGCAAAAATATTGATCAAGTCAATCTCCCATGGAGTTCAAATCTGGTTTTCTTCAAACACAGAGGGATAACTTCTGCGGGGGGAAAATAAAGTTTTATCCTAAGGGAAGAACAAAATAACAATGTCTTTTTAAAAGAATGCTCTAAAAATTATTTCATCATGTGCTGCTTTGCACGTTTTGCAGTAACATCACTTTAAGTTATGTCATTTATTAAAAGCCAAATATTTAAGAGTATAAAAAAAACCATCGTGCTCAGTTCTGTATTAACACACCTTGAGCACATGTGACTTTTTTCCTTTTTTTTTTTTTTTTGCAGTGTGCACCTAACGGGAGAAAACTTCTACACACACACACACACTCCACGCCCATAAAATCTCCACAGAGGCGGGGGCTGAGTCCAGTCTCCTCACACACTCCTTCGGGGCGCAGGACGCACGAAGGACGCGCGTAAAAGTCAGATTTCAGCACTCAACAATTCCTCTTAAAGTGTCACGCAGAAAAGTTTCCTTTGTTTTCTGGCTGCGCTTCTTTCCATCTTAAACTCAGACACTGAGGACACTTTTTTTTTATTCTCTCTGGCGAACCGGAGGTGCGTTTCCTATGATGCTCGGATTTCGCAGGAGTGTTATCTCCACGCTATGGATACATAATGTGAGGATTTGTGGTGGAATAACCAAGGAGGCTGTGTAAAGGAAAAGCTGAACTCCCCAGTGTGACCAGTGAAGCTCGATTAAATCCCCCAAAAAAGTGCAGAAATGGGGCCATCATCTACACTGCTTCTCATTGCTTGTTTGGGTAAGGAAAAATATTTCCTTTTCCATAATGGTGAAATTTGTAATTACTAAAGTGGTGTTTCATTCAATGCAACAAGTGTGCATTGAGGTTTATGGGGAAAGCATGTTAGTTCATGTGTCCATGGAAAGTTGAGGGTAAAAAAAAAAAGTAGTCAAAATCTGAATTTTAAAATCTTTGATATCTAATTTATTTTAAAAGTTTGGTTAATTTCTTGAGTGAAACACATTTGTCAAGTAATAACCTGACATGCCTCTCTCAACCGCACCTGTTTACCCTCATGGCTGTGTGTGTCTGTGTCTGTCCAACAGGACTAATAACAATATTTTCTGGTTAAGTTATGCTTTATGTCACAGTGATGTAAATATTTGATGGCTAAAAGGCAATAAAAAGCTTCCCTGGGGGCTGCTGGATAGATGAAAGCAAGGGGAGAGTTAAGAGCCACTTAAAACATCCATTCCTGATGAAAACCCTGTCTGAGCAGCAGAGGATTATGGGACTGCATTTGACCCAATCCATCTGCTGTCAGTGACAGAGGAAGGCAACATTTGGCTGCAACTTCAAATGACCGGGTTGAGGTAGAAAAGATATTTTGGAGTGTACTTATCCTTAAGTGTGTTTAAGTGAATCTAACGTTCAATTAAGTGGTGTGTTATTGCAGCCTTTCATAGTGGCAATGAAAATGCAATGTCAGCCTAGATTAGTGTGTGCTGTAAATTTACAGGGGGGGGGGGGGGGGGGGGGGGGGGGACTTCAGAGGGACTCGGAGGGTGAAACAGCAAAGTTAAAAAGGAAATACACACATACACAAAAAGAAATAGACTCACGTGAAGCGGCATGAATCTCCTGATGACTGAAGCTCCTACTGGGCCACATGGGCCCCCTGATGTTTCATTACATCTTAAATATTGAGCAGAATGCAAAGAAAGAAACCACATTGGTTGATCAAATAGTATCTTATCCTCCACCAGTGTTTTTTTTTTAAAATTTAGTTTTTGTCCATGTTGACTTTTTTTAAGACTTGAATTCTGGAAAATATATGAAAAAATATGTTAAATACACCCCATAAAACATGAATGTACACTGTGTCTTTCAGAGTGTAATTATACAGCTAACAAAAACATAAAAACATTCCTCATTAATGGTTTAAAAAAGGATTGTGCTGTTGAATTACCAAAAAAAAAAAACTGGCTTCTTAACTGAAAAGACATAAAACAAACGCAACATTTCCAATTTTTTTTATTTGCATATCTGCCAAAAAAAGTTCACACATTAATGCCAGTATTTCTGTGCTAGATAATAGCCGATAATCTGTCTACAAATAGCTCTACAAAGCTGGGTCATAGTCACTTGAATGTCGACCAGCGTTTGTCAGTTTTTATAGCTGATGTGTGATTTATTTTAAAAGCAACACGAGACAACTAACAGAGCTACGAAACACGCCAAAAACCGAGTGCTGTGTTGTGTAATTGTGTAAGTGAAATAATTTATCATCAAGGGGAACATTCATGGAAATCATGTCAATAAGTTTGACAAACTGCAGTAACGGAGAGTTTGGGGCGGTCACAGGTTGTATCAAACCAACGAGAGGAAAGACAGACGTAAGAGAGACAAATGAGGCTGATTGTCTTGCAGTGTAGCACAACGAGGATCTACAGCAGTGTTTGCAGCGCTTGATTCATTTCAGAGGTGGAAGAAATACTCAAATTCTCTATGTAATTTGAAATTGGCAACACCACAATGCAGGAAAACCCCTTCAGGTCCAAGTTTTTAGTTCTTGAGATTAGTTCCTCTGGTTCCAAAGTACCTGGAGTTCTGGTCGGAAAGGGGCTTTAGAAAGTCACATGATCGTCATCTGTAGTTTTCCAGTTGTCATGGAAATATAGATGCTTAAACTTTCCATTTCTTTTCTTGACCATTTTAAGGAGTCTTCTTTTTTTCTTTTCTTTCTTTTCTTTCTTTCTTTTTCTTTTTTTTTTGTCTTGTTGGCTTCAAAGTTGAGCTTCAAAGCCCATTCTTGACCTTGGGAACTGAAAGCCGCAGAATAGCTCAAACTCCAGAACGGCTATGAAGTGGAGTTTGCGGTGGGACTGAATGGGACCCTATTTGTGTGAAATTGATGTTTTAATCTTAAAGAAGCTATTCATTAATTTTTATTGTGTGTGTGTGTGTGTGTGTGTGTGGAATGTGTTAGTGTGTTACAGCTCTTTGGACAATGTATATGTAGGCTTCATGAAGCTTAAACAACTTTTAAGACTTCTTGAAAAGTTGACAAGTTGAAAGATTCAAGGTTTTTTTTTTTTTTAGTGATACTAACGACAGGGCTGTAATGTTTCGTCCTCTCTGTCCTGAGGATAAATACTGCTGACCGCTGGATCCCTGACTTTCTTCTATAGTGCCAACAACAAGTTAACATTTTCCTCCTGTTAGTGAAATGTCTTGACAACTAGCGGATTGGTTGCCATGGAAATTGATCCACGTTGGTGAGAGGATCAGACAACAGCAAGTTTTCACAATATCTCAACATCTACAGATAAGCGTGAAATCTCTCAACCACTTTGGATCTCAGCAGCTAATAATTGGATGGATTATCATGAAATTTTGTAGAGGCGTTCATGGCCCCCAGAAGATGAATCTGTCTGACTTTCGTTGTCCTCTGATCTTCCCTCTAGCGCCACCATGAGGTTGACATTTGTGGTTTTCAGTGGAATGTCTTAACGACTATTGGATGGATTGCCATGAAATTCGGTCTTAACATTTACGTCCCCCTAAGGATTGAATCCTAATAACTTTGGCAATCCCCTTAACTTTTCATGTAGCGCCAACATCACATCATCATTTTAGTTCGTCCAATAGTTTGTTTATTTCCAAATACATGCAAATCTAATAACATTCCCATCAGCCTCAACTAGACTTTGTGTCTAGTCCAGATAAGCAAATTTTAGCATGTTAAACTAACCTGGTGAACATGGAAAACGTGACACTATGAGCATGTCGGCTACCAGACAGCACTGCTCTTCCTCACTAAGCTTAAGAGTCTTGATCCCCAACAAATGCAGTATTTTATGACCTTGCTTCCTGCTGAATGTAAAGTCTTAACCTGCACAAACTAATTCAGGATTACAGCTGTCAGACGAATGTGGATTGACATTTTTAAAAAGTACTTTGTCATCCAGCGGAGTAAAAAGTCCTCTAAAATAGAAATCCTCAAGCCTCACTGCTACTCCACTTTGTTACGTTCCTCTTCTGGATTAAGTAACATTAAAATTTAAACTCCTTTAACTGTTATGTTATCCCCCCCCCCCCCAGGCACAGCCATGAGATAACACAAAGAACAGTCCTTTTGTCTGGTCTCCTTACTGGCACTTGTGGATTTTTCTTCTTCCCATAAACGATGTGGAGTCTCTTTGCTTGTCAGACGTCCCAGTGCTGTTACCTCACCAGTGGGATCAGGCCAACTGGAAATGTTCTCTGTGGTTTAGGTCTCTGGGAGTTTTGTGGGCGCTTTGATTTAGATAGAGGGCAGCAGTTTGGGAAAGCAGCAGCAGCGGCAACGAGGGAAAAGAGAGAGGATTCGAGTCCAGCCGTTCTGATGATTGGCTTAATGAGGAAAGAGTTTGTTAGGAAAGCTATCGGAGGAAACTCCCACCACTTACACATTCAACACTTATTAAATGCGTAGGCTATAGAAGGAGTTGTATGACGCTTCCTCTTAAAAAGTAATTTTACAAACAGGCTACACATAACCTCTTTTTAATCATTTCCTCATTTATTTCCCTGAAAGCCTGTTTTCCATTTCGAGTATGTTCACTTTTGGCTTTGATGTCATATAAGTCTTTTGTAGAAAGGATTTGTAACTGTGTTTAAAATTACTCTAAATAAAGCTTGTGTTTCACTATAATTACAAAATTTTCACAAAAGCCACAAATGATTCTTAATCAGGTCTCGGTCTAATGTGGCCGACTCTGGATCAGGTCTGACTCTGCTTTATAGTCCCAACACTTCCACCATCAAAAGAAGGAAAATAAGATTCATGCTGGACTTTCTGCTTTGTTTTTGTTTTATTTGATTTGTTTTAGTCACAGAATAGAATATAAATCAGCTTTCCTTTTGAACGTCACATGGTTTTTTTTAAGTGAGGAGAATTTGGGGGAAGTGCACGCTTTGTTTGAATGCTGGGAAGGAGATACTTAAAAGTTTCTGATTCTTTTCAGACTCCTTTTTGTTCAGCAGCAACATGTGTTTGCAGAACAAGTTTCCAAAATGCTTTTTATATGCATCGGAAATATTCCTCAAGATCATTCATTTAATCATCAGCTTCACAGCATTTCTATCATATTCATTTTTTATGTTCAGCAGCTGCTATATGTTGTATTTTAATCTAATATAGCGGATTTATTAGGTGCTTGCAGAGTGGACTAATCTGATTCATTTGAAACTGAACCAAACATCTCTGACTCCTCTCAGCTCCTCATCTTCACATTGTTGTATAAAAACATAATGAAAAATCTTTTTATTGATTAATCAATTTCGGGCGTTGTGTGCACGGCTGACATGAAATATTTAAAAAGAAATCAGATTTAAACTGCCAATGATTAATCTATCGTCAGACAATTATTTGGCAAGTATTTTGATAATCAAATAATCGTTAAATTCTGTTTTTCTAAAGAAAAATGCCCAAAATTAGATTGTTCCAACTTCTTAAATAAGATCATTTGCTGCTTATTATCTTAAGATTGCATTTCTTTGGGATTTAGACTGTTTATCAGAAAAAAACGAGACCTTTCATAACATCACCTTGAGCTTTAGGGAACTGTGATGAAGTTTCATAGATCACGTGCAACACCATCATCACTCCTCATTTGTCTGGAGTCTCTGAGAAACGCAGGAGAGTTTTCAACAAACATCACTTCCTTGTGTTTACGAAACCAAGCAACACACAGACAGAAACTGGTCCACCCAAAAGACGCACACAGTGTATGCAGTCCAATGCAGGGAGTAATGCACAGACTAAACAACCAAGCAAACGTGTTGCGTCCTCCAATTCGAAGATTGGCGGTTCGATTCCCGGCTCCTCCAGTCATTGGGCAAGACACTGTGCCAACGGTGTATGAATGCAAGTGAATGGTTAACTTCCTCCTGATGTGCAGGTTGGCATCCTGCGTGGTAGCTCCTGCCATCAGTGTATTAATGGGTGAATGAAATGTAGTGTAAAGCGCTTTGAGTGGTCGTAAAGACTAGAAAGGCGCTATATAAGTACAGTCCATTTACCATTTACACAATTAGGACAATAATGTGTGTATTTTGGATAGGGAGGACCGATTGATTGAAAGAGGAGTGAAGGAAGCCATCAGTGTCAAAGTAGAGAAATAATAAAGATCTCCAACCACACAAGTGTTGTAGCACTGTTTCAGAATAATCTCCGTCCACACTAACATGCCTGAAAATAATGCTGCTGGACATGGGAATTGTCCCAAATCACTCAAATAATAAATAGCGCTCATCCTGTGCGTGTAGTTGGTATTAGCTTTATAAAATGCAGAATGTAACTACGCAACAGCTGCTAGCGTAGACGATAAGGTCCGCAACACCTGTGATTAATTATTCCATGTTGAATTAATTTGTGGTAGTCGAGGCTGATATCGATAGACGCGTGACGAATCAGGGGAGGACGCGTTGTGACTGATGAGACCCAATCAGGAAACGAACGTGGGCGTCTGCATCATTGTTTCCACCCGTCCGGACTAAAACAATCCTGCAGTTTTCAAAGTTAAACAGGGTCAGCAGCGTTTTCAAAAGTCTGTGATTTAGTGGGTTTTGAAAATGATGGAGTAGTGTAGGTGCTAGGTTTTAAAATGAAAATGTATTCGGAGGAGGTCTACGACACCACTCATTACTCAACTACATGTTCAAGTATCTATAACTAAGTCCAGTTGCCCTTGATTCAACCCTCCTTGGTTAACCATGACCTGAACGACAGAATCTTCAGACCTACAGATCAAGCTATTAATTAATTAAAGAAGAAAATAATCAGCAGATGTATTAATTATGAAAATCAGATTGTTGCAGATCAGATTTATCTCAATAATGAAAAACATAACGGAGCAAAAGCCCATTTACTGATGATTAACATGTGATATACTCCAAATGGAACCAGAACAGCTACTAAATGGAGCTTGTGGGGTTTTCTTAAGTGTTTGTTAGGCCAAGAGTGAACTTTAAACCTCAGATGAACAACTTTTTTTCAAATATCAATAAATCAAAGTCCACTTACTAGCTTTTTCCAGTCATGTCTCACAATGACGACCGAGGAAACTCCATCTACTAAGAAAGAGATTTATAATTTTTGTATTTGTACTTTTTAAACTTGTGACTGTACACCTTGAAACAAAGTACAGGACTGTGTGCACATGTGTATGCACCCACAGTATTGCATTCATGTGAAGGCATATATTTGTATTGTAAACATGGTGTTTGTGTGTGTGCCCTACCCTGAAATTCACCTGCTATTAAGACTAAGGTATTCTATGACCTGTGCAAACCCTGGCGAGGTTAAAAGTGTGTTTCCATCTCACATCTTAACACATTTCCTCTTTTAAATTCACACATTGGTAGTTTCTGTTCTTCACATGGTAAAAAACAAGCTGTTGCCTCTTGGCAGCCACTCAGGCTCTTTCCCCTGGTGCAGGCCTGGCTGCAGGTGCACACACACACACACAATATGTAGAACACTGTGAAGTCTTTTCTTTGATTTTTAACACCGCTGTAGCCAGCAGTGAAGCGTTACTAATGCCACCAGCTGAGTCGGAGGATCAAGTCTCCCCACTGTCCAGTGTTTTCCACTGAGTAGCGCTGTGATGTGGTGATTTACACACAAGCCTCAGCTAACGCACATAGGAGCTGCTTCGCTGGGTGTAAAACAGCTGGATGGAGCTTTGTTCTACGTGGAGCTTAGGGTTCTTTTTAATCAGATGTTTTTGTTCCTACCTCAGTGTTATTAGTCTCAAATTAAAAGCACAGAGGCGACCACAGCGGCATTCCAAGGTGTTGGATGATATTGCCGGGCATGTCGGGTCCGATAGAAAGAATTTAAGGCAAAGTCCTCATATTTCAAGGTAGATTTTGATGATATTACTGTATTACATAGCATCAATCTCTGCTGGAATGTGAGCTCCGAGGCTTTTCTTTGGCTGCAGGCTTTGAAAATGCTTTCATTTCCGATATTTCATCTCCTTAAGCTCAGCCCATTGTTGAAGGTATTGTTATTTCATGTGGTGCATCGAGGGTACGCTGACAGGGTGGGAAATGAATATTTTCCATGCTGCTCATGTCCTTTTAACTTCAGAAAAATCGACTCACTTTTGTCTCATGTTCGTTTCGTATTCTTTTTAGGCTGCTGCGATTAGAAAAAAAAGAAAAGCCACCTATTGGTTCTTGAACTTAGACATCTAAGCTTTTGCATTTTCATCACATGTTCAGCTAATATTAACCCACGAGGACTCCACTCATACCAGGTGTTGCAGGTCACTGATAAAGCCCTGTAATCCCCGGGTGATGACATGAGTTAAAGTGACTAAATGAAAGCCACTAAACGCTTCAAAGAGGGAATGGCAGATTGAATAAGCAGAGTGAAAACATGAGAGCCAACTTCAAACCAACAAGGAAACTGCTTCCTCTGTTTGATCTCAGCGTAATTAACTTTCTTATTAGTTTGCCTTAAAAGCGGTTGTGGTTCATTTATTAAGATGTAAAGATCTAAGAGGTAACATAAGCTTGCATTTGTTATTTCATACTGTTCAGGATTTCATTACCTCCTTCCTCAAAGATGAATAATAAAAAGGAACTAAAAGTGTATCTTTGACTAGAAAATGATCAACCATCTCTAAACTTTAATCCTAATTTCTCAGGACTTCTTTGAAATCTGAAATGTCTCTTTCTCATATTACTCAAATGCCTCATAGATTTAAAGCAACTTTTCTATTTTTTTTAATTCTTTTTCCAAGTAAAGTAAAATCTGAGCTGAGCCAAACCTTGATTGTCGTAGTTGTTCCCTCAGGTTGGGCTGGAGGTTCCTCTCTAGAGGGCCGGTCGAGCCATCTCTCCCTGGAGAAAGCCTTCGGCCGGTCGCTGAAAGACTCCCAGTGCCATCACATGCTGAAGCACCTTCACAATGGAGCTCGCATCACTGTCCAGATGCCTCCTAACGTAGAGGGTCACTGGGTGTCCACCAGGTTTGTTTTCTTTCTACCTTTTCCCCAATAAAGATCCACTCCAAATGTTTAAGAACATATAGAATGTGGTTTAACTACAGTGTTTTTTCACAACATTTGAAGAAGTACAGCTGATAGTGGGGATTATGATTTATGGATAAAATATATTTGTACTTTTCCATGTTTGGATTAATCAGCTACAAGCCATTTATTTTGTACTTGAACTACAGTCAACTGTTTTCTGAAGCATACAAATGATTTTTTTCCCAGCAGCATTTTACTGTTAAATCTTCAGATTCTGAGTTTTAAATGCTCTGTCCCCTCCAGCAACTAGCATTACCACATAAACACAACTTACCTTTGAGCCAAGAAAGTGAACTACATGTTTTAAGTTCAAATAAAAGCATTACTTTGGTTGGATGTTGGAAGTGTGTAATTTGTAGTTAATGGGCTCAAACTTAAAACACTGGCTTCATAGCCATAGAACACAGAGATGTGGTGCAACATGAACTTGTATTAATGTGAACTCCTCTCTTCTGGTGCAGATGTGAGGTGAGACCAGGTCCAGAGTTTCTGACGCGCTCCTATCGCTTCTACTCCAACAACACCTTCCAGGCCCACCAGTTCTACTACGAGGACAACCACTGCACCAAACCCATCTACACGCTGGTGATCCGGGGTCGCCTGTGCTTACGTCAGGCCTCCTGGATCATCCGCGGTGGCACCGAAGCAGAGTACCGCCTCCACCGTATCCAGATGGTGTGTCATACAGCCACTGTGGCCAAGGAGCTCAGCCAGAGGTTGAACCGCAGCTGCCGAGGGGCTGTGAAGGACCCATGGGAGCACAGTGTGATGTATGAGCTGTGGAGTGAGGAGGGCGGCTACGACTGCTCCAGGGAGCTCAACTTCGCCATGCACGAGCTGCAGCTGCTGCGGGTGGAGAAGCAGTACATGCATCACAACCTGGATCACCTGGTGGAGGAGCTGTTTCTAGGCGACATCCACACTGAGCCGTCCCAGAGGTTGTACTACAAGCCGTCCAGCTACCAGACCGCCCTGCAGAATGCTAAGGTCAGTTCCTCATGGTTATTTGTCAAGAAGGGTTTAGAGGGATGAAGGTGAAATGTGGCTGCAGACTGTGTAGGGGGAAAAAAGTAAGTTTATTTAGAGCTGCAATTATCCTGTAGATTACTCATTCCCATCCCAAGACAACACAAGACAATTCTCAGAAGAAGAAATGAGAACAAACTGAATAATGCAACACAAGTTTATCTTTTTAGACTTTTTTTTTTAGCGTGGCTCTAGGAATGAATATGTCAGTTTGTCTACTTATTTGATTCAGAGTGAAATATCTCAACAACTATTCAATGGGTTTCCTTTTAAATCTAGTTCAGACATCCATAGTTCCCAGAGGCTGAAGCCTAATCATTTTGCCGAGCTCTTGACTTTTCATCTCGCACCAAAATGACGTCGGACATTTGTGATTTTTAAATGAAACCTCTCAACAACTGTTAAATGGATTGCCATGACATTTTGCTGACATTTGTGTAACCCTCAGCATGACTTGTCATCACTGATGATCTCTTAACTTTTATGCCATCTATTATTCAGCCTGTGACAAGGCAGCACAGGTGGTTGTTTCCATGAGCCAAATCGGTATGGGAAACAATGCAGTAGATATCAATAGCTTTTTGAGACTGTGCAGCATTTACGATGTGGTGGCGCTGAGAGTGTTGTCTTAGAGAGACAGCACTTGTGGTAAATGTGTCAGCACAGGTATTCCTCAGCCAATTAATGAAACCCATTAACTGTCCGTATTCACCAGGCGGGGAGTTCTGGTCCTCTGAAATGATGCGAACGCGGAAGTAACTTAAAACTGCATTCTATCAAAAGGCCACCAGGGGGCGACCGTTTTGGTGTCAAAAGGACTTCCGTCTCTATACAAGTCAATGGAGAATTCACCAACTTCTCACTTGATTTCTAACCTCAATAAACGTTTTCAAAATGTGTTTATGGTCTCAATCGCTAGTTTAAAGCCTTCTTCAATGCAGTATGATGTTCATTTGGGACATTTTGGCCTCCCTGATTTTATATGTGACGATAAAGCAGGGTATGCATTAGGGCGCGGCTACGTCGTGATTGACAGGTTGATTGGTTCCCAGGTTCAGGAGGGCGCCTCATGCTCCTCCTGATGCCCATATAAGTAGAATCCGTGTTTTTTTTTTACCCGGCATGCACTGGAAATTTTCAAGATGGCGCTGCTCAGATCCGAAACTATTCGCTTCCAAGCAGCAGTCCACAAACCAATGGGTGACGTCACGGATGTTACGTCCATTTTATATACAGTCTATGGTATTCACACACAGACCCCCCCTCCTCCCCACTGTTTAGGTGTCCCAACTTACCAGTAGGAGTCACTGCAAGAATGAAAGAATGAAAATACTTCCCACTCTGCGTTTTGTGTTTGTTGGAACGCACAGCTCAGGCCGGAGGAAGACTTTTGTTTTCTGTCCTGAGTGCGCAGCGCCGTGAGCAACCTCTGCTCAACTCTCCTCCCACTGTGTCGACCCTCCACACCGCAAAAGACCACACACACCAGGAAAATCACAGGAAACACGGTTAAAATAGTGTTTTAAAAATAAGCCATTACGGTTTTGTTTAAGGCGTAGCGGATGGGTGGATCGATCGGAAAAAAAACAATGAATGTTAAACGAGTGCAGACAGCTGGAATGTCAATATGATGTATAGTTTTTTGTCATGAGAGCTTGTGAGAAAAATGTGTAAATCTCATCCACCTGTTGCAGCAAATAGATTAAAACAACAAAATGTGTTATTCTGAGTTAAGCTCAACGTGTATGTCGGCAATCTTGTCCATGTATACTTTTCATACACTAAACATTTGCACAGATAGAAACCAGAAACTATGTACACACACAGATTTCATCTCCCAAATCTGTGCTTACGGGATGTAATTTCTCTATTTACACTGCCGAACAGCAGTTTCCCGCTGGGTGAAACCCTAGAGTGGTGTTTTCACTGTCACCCTCTACGGAGATTACGGTGAAATCTTGTTCGGGTCCACTGTCTAAATAAACACCCATTTGTACAGGGATGATGGGGCTTGGTGTTACTGATCAGAATGTAAACAGTGTGTGGAGTGAGAAGCTGTGATCAGACATGCTCCCCTGTGGCGCTGTAATGACCAGAGCTGCTCTCCTTAAGCTCCTCCGGCCCGCAGAGGCGCAATGTGAAACCCCGGCCTATCTCTGGGAGCGATCAACATGTGGTATTCCTAGAATTTTGGAATCATGTGGCCGTTTGAATAATTCCAGCGAGCGCATACCAGGTCTGATTTCATGCATGCCTGAGGCTCAAATCAAAATGTTGCATGCTCTCTATTTGTCCTCCATCTTTTCTGAATAAAAAATAAAGACAGGGTGTCGATCGAGCTATGATTCACTTTTTTAGGTGCACTTTTGAAGTTGCAGTTACAATCCATTTAGCATGATCACACTTTGCTTTAAAAGGCCAACAAAAAAATATATTATAGTACGAGTACTGAGGTTTTGAGATATCGGTCTTTTTAAATGTCTTCTGTAACCTCAATAAAATGGAAGTTGATGAAATCCTGCTTGTGGTGCAACCAGCTTTAAAAAATGACATTTTAAAAATACTCAGTAAAAAACATCTTTTTCCAGAAACATTGTCCATGTTACTCTGAGTAATCCACAGAAAATGCTTTTGACAGTTTTCAAAAGAGCTTTTTTCTTTTGGTAGAACGTCGTTCCAATATAAACTTATTGTGTACTTTGGCTTATCTTCATTTTGGAGCATTTTAAGCTGCATGAATCAATATTTTCATATCAATAAAGGGTCCAAATTACATATTACTACTATTACTAAATTACTATGTTGAAGAGATGTTGTTCATCATGACAAACCCACAGACTTTTCGCTTGAGCTTGTTTTTTTGGTCATCGGGGTTATTTCCAGACTCAGGCAGGAGCTGTTGTTATCATCTAGCTGGTGAACGTAGTGGAGCATTTAGCAGCTAAAGACTTGGATAATTTCCTCAGAAGTTGGTGGAGACCAAAATGGAGCTAAAAACAAAGGAAAGGAGTATTAGATTTCATGATGTGAAGAACCATGACTCCAAATAAATGCTAATGCCACTCTGTGCCTATTGGATGTTTTTTAACCTTCGTGTCGTCCTCCCGGGTCAAATTGACCCCGTCTGTTTCGACTGTTCCTTCTTACCTTCTGTCCTTCCCTCCTTCCTTCCTTCCTTCCTTCCTTCCTTCCTTCCTTTCCTTCCTCCCTTCCTCTTTTCCTTTCTCCCTCCCTCCCTCCTTCCTTCTTTCCTCCGTCCTTCCTTCCTTCTTCCCTCCCTCTCTCCCTCCTTTCCTCTGTCCTTCCTTCCTTCCTTCCTCCCTCTCTCCCTCCTTTCCTTCCTTCTTCCTCCCTTACATCCTTCCTTCTTCCTCCCTTCCTCCTTTCCTTCCTCCCTCTTTATCTTCCATCCTCCCTTCCTTCCTCCCTTCCATCTTTCCTACTTCCTTCCTTCCTCCTTTCCTTCCTTCTTCCTCCCTTCCATCCTTGACTCGAGGACAACAGGAGGGTTAAATACAATTTTTTGATAACAAATCCAACATATCAACTTTATAATGTAACAATATATCAAAACATAAATGGGGGGAAAAACCTGGTTAATGCTTGTTTTTAAGTGTCATTATTTTAAAGTACTTTGGAAGTGAAAATCCCTGATTAAAAATGCTGATAACTCAAAACCTCAGTACATGAAAACTATCTGCAGGTCTGTCATTTGGTTTAACTGACCCTTGAAGTTTAGTGACGTGTTTCTATAATGATACAGGTCTGGATTATAGTTGCTGCCCATAAAGGCATTTTTAACATCCTTAATGTTGTCTAATTTTATAGCTGTGGTAAATGTAGCGGCTCATTGGTAATCAGTTATGCACATACAGTACTCATGACATATTTTTCAGTGAAACAGTGGTAGAAAATACCTCACTCCTTCCTACACAAAGTATTCTCAACTCAACCATCCTTTGAGGTTGTAATGGTTCCTTTTTCTGGGACTTTTATGGCCATGGTGACTATCCGATCCATTAATCTTAAGTGGTGTACCCAGAGGCTGGTGCGGGTCCAGAACATTTGCTGGTGCCAGCGCGTTCATTTGTGGTTATTGGGTGGATCTCAGCAGTGATGCAAGAGCGAGGCAGCAGACTTTTTGTTTTTTAAATTTTGTTTTTCTCCACTTTATGTCACCGGTTCATTGCTGTTTCACTGAGGCAGATTATTGACTACTTGATAATGATCTATGTTAGGGAGGGATGCCTGTTTTATATCATTGCTGCTGTTTTAAGTGTTTCACAGTTACTCAGGGTTTTTACATGGAGAGAAGCTAATGTGTTCTGCTTTACTGAGTTCGGATTATTTGTCCTTTTGCTGCAGAAATGAAGCTAGTTAGTCCAAGATAAGACTCTTACAGGACAGATACAGACCCAGCTGTAAGTATATCAGCATCTTAACACATAAGTATAGTGTCTTTGGCATCTTTAAGTCTGGGCTGCTTTTTGTTCCACATACAATATTTGCTTGTGGATACTGTCTTCCCCTTAAAATATGGTGGTAATCCCCAAAATGTCCAAATAAAAAAATGGCTGCCAAACAAAGTGAAATTCGGTTCCAATTGTCCCAGAGCTACTGTGGTTTTGGATTGTACCTCATATGGTACCACTGCTTGTGTGCCAAATGTAGTAGTTACAAATTAAATGAATACATGTTGTTTATACGAAGCAAGGCAGAAATATTGTTCCGCATTCCTTCATTTTTCTTCGGTTACAGTAAAAACATACTTTGCTTTTCAGTATGGGATCTACTCATAAATTAATCATGACACAAGGTTTTGCACGATGGACACTATGGTTCAGTTTCACAGAGATTAAGACAAGATTATGCGAAAATATTCATTGAGAAACAAGTTTAGTGTTGGACTAGAATGAATCCATGTTTACTCCTGTGAAGAAACCTGCCTACAAATGTAAATTGATTAAATCTGAAATATAAAGTTTGACACACCTCTGGTTCATGTCCATGTCTCATAGCATCACATCTTTTCACTGGTGACTGTGTTTCAAGGTAATTTTCCTTTGGTGTCTTGTAACAATTAGACAATTAGTCAATGACAGAAAAATAATTGCCGACCTTAATGATCATCATTTAATCATCGTTAAAACAAAACGCCAAACATTTTCTAAATCTAGCTTCTAGTTATATTTTTATATTTTGTGGTTTGTGTGATTTCAGAACATTACCTCTGGTACTAAGAAATTGGAAGGGCAATAATCACTATTTTTTTCGTATTTCCTCGATTTAAAATGTAATCAAGTGTCGAGAAAATAATGAGCACATAAATCAATCGTGAAAGTTATTAGTTGCAGCCTGTAATCCTTTTGATGTTGCTCATTTATTTTACATCAGATGTCATCAATAAGAGGCTCATTCAAGGGATGACGATGTGTTCATGTGGAACATAATGCACTCTTGGAGTTTAGTTTACCACTAATAACAATTTGGTTGGTAGATTTTTTTTTTTAAATGGAAAAATCCAAACTACAAGCTGGAAATGAGAAAATAACGGCCATGTCCGAGAGTGTTGAAGCTTGAGACATTAGTTAACAAAGACAAACGTTTAATATATTCTTTATATTATTGTCAGAATTGCCACTTTGACACACATAAAGTTAGAGCAAATAAACGGGATGTTTATTAGATGTTTAGGTTGGAATGTCCTACAGAGAAAACGTGTAAATCTTTATTTCCTATCAGTGTTAGTTTGGTTTTACAAGGTTCAAATCCAGGTCTGTGCAAATTTTCTCAATTGAGGAACCGTCCGGTATCATTTCGTAGAAATAGTAAAACTTTTATTTGCAACTTGCGAATAATTGCACAGAAATTGGTGTTGTTTAAAGCTCGCCTGAGGCACCTCTGAGCTGGCTTCAACACTCAAGTTGTGATGATTGCTGATGATTACAAACTTTTTATATGTTGCCCTATTCACCACCTTAGCCGCTGTGAGATGAATGTCCATAATAGGAAGATATGGGTTGTTTTTTTTCCCCCAGCTCAGACAGGCTGGCTGTGTTTTATGGGCTCAAAGTTCCTGCAGATCTGGAACAAGTTTTCCACACCTGCAAAAGAAACTCTCCCCTTCATGCTCTTTTTTTTTTCTTTTTTCGTCTTAACATATGTACGCTGAAAATCATGTACAGTGCATATTTTTCTCTGCATTCTGTATTTATTTTTCTCCCTCTACGTATATATTTCTTACTCGCATGCATAAAACATCAGCACAGATGCACAAGTGCCCATATATATACACACCTGAAAAAATGCAGTATGCTGTCATACACACAGGAGGCCTCCCATTAACCTCTCACTCTGAGGTGGTTATGGAGCTGCACTGGGATTATCTCATATCTACGATGTAGCGATACTCCTGTTTTCTTTTTTTCTTTCTTTCTTTGAGCGTTCTCCTTTTGTGTCCCCACGCCTCATAAATCTCCTGCGGACAGAACTTTGTCTGGGAAAAAAGAGCGATTGAGTTAGGGAGGTTAGGTCTTAAATTTTGACCACCCTCAAATAACAAAAACTCCACCGCCTCCCTGGAGTGAAGTCTTTGGAGGAGATTTTGTGGAATACAGTACGACAGCTTCCAGATCCGAATCCATCAGGCACCAAAGTCCTTTTTCATGGGCCAGAGATCCGCAGCTGGTCCCATCTGTGGACTCTGTGATCACATAAACCAGACGTGATATGAACTGAACAGGATTTATGATCACTCCTGGAGTAACAAACTCTTTTGTCAACAGGGTGCATAAAGTGCATCCCAGTGCTGCTTTTTTTTTTTTTTTAAGGAGCATTAAATCTCAGCTCGCCGTTCCCTGTGTGACTTCCTGTTGTGATGGCTTTTGTTTGACCAGACATCTGCCTTTTTACAGTAAACGATGTGATCACCCTGAGAAAATGTTGGAACGTTGTCCTGATTCCAACACTCAAGAGGTTCAGACTGAAGGAAATAGTTTTTCCTCCTTCAACTCTGAACAGACGCCAGCAGTCCTTTATGTGGATTTCATGACACAATATACAGATGATGGATTAAAAAAGCTTTGAGCGGTGACAGCTTTCATAGCACATGCTGGATTTCCTCTCTGGGATGCTCAGTGGCAACCTCCGCTTTGAGTTTGTAAACAATTTACAACCTCAACAACTTATTGATTGTGTCATGTGAAGGCTTCATTGCTCAACTTTCAGGCGCCCTTGGGGTTTTTTGTGACCTCAGATGTAAAAATTTCCTTTTATACGCCTGCTTTTTTTAGGACTTGGGTGATAAAACGGCTGAGCTGATACACCGGCCGATGTTACATCGTTTGTCCGGCAGAAAGCACACACACACACACACACACACACACACACACACACACACACACACACACACACACACACACACACACACACACACACACACACACACACACACACACACACACACACACACTGACAAATGTGTTTTTCAACTGTATAATGTTGCAGTCAGTATGAACACTATCTTACTCATTTAAAAGAGGCCTCGTGGAGTTTTCTTATGAACAAATTTCTCATCAAAACGTATTGTTTTATACTCAATACTTAACAAGTATGTTTTTAGTACAGTTCCTTTCTCATCAAAACATATTGTTTTATACTCAATATACAGTTCCTTTCTCATTAAAAATCCAAAAAGCCAGCCTTTAAAAAAAATATTTAAACATGCATGTTTGCTAAACTAGCTGCAGATTATCTCCATGCAAACACAGGCCCTCATAGAAATGTTGCTCCACAGCACCTCTAGTGGTCAGAAATCCATTAGGCAACTTTTTAAGGAATCCTAAGCAAAAGTGTTTGTGGATTTTATGTTTTTGATATTTATCAAATTTTTTTTAAACCCTTTTAAATCTTAAATATTGGTATCTGGCTCAAATCTACTATCACTTGGGTTTTTGTGTCTCTTATCACCATGATTTATCACTTCATGTTTTCCACTATGAAAATCACTAAGCCAAATAAATTCCTCCTGATACCTTCAACAAGATCCATTCATTATAAAGCCATGTGTTGTATTTATTTTTGATTTAAAGCTTCTTTAAAAATAATTTATTTGTAGAAAAATTAGGCAATCCCAGTTAAAGCTCTTATCATTTCAGTGTTTCGAGGTTTCGCATGGGGGGGTGGAGCTTGTATCATTGTCTTTACGGTTGATACCACTACTACTAATGGGGGGGTGCCAAGTTGAAAAAAGATCTGCTCGTTCTACTCAAATCTTACTCATAGTAGCTTTAATCTCCTGCTTGATGTCCTTAAAGTAACACATCTCCAACCCAATGAAGTTTTAATAATTTTGTATCTGTAACTCTTTACTTTGAGTCCTTGCAGCAGTAGATCTGTAACTTTTATGTAGTAGTAGTTTGAAATGTGTTGTGTGAATGAAGCTTACAATGTCTGTTTTACTTTAGTTGCTACATTGACAAATTGACAAAGAACTTCTTCAAATGACTACAAAGTGTTTTATAAAATGAGTATTAACATTCTCTCCCCTTTATTTTCCAGAACCACGACCACGGCTGCATCGCCTGTCGCGTCATCTACCGCTCAGATGAGTTCCACCCTCCCATCCTGCCGCCGCGGGCCGACCTGACCGTCGGTCTGTACGGCCAGTGGGTGAGCCAGCGCTGCGAGGTTCGCCCCGAGGTCCTCTTCCTCACCCGTCACTTCATCTTCCACGACAACAACCACACCTGGGAGGGTCACTACTACCATTACTCTGACCCCGTCTGCAAACACCCCACCTTCACCATCTACGCCCGCGGACGCTACAGCCGAGGGCTTCACTCCACCCGCATCATGGGAGGGACGGATTTTGTTTTCAAAGGTAACTTAGTGCTATTCTCTGAGACATTTCAAGTCACGCCAACATTTTGTTTTGTTCCACTACTTTAAACATTTTCTCCATTCTTCCTTTTTTTTCTGAAACTGCTCATTTTTCTGCCTTCGACCTCATTTTATGGAGGCAAATACTTGTATCCTCTACACTCAGTTTGTGACTTTAACTTGAATATAAGACTTTAGGCTCCATTCACACACATCATGACCACAAACTAGAGTAAAAATAGGATTTTATGATGTAAATTTTTGACGCGTATGCATTCAGAATCATTATCAGACACAGACAAAAGATGACTTATTTTCAAACATGGTCCAAAGACGTTAGAAGACAAAGAGGCACAAAACATTTAGCATAGAAAAACTCAATCCTAAAAGACCAATAAAACACCGAAAAAATAACTTGCATCAGAAAGACAATTACAACCAAACAAGAAAGTCCTAATCTTTCTTCTATAAGCTTCTTTCATATTTAAAGACTGGAAGGCTGTTCCACAACAGGACATGGTATTTAAATACACACGTCCACATTATTCACTCGAGGCATGATGGATGCTCATGACCAAAACTGCTCAAATCTTTGTAACAGATACATTTAAGGAAGTTTTGTATTTTGGGAAAAGATTTATCCCACTGCCATGTCTGTACTATTAATATGTTGCTGGAGCCAGAAGGAAAATCTATCTATCAGCATTTCTAAAACTCTCTAATTAAAATGTTACATCTGGTTTGTTTAATTTGGACATAAACTAAAGTGTAAAAATGACAGTTGGTTGTTTTTACCAGAGTTTATGTGCAGTGACTTCCTGGAGTCAGCAGAAGTTTTAGGATTAAACTAATGAGATGGATCATTACTTTTAGAGGTGCTGGTAGGTGCATTTTGTGACCTTTTGGAGCCATTTCCTTGTTTCCAGTCTATACTAAACTCACTGTTTCCTGGCTGTAGCTTTATATTTAGATGTAAGTGATATTGATCTCGTCATCATAACTCTCGGAAAGAAAGTGTATTTTTGAAAATTTCCCCTAAAACTTTAAACTATCTTTAAAGTGGAGCCTGCGAATGCAGCGAAAGGCAACATGATTTGACGTCAGTCACCAGAAAATAATCTGTTTTGACTTCCTGTCACAGGTTCAAGTAGCACTGATGAATATGTTAGAAACGCTCCTGAATGAGGTCATTTAGACCAGGTGATTTCCTGTTTGTAATTATAAGTCAACGTGAACTTTTTTTGTACAATGAACTAGAACCAAAAATGAAAAGAGTAAAGTATTCTGAATAAGATCATCAAGCTGAAGACTTGGGAGATAATTCCAGTTTTACAACTTTGTTATGTTCATAGTTTTGGCTGTTGCCGCTATGCGTCTCTAGAGATTTTTCATAGAAAAACAGCTGCAAAAACAACAGTTGAGAATGAACCAACACAGTAAAGTTGCTGCACTACCAACACAATGACTAGAAGATGTAATAAGGCTCTACTGTGCTGAGGGGAAAACGTAGTGTGATGATATTTCTCATAACAACAAACAAACCCTTTCACAGTAGACATGTGATCCATCATTAATATAAAACTATAGATTATAGACTTTGAATAAATTGGTTTAGATCATCTGTTTGACTTCAATCACTGCTGTTCATTAGAGCTTTAAGCTGCTGATAAGCTCCTCACAGGTCTTCATGTGTCTTGCCCCCTCTAGTGAACCACATGAGAGTGACACCCATGGACTTTGCCACCACTTCCCTCCTCAACGTCTTCAACGGTAACGAGTGTGGTGCAGAGAGGTCCTGGCAGATCGGAGTGGAGCAGGATGTCACCGTAACCAACGGCTGCGTGGCACTGGGCATCCGGCTCCCCCACACGGAGTACGAGCTCTTCCGCATGGAGCAAGACGCCCACGGCCGATACCTCCTCTACAACGGCCAGCGTCCCAGCGACGGCTCCAGCCCGGACCGGCCGGAGAAGCGTGCCACCTCCTACCAGATGCCTCTGGTCCAGTGTTCAGCCAGCAGCCAGTCATCGGACTACGGCCACGGGGACGACAGCGACAGGCCTCAGCGGCTCCGCAATGACTGCACAGGACGGCTCCGAGGCAGCCAGGAACACGTCATGGTGGTTCTCGTCGCATTTTTCATGTCCCTGCTTCCATGCTGGCAAAGCTAGAGAGCGGTTTTAGGCTTTTTTTCTACACCGAGACACAACAGGACGAGACGAGAGTGTGGATTACAAAGAGGGCTCTGACTGTACAGGGAGACCGCTTGTTAAAACAACAAATTTAAAACTTTCACTTTCTGACGCAGAGGAGGATGAAAACTGGTCTCCTTAAATCCTCTGAACTCCTTCCCAGCTACCAAAGACTTGACCGCTGCACCACAGAAACTGCACTTTAGAGTGGATTCAAAGACCTTTCTGTTTCCACAAATATACAAAGATTTCTATATATCCACACAGACCTGAGAGAGTGTTTTATAAAGTGTATTTACATGCAACTAACAAGTCATTCGATTTTTTTTTTTCACCGCAAAAAGATGCTATTTTATCCATGGAAACATCTTCTGTGCTGAACTCTTTGACAATGAGCTCTCTGTCTCGAGGAGATGCGCTTGTGGATTGTCACCATTCAAAGTGAAAGGGAACTACAGTGCTTGTATATTAAAACAGTCTCTTTTAAATATAGCTTTACAAAACGGTGAACTCTGCAGCAGTCATCTATATCCATCCACATAAAGATCATATTTTTGGTTACAAGAGATGTTTTTCATCTGCAGTTAATTATCTTCTGTGCATTGTAAAGAGAAACTGTTTTACTCCTTCACTTCTCACAGCTGCATCTTCACTGGCCTACACCTCACTTTTTTTTATTGGGGCTACTTTAAAATTGACATACTTTCAGTGGAAAACTGCACCTGGAGAATAAACTAGCATTGCCTCAACATGAAGGCATGAAGACGTCAGATATACTGTCAAACTTAACATAAACCAAACCATTTTAATTTTAAATTAGAACTGTGTAAAATCACAACATAATCAAAAGTAATGAACTATGACCTGCTGTTGTGCATTTCATGACAAAGTTCTTCATGTGAAAAATGTTTTTAATCACAATTTACTTGTAATCACTAAATTGGCAGTAGAGTTTGCAAAACGATCATTACATACCGTTAACTATTGATTGATTTGTTGCCCAGTCTTGTGTTGGATGCACATCTGTAACACAGCTGGACTTTATTACATCCGTGTTTTTCATAAAATAGTTTTGTAGATTCACATTTTTATCAAAATATGGCATCTTGTGGGCTCTCATACGTTAACTGCAGGGACCAACACAACATATATACATTTCAGTCCTGTTTTATGGCTAATTTTAGCTACACTACATGTACTTGTGAACTATAATTGCAAGAAATTTAAAAAACTACATCACAAGCTGACATCATATCAAACTGCGACTTTGGAAACTAGCACCAGTTTCAAATGTGACATCATCACAACTTGTAATTTGTTAATTTTTTTTTTTTAAAGTGTGACAAGAGCTACTGCACGGCCATCTGCCTTTTGTTACTTTCTATTCCAAACATAAGTGGACCCACCCTCAGCGTCACATGTCGTAATGTGGAACAGTTGGTGTAAAAAAAAAAAAACCCAACAACTGAGCGACTGTGGTGTAAAAGTTGGTATTTAAAGAACAATTTGACTTTAACTGCAAAAAATGTCTTGGTAAATATTAAGGCTTTAAATTTAAAGGTGCAGTGTGTAGAATTTAGTGGCATCAAGTGGAACGGACTTGGCAGAAATGGAACATAATAAGTTTTGTCTGTGTGTTGTTGACGTGTTTTTAATGTGTGTTTTATTGTGTTTTTATCACCTTTTTAGAATGAGCCCTTTTATATTTACATATTTCCACCATGTTTCTACAGTAGCCCAGAATGGACAAGGACAAGGGGAGGGGTATTCAGTTGGTTGTAATCTGCAACCTCACCACTAGATGCCACTAAATCCTACACGCTGGACCTTTAATGAACTTCTGTGCTTTTCCCCAGAGTAACACAGGTGTCCTTTTATATACATAACTGGACGTCTGTGTATTTAGGATGAAATTCTGCTCTGTTGAAAGCACTGCATAGTAGGCCACGTCTTACCTGATCGTCATGTGGAGCTCCGATAGATCTTTCAGCAGTAAATCTGTGAAATGACACAACAATAGATTAGTGCTCTTCACTCCTCCGGGTGTTTTCTTAAAATAACTGTGGTATAAATCCCAAATACCTCCACTGGCGTCAATATCTTTAGATGTGGTGCAACATTAGCGCGCATCAGTTGTAATCTTGATTGTGACCGACTCTGGGATGTCATCACTTCCAGCAACGTGTGGAAAGAGGACCAGTACCTGTATGGATCTTACCAGCATGCTACCAGCATACATAAACTGTGTTCAACAGTTAAAATAAAAATTAAAGGACTAAACAGAAAACAGCATACTTCATTTCTATCATTAAAAATCAAAGAAGTGACTGTACAGTAATTCTTCACGGCCAGTTTACTGTCATTGATGTTGCAGAATCTTGTTCAGTGTACCCAGAATAAAGAACCTGTATTAGGCCCCCGAGAAATGTCTTTGTAACTGGATACATGTATGAGATTAAAGGTTTGATACTCTTCAGTGTTGATCTGATACTCGTGGATAGGTTACATCAGATTTGTGTATCTTGTATATAAAGAAACCTGCAGGGAACATATTTTTGTTAATCCCTTTAAGATTTTTTTTTATTTTACTGGCCATGAGAGCGTTAAAAAAAACCCTTTTTTGTATGGAAGGGGGGAGTAGATGCCAAGTACAATCATGCTTTACAGGAACAGCTGGAGGCAAAATCCACCATCATATACTGTTAGCGCTTTTTGATACGACCGTCTGAGATGTTCAATGAAAATCAGGAAGGAGTTATGTTTTTTTTATGCTGTTTTTCCAAGCAGCCACATCTACATTTAACTTCTTCCAAACACTGAAATCCTGCAAAGAAGAGACAAGAATGTTTGTTTTCCATGGTGAATGACAATTTATCGTTGGATCATTTAAAATCTGCCCCTTGTATTATAGATTTATTTCTGTATTACGGTATTTCCACAGGGACAAATTTGAAAATAAACAGCTGTGCAGAAGAAAAACAGGAACCAAGGTGATTTTAGGAGACTTTTTCTCAAAAAGCATGAAAAAAAAGATCAAATCACAAACTGAAAAGCAAGATAAAAAATGTTTAGTTTTTTTTTTAGTGTGCAAACATTGGGAGACTTGAGTTTAAGGCGAGTTGGCAGGCAGGGTTAGACTACTGCAGACAGTCTGAGATCAAAAAACTTTAGATTTATATCCAACTCTACTGCAGCTGTGCACCAAATTAGAGCGGCACTGATTAGTCGATCGATGGAAAAGTTAGCGCCAACTGTTTTAACAATCAATTAATCATTCTGGGTCGTTTAAGGAAGAAGAAAAAAAACAAAATTCTCCAGTTCCAGCATGTGTGAATATCTTCTGGTGTTTTTAGTCCTGTAGTCCCAAGTATCTTTGGGTTGAAAGACATATTAATTAATAAAGTTATTAGTTGCAGTCGTACATAGAATATTTTAAAATAACATAACAGAAATATGTCTGGCTGGTTAGAAATGAAGTACCTTCAATAAGAGGACGTAAAAAGTGTGGTAGGCCTTTTTTTCTTCTTCTGCTGTGCTTCCTTAATAGCCAACCTACAAAAGTCAAGCTAATTCAGGATTCATGTTTTATTTGTAATATTCAAAAAAAAAAAAAAGTTATACTATATATCTTAACATTTTTAACAAACATCATAAAGAAGTTTTCTTAAATTTAGTGATTAAACTTGTAAGTGAAAAATATAATAACTGAATGAGGCATTTTACAGCTGAAAAATGAACTTGTTGATACTCTGTGGTGAGTAATAGACACCGTTTCTAAATACTCGTAAACAAATCTTAGGTAAGGAGAAACCGTAGTAGAGAATTACCTACCAACATTTATGCCGATACTCATAAATCTGTGGTTAAAATCAGCCAATACTCTTTTTTTGTTTTTTTAAAGATACAGCCAGTTTAACATATAACTCCTCTTTTAAAAAAAACCATCCTGTGTCTTTTCCCACACTAACCCTGTCCTCCAGGAGTCAGTATGAATCATATTCCTTTACACTTTAATAAAATAATTGCAGGTTTTGCTTTTTGGGGGGAAAATAAGCATCTTGTAAAGAAAGTTCTGTACTTTATCCATCAAGCAGACATAAATAACGTTTAAGGACAAATGACCACTGTAGATTTTCTCATACTGAATGTACCAAATTTACTTTGCGGTAACAATCTCCTAAATACTAAGTGACAGCCTGTTTGAGCAAGACCGACTCATTACAATGTCAAATAATTCCCATTCATTTTTGACTGAATGCGAAAAGCGAAAGCAATTACATCTAATCCTTTACTTCTAATGTAAAATCCGCTCTCATTTCTGCAGGTTTTTTTATACTCCAAATGAAATAAAACACAAAATAACAACTATAACTGTTAGCGTGAAACGTTTAGAGGATGAAATCATTTCAAGCTCATAACGGAGCAGAAGTCAAGCTGAGTTTTTTTACTCTTGGCAACTAAAAAAAGACTCAAAACCAAACAATAATATTAACTGAAATGTCAAGTGTATTTAAAGCACATGGTTAGCTCATATATTCTACTTTGTCCTTGTATTGAGATCTTGGTCAAGACTTCAATGAAAAATGCATCCAATCCAAAATGTTGGCGCAGACACTGACGGAAAGCTTGGCACGCGAAAGCAGAACGCTCATTTTAATGGCACAAAATGATGAATATTTGAGGGTGTATCATTCAAGAGAGACACAGGAAAAGACGGGTATCAAAACCACATTTTTTCATTTTTATTTCTTCAACGCTTAATACCATGGGACAGGATTTTAAGAATGGAGACCTTATTTCAGTCAATATTTGCCTCAGAAGGAATATACGATTTGTAATATAATAATAATAATATTAATAATATAAAGTCTGCATTGGTGTTGTCAGGAAAAGGACAGAAATGTACAAGAAGGAGGCACCTTTATCCCCAGCTGGACCTGAACATTCCAAGACAAGAAGTAGAAATTACAAACTGAACAAATTTACTTCAGAGGCAATCCAGCAACAGGTAGCAAGGTCTTTTGATGGAAGTTCGTTCCTTTTTTTGTTTAAAAGGATTTTAAAACAACATTTACAAGACACCTAACATTCCATTCAATTCCTATTAAAAACAACAGAGAGAGAGAAAAAAAATCTAATCTTTTGACTGCCTCTTGCCCATGGTTCATTCTAGGTGCATCTTCCATGTTGACTGATAGAATACAACTTTCATTGTCCCGCCACATTACCTGTATAATCCAGCCATCAAAAACAGAAAACCAAAAAAGGGAGCAATCGCTTTTTTCTGTCGTCTTTCTTTCTCAACTCTCTGTGAACTAACCGTGTGAGATTGTAAAAAGGCGACGCCTTCGAATGATGCTGTACAGATGTGTTCACTGTAGGCCACACTACCAATGATATGGCAAAGTCAACAGAAAGACTTCTCGGTTTTTCCAGGCCTTTTGATTCCGGAGCCGGGGCGGGGGATACGGCTGGCATGCATCTCCCAGTCTACAAGATGAACTTCCCTAGGAAGAATCCGATGAAGATGGCTGCTATGACGACAAGGAGGGAGGGCAGGGAGGGAGTGCCGGCTTCTCGGCCGAGGAGGCTGGTTGAGTTTGATGTCATGTGGTCTTGGCGGGGTACCTTTCTCATTCTAACACCGTCATCCTGTAAAAGAGGAATAGATGAATGAAGGACATGCCGTTTCACAGCAAAGAGATTTACAAGCATTCATCAGATCAAAGTTCAACACATTTGACCTCAGTTGATTTGATTCATTAACTGAAACTGTAAAGTCAATGAGGGCACATGTAAACGCCTTTTACACCTGGTATTAGCATGCTAACCTGCTTCATGTACCAACAACTGAGGTAACTGAGGTACGATCCAGGACTTAGATGACAAAATGTTGTTATAAAACTCAGTCAGGATTTCACAACTCTGGTAAATTATCATGGCTGCAACTGTTTTATATTTCATTGCGGTCTGAAACCAAAGCAAAAATGACTCCATGTAGTACGGCACTCCGGAGGATTCTTGATAAACAGCTACATGAGTCATGTGACCAACAGCGGTAACCAAACTAGCACTAATGCTTAAAAGCTTCTCCACTAACTGATAATATCTTTACTTTTATTGTTATCATGAAGGAAAACTTGAGCAGTCTGAATCTGTCTCGTGACCCTCGCCTTCCACACATGCACCATGTTTATTTTAATGCCTATAAAATTTACCTGCTGAGATCAATTAAAATGCAGGCTGTGTATTTAATATAGTATAACGCAGTAGAAGTATTTTGGGTTCATTTCATTCAATGTAAAATGAAAATAAATCATGTTAAAACCATCATTTGTCAACATGTCTAACCTTTAAGTGCCTGTTCTCGTCGGCCAGCTTGTTCATCTCAGTTTGCATCCTCTTGCACTTCTCCAACATCTTCTTCATCTCTGAATCATCCATCGTGGCAGTGACAGGCACTGTGGCTGCTGATGAGTCGGCCTTCGCAGAGTTCATCACGGGGGCCGCTTTGGTCGCCTCCACGTCATTCTGCCCGACAGGGAGAGGGAGAGAAGTGAAACTCAGCACGCCCTGGGCCAGCAGCAGGGAGGTTAACCTCTAGATGCGAGGCAGTGCCAGAGAAAGGCAGCCTTGTTCAGGGCCCAGAGGCTCATAGTGTCAGATCAAAGAGACCAGGGAGGAAATGCATCCTCTCCAAAAGTTTGTTTGATGTGGCTTTGTTTTGTGGGACAGACAACATGCCGGCATGAGGAAATGGAGGCTTGCGTTATGGAAATATAATTACTGAACTGCAACTCAAGTGTGACAATCAATACACAGGATGTGATGTTATAATCCCTGTGCAACAATCCAAGGCTCATTGAGGCCCAGGTGAAGTTTGGACTAAATGATATGCTATGATAAAGGGGTGGACAATATGAGGTATACACTATAAAACAATCATGATGTTCAAACCTTTAATATGTCTGGATTAGATTTTCCAGATAGATTTTATACTAAATTCATAATTTAAATTGATGTCTTCATATTGTACCAAATAAACCACAAGTGACATTCTTACATGTAAATTCCAGCTACAGCAAACATCAGATGTCTACTCATGAAAATATGAGACCATAAGCGAGGCCACCACATTCCCCACTGACACAGTCAGCAGGTGTGTCACTAAATACAGTGAGCACCTCTGTTCACAGACACCTCGACTTACGTCATCTATACTTAACTGTGATTTACTTTACTTTATTTTTGTGAATCGTACCAATACAGCACGTGATTTTCTGTTGCAACACATAACACTTCTCTTGATACTGAACTCTGAGCGATATAAACAAGTTTTACTACAAGTTATTTTCTTTTATATCATCTCAAATGTGTATCGTTGCCTAATAAGATGAGTGAACCTGAAAGAACTTACACCTAATAGTGACAAAATGTTACTGGTGATAAAACTAAGAATTATCTGATCAAACATGTAAACAAGTTAGCCTTATCAGATATCTGATTTCATTCCAGTACGACCTGTTTTTGAGACTTTATGGCGGCCAGGAGCTTTGCAGCTTTGAGTACAGTTTTGATTTGATTTAGACAAATTTAAATCTTATTTGTACTGAGAAGTATTGAAGTTTGTTATCAAGCTCTTCTTACCAAAGTATAAAAAAATGCTGCCCTCAAACATTCATCCCTGAACTATAGTGTTACATCCTACGCTACATCTTACTCCTACAAAGTTACATACTTACCATGTTGCACATTACATGCATGCTACACATGCCAAAAAAGAGAGAGGATACGGTGCTCACTCAGCAGTTCACACATCATACTGTAGCTGTTTAACGCAGGCCAACTCTGGCTGGGTGGTGCCATTTTAACTTGAATTGCGACATCCTGCTGAGCTGGGGTAACAAATGTGTTCCACAAACGTTTAAAACTTGCATATAGTATAAACTGCAAACTGGTTTTAGCTACTGTAACAATAGTAACACTGTTATGTACAACAGTAAGAAGTGGTTGGAACAACAACCTACTTAACAACCACATCATTCAGACTGTTTACTCTGTACTTATATCCTATATAGTTCTTTGCTCACCTTGAAAAGTTTCACAGTAGCTGCACTTGCTATTCACGTCGAGGTGCTTGAGCTCGACGTAGCGGCATAGACGATGTTAGCCGCTAAAATGTGAAACGCAGTGCAAAAAGGCACCTACCAGCTGTGGCTCATGTGCGCCGCAACAATCAGATGCATGCAAAGAAACCATGCATCTAATAATTAAACAGTTATTTAACTATGGTCCAAAATGTCAGTGTTGCTTGTTGATTTCGTAATAATCTTTACTTCATCAGCTGAAGTTACAGTTTAATGTTACAGCGAAACATACTGGAGCTGTCTGATGAGTTTTAATATGTCCACATCTTTGTTTTTATCCATTTGAATTACTGTCATTTAACACAGCATAAAGTAAGCAAAGGAAATAAGAAAAACTGGAGGTAGCTATGGTTGTTTTTTTTAACTTTTTTTTTTCCTCAGCCAGTTTTTCCGTTGGTAATTCATTTTCAGCAAAGTTGACACTACGGCAGTTTATTTATTTATTTTTTTTAATGGAGAGCTACGGTGTTCTGGAGATTTTCAGCAAAAAAAAAAAAAAAAAGGTTGTTTATCAACAAAACGCTACAACAGGTTATGATTAAACATTATGTGGAAATAAGCTGTTTTTAATGTGAAGCAGCGCCTCTTACCACTTTATCGTTTTCAGAAGGCAGCTCGAAGACACATCTCAGCTTGGAATCCATGAGATCATCAGGTTTTGCATCTTTCCACTGGCGGAGATGAAAAATGGGCATGTTATTCATCAAGCTCAACTGCTAGCAGCTGGACTCTATCCACACACACACACACCAACCTATTTCATACAAGTCATATGCAATGCAGCCTTGAAATTCTTTGACATTACATAAAAACATGTGCAGCTAAAAAAAAAACAAAAAAAAACCCTCCAACACATCCATCATGTGCAATTTCTTGTATTTATTTTAAGTCTGTATTTCTAGAACGACAAGTTTCAAACTCTCAAACTTTGAAGCATTTGTTTTGTAATTGTACATATTCAATGACAGAGCTGCCGGTTACCACAAACAACTGCTTTAAGTGAAACACAATGCACTGAGGTTCAGCTGCACTGGAACAAATGTATCTGATATATTTGTAACATTGTTCGATCCTAGTTTACTTGACTGCAGTCAGACCTTTGTTCCACTACACTTCCTGGATTTTAACCTCTCATTCAAGACGAGCCAGTTCATGAACAGGACTACAGGCTGACTGACTAAGCCTCTGCTGCTCTCTGGTGGACGACTAGAGACCACATCTCAGTAAGGTTCATGTTCTTACTTATTGCCTCATCCCAGAGTTAAAAAAACAGGATGAAGATTATTTAACTACTGCAGACGACCAAATTCACACTTGTACCATTAAAAACAGATTTTCAATTAGTAACATAACTAATAAAACAAATAAAAAGTGGGTGATACATGTGTTTTTGTACATATTTGTTATAAGTCAAAAAGGGTTATTATATTTTAAACAAAAAGAAAAATCACTCACCAATGAGTCCATGTCAGAAACATTTCCTGGAGCAAAAATTGTCTGCACCATGAATTTATGTTTACTTTTCTCGTTGGGGTCGTAGTCGAAGGGCTGGAGCATGACTGTGAATAAAAGATGAACAATGGTAAAAAACACTGGAGCAAAAAACACTTTACATCCAATAATAAACCTCAGTTTTAAGTTTGAGGACGACGACGACACACTACTGATGTTCAAACTCTAATTTTCATTTATTTAAAAAGGTGAGAACTTGTAAATTAAACATGAATATCTTCTTCATGTAACAAGGTGATCTTAAATTAGTACATTTGATTCACACTGAAAGTTGAAGACTAAAGCTTGACTGTCATGGTTTCCTTTTCTTTAACTGGATATTTCTACAACCTCTCAACCAATTTTAAAGAGGATATTTTTCACTTTCCAGATGTAATGTAGCAAATATAAACTGTCAACATCATTGTCCATTTAAATAGATAATCCATTCAAATGTTTTAATAGGATCTAATAATCCCCCCCTCTCTTTCCCCTCGCTCCCTCTCATGCAGCATTAATGGTTGGATATATTTAGCTCGAATTAAAGTCATTCAAAATGTTTTGAAAGCATGTTTAATCACAATAGAAGTGTGTGTTATTTGAAGATTTTAGGGACGCAACTAACAATTATTTTCATTACAAATTACTTGTTTAATGTAGGGTTATGGTTAAGGTTTCATAATCTCTTTAAATAATTGGTTGTTTTTTTTACCAACAGTAAAAAACACAATTATGTAAAAAACAGACAAAAGCAGCAAATCATCACAATGGATGAACATTTTTGCTTTAAAAATAAGAAAAAAAAGGGCTGAAATTATTAATTTAATAATCAAAATAGTTGACGATTAATCTGTCAATCCACTCGTGAACTCTTATTTAAACACAAACACAATGCAGAGAATAATTGGATGATGTTACAGTCGTGGATTGAACATTTCTGAAAGATATTTTGATAGTTTGTCCTCACTGTGAAGATCTTATCGGTGAAGTGTACTGTCAATAACAGATAGTAAAGATAGTGAAGTCAAGCTGAGCACAGTCACTGGAGGAAACAAAGTCAGCAGTTTAAAACAAACAATCCAGTCAGTGAGATAAAACATTAAACACACAGTTCAAGGTAACTGTCCTCATTAAGACTCAATGATGAATTAACCGACAGAGCTACATTAACCAGATTGAGGCTTGTTCGACTGTATAAAAGCAGAAAAGAGAACCTAATTTATCAGCGGCTATATTTACATGCAGGACAATCAAATTATGGCCCATAATTAGATTAAGACATTCCTGGTAAGAGGTTTACACGCATTGCTTTCAGGCCTGTTCGTTTTATATCGCTCTTTTCATGCTACAGTTCAATTTAACCTAAACCTGACCTACCGAGCTGAGAGTCAGTCATAGGACACTGTAACCTGTAGCACACTTTGCTCTGGTAGATACTTATCAGCTTTCTTTACTTTGTTAATACTAAAAAAAGTCAGACAGCAGGTGTGTGTTTGAGCTCTACATTTCTCACCTTACAGCCTTCACTGCATTATGACTGGATTACATTAGGCAGTTCATGTTTCCTTTTAGACCCTTAGGTTACAGAAACTAATATTAGTGATGCTTAAAATACAAGAAGTAATAACTCACCTGCAATACTTACCTGACCATTAGGTGGATTTATTGTGTAATTTAAAAAAGAGAAAAGTAAAGCTTGTGAATGTTTAAAATGTTCACCGATAAGAGCGCTGGTTTAAGGTCCGCTCTACAACTGTCAGGATGGCCCCCTCTAACATGGGCTGTGTCAGAAATCACTATTTACTATTTAGTGCACTACGTTTACCCTTCGCCATTTTATTTGACTGTCCGAATGCTGAGTGTGTAAATATCTGCATTATATTTTGCCCTCAAATATTCCACCATGTTGTTTGACACTTTTAGGAGGAAACGGTTTTCACAAAATCACAGTTTGGGGATTTAACACCTCAGCTTCAACCTATCTCATAGCCTTGTTGACCTGTGTTACATCCCTGACCCCGTCTCTCTAAAAGTAACAGGTACGTTTTGTGGGTTAAACCTATTCACCAAACTTAAAAGGGGGGGAAGAATAAATAAAACCTGAAAAAGAAAAAAGAAAAAAACTTTACCAGAGATGCCGACAGTTGCTCCCGGATCGATGACGCCGCTGTTTGGCCGTACGCAGTACCGGCGCGGTGCTGTCGTCTTCACTTTGAAACATACTTTTCTGTCAGAGGGGTTCTTCAGTTTGAGGCTGGTGGTGACGACATCTGTGAAAGGACCTAACGAAAAACACAAAAAGACAAAAAATCATTATCGTTTCTGTATAAAAGGGATATTATTGTGGGCAAACCAGCGCAGCGCAACCACAAGGGAAAATAAAATATATCTACACACATCTTACATTAAACAAATATATACAGCAGATTTTTTTTTTTTTTTAATAATGGTGACATTTCTCTAAAAGTAGACAAAGCAGCCATTATTCTGGCAGCAAATTCTGTGCCAGATTATAAGTGGATCCAAACCAGCGCTGAAAGTGGAACCATTATATTAGTTAAAATCATCTGCTGCTGCGAAAAATTGCAAAAGGAAACAAATTTACAGTGAATTTGCTGAATTCAGAGAACCAGACAATGAAAAGTAAATATCTGGCAGGTCTACAGAGAGATGAAAAACTGGAGGAAATTCAATATCTAAAGTCACACTTCATCCTCCGACAAGGGATAAACCTGCAGTGTCTTTGTGCCAGGTTCAAAACAAACTCTAAAAAGATTAGCTGAAAAATACTGTCAGGCTGCAACTCAATTAGACCGACGTGATTAAGAGCACTAATTGAATAGAGATTTCTTTGGCTTCTTGGAAAACGGGGTAGATGAAGATGGAACAGGCAATACAACATTAGTTTTTATGCATATGACTGGAAATATACTCAAATAAATGTTTCCTACAGTTTAAAAAATATTCTATGATTTTTTTAAAGTTTATGAGAGTTTTAAAAAGTTCTGCACTGATTAAAAAACACCTTATTTAACAAGATCCACCCTAAAATTTTTGCAAGTCCACACTGGAGAAGTACAACTATCTTCAAATACAGACATTTATCAAAATCAAGATCTACAAAACTTCCCGTCATCCCTTCAGATGAGATCGGCCAAATCACCTGAATCAAGTTTTTTCCCCCCCAGACAGAATTAAAAGTCCCATGTTCATATTGGAAATTAAGGTCCCAACTACGCCCAGGTCAAATATCAGGAGATCAATAATGAGCTCTAAATCTTGTGACAGAGCTGGTCTCAGATTAGGTCCTTAACCAGGGTCAGCACCATCTAGCTTTGATGAGCCATGTCATGTCGTAAACACAACTGGATGCCAAGTCAGAGGTACCCCAAACTCGATCAGCACAATTAGCCCTGGGAGTCTAGGGAAGAAGAAGAAGAAAACATGTCTCATAATTCAGGGTTAGCCGAGTGCTGAGAAGTTGACAGATTTCACCTGCTGTGAGCTGTATGTCACAACTTTAAGGTCGGTGCTTCACGGAGCACAGGTAGCTGCACTTGTCGACCTATTTGAAGGAAGCCTATTCTGATGATGGCCGTGGAAACTTTCAGATGTGATTTACGAAAAATAGATTTAACAAACTGTTTGTTAGGTTTAGATCAGCTCAGGATCATTTTGAGGAGCACGTACAGGTTCATGGAGCTTCTACTTGAAGGTTAACACTCTTATTTTCAGAGGTTCAACTCTGGCTCTTAAACGCACCCTTGTGTTATCTTTAAAAACCCGGTCCTACTGGATGCCAAACAAGCCGTCATTGTTTAACAAATTTGTCTTCACAGATTCTCAAAACATTTTTATCCTTGATGCCTGCCAGGGACTTTATGTTTCCATATTAAAACAGCTTCTACTTATTCTATTTTCCATTTAAGCCAATAGTACCTTCCTTCAAAATACACTGCCTTTTGTGCCTCGCTATAAAAGAGCTAGTTGTAAAAATATTTGAACACTTATAACTGTTTTTTTCCCCACGAGGATCCTCTGATTAACAGTGTGACTACTCAGAATTTTTAACATAGGTAAAAAACAGAACCATGTGAAAACTGTCAAGAGAAATTCAATTCATGTACAATATATCTACTTTTCTGGACTTTCTTAAGTCCCTCAGTAGGAACTCTTTGACTTCACAAAGCCGACATTCAACCTTCTTTCACACCCAGTGCCTTCAGAGAGATAAGAAGCAGTGCATGACCAGATTGGAGCGGCTCCACCGAGCTAAAGCCAACATGTTGAGTTTACGATGAAGGAGCAGGGCGTTGTTTTCAAACACAGGTGCGTCACAAAGACATTCCTACAAACCTGAAATGCCTGGCCGATGGCACCGTGGCTGCATTGATCTGATATTTCTATTCACTCTCCCTGCTTCAAGCATGTTGGTTTTCTCCTTTGTTTGGCTACTAATTAAGATAATGGTTGAACATACGAGGCTCCTCTTCACTTACTGTCACTTTGAATAAACTTCTGGTGATGTGACAGCTATTTAATGTTGTTCGTAAAGGTCACAGTTTTGATCCCACCTTTATTTAAGCAGAGGTAAAGGTAACCGGCATATCTTTATGATGCATAGGGAGTGAGTAAGGTGATAAAAGGTTTCTCAAGTTGAAATTACAATGTTTAAGATATTTTCAATCGATGAGAAATTACGTATATAAAAAGTTGAAGTATATCAACCATTTCTTCTGATTTTGCGCCAGACCTGAAGCACGAAGCAGTCCAGATTATGAAAAAGAGCCTTTTACCTTTCAATTACAGACACTAAAAAGGTGAATTTAGACCAAAATTATCTTATCAGACTCAAAAGAGACATACAAGACATCTGAGTAATTTCTCCCTGTGTTTTATCCTGCGAGCGTGACTAAAACGAAGCCTGAATTGGATACAACGCTGGAAAGCAGTTGTGTGCATCAGACACACACCCACACAGCCTGCATCCATCGCCTAACTCCAAGATGCCACCTTTGCTTAAGCAGCGTTAGCATTCGTTTCTCTCTCTCTCTCTCATCTCGTTGCATGTATGCTGAGTTAGGGTCCCCCAGGCCAATCCTATTCTAAAAATACCAGCCATGGAAAAAGGAGGGCTGCCCCCCTTTAGCTCGCTGGAGGAATCCCAGCAGAGGCTCTAAAACAGCCAGGCTCTCAGATACACACAGACCAATTTAGCTCCGTCTCTGTGACAGTAAAGGAGCTGTGGTCATCTTTACTTCTCCTCATGTTGCTTCTTTGAAAAAAAAAAAGAAAAAGAAACCAAGAACAGGGAGCCAGCGTTCCCTCCTAAAAAAAGATACAGAAATCTCTCCTGAGTGATCATTCCTCAATCGTTTTAGTGATTTGTATTCGAGCAGATCCACGACGCGCTTCGTTTTTATGCTCCTGGTGCTAAACACAAAAACAACTCTTTATATAACATAACTCAGGTTAAAACCATAACCTTAACCATAATCATAACTATTCAAACAGCACTGGTGTATCTCAAAGTCAGCTTGCTCGTTATCTGTCTATTAAGAATAAAAAAAATCTTATTTGTAACTATTTTGCAGTTTTTTAAAGCTTCATTTCATATTAACGTTCTCCTCATGCTTTAAAATGTGTATGTTTTATCCTCAGTGGTAACGACCAGGTGTTTGATTTCCAAATATTAATGAATGATTTTCAGTATTTTTTGCATCCGTGCATCGATCCCAGTATAGAAAGGCTAAAAGTTTAATCTCATGAGCAAAAATGTAAACCGTGTGACTGATCAGTAATTAGAATAAGTCTAATTAGAGCCAGATTTCTTAATCAAGTAAAATGAGGAGGTTCATGATCAGATTATGATGGATCATGTCTCTGCCATCACACTCGCTGTCGATATCAATTAAAGGTCAGCTGAAGGACAAACGTTCATGTATGTATTTGGGGTTTAACTTTTTTTTTGGAATTTTTATGTATTCAAAACAAACTGACAGGGGTGAGCGGTGCAGCCAGACTGTCGGACTCTCAACTATATGAAGAAGTTGGCTGTAAAAGCACAACCAGCATGTTGCACTCAGTTTTCAATCATCTTCAGCTTTATCCATACACAGCCTTACTTACTGACATACTTATATCCAAAAACTGACCGTATCTCACAGGAACAGGAAGTCGTGCACCTGATGATGCAGCCACAGTATTTGTCTGGTTTGAAGTAAAACACTAACCAGTTTACTACAGTGTGGAGAGTGATTGTGAGGTTTTTGGGGGTCAACGTGGGTCTTCCTTGTTTACTCAGATCTCGAGGGGATTAATCTGAACTACGTAGAAAGAAGTGACAAATCTGTTTCACAAAAAAAAGGAACACCTCATCACTAAAACATCTCAATGACTTCACTCCACCCAAAGCTACCCTGTAGGTAAGGTATTTGAACTTGTGACCTTTGTTAACAATCCTGTTAAGTCCAGGCTACTACCACTATCTACTCATACCTTCGTCCTAACTCACTGACAGTCAGCCTGGAAAGATCAGCGAGAGACAACAGACAAAGAGTCTTAAGTTCAGCAACAATAAAACACTGCCCTGTTGGCACTAATATCTGCCTCAGTGACAAATAGCAGAAACGCAGAGAAGAATGCAGCATCAAAATGGATAAATAGTGATGAAAAGAGAAAAGTTTCACTGCTCTTCATTGTTTTACAATATCATGGCCTTGAAGGACTAGCTAAAGATATATCCAAACTTCTGCTTACATCAGGACAATATAGTTTTATTGTTACCTCGATCACCTGGTTAACAGGTTTACAATTTTCCAAGTGTGTCTTTTAAAAAAACAGTCAGGTGTCTGTGAACACTGTTTTCCTCTCTGTAATCATTCTTCCTGTTCATACCTGCTATTAAAAGATCTCCTTCAAATGTGCTTTCAGTGTAAATGGTGGGAGGGCAATATCCAGTGTTTCCACACAGTCACTTTGTGCAAGAAATGCATTAAAAAGTTTACTTGAAGCTCATATGAGGCTTTAACAGTCTTGAGTTAATCCTATTAAGTGGATATCTGCAACATGTAGTCATTTTAAGCATCAAATTCCCTCTGTGTGTTTCCCTGTTGAGCTGCAGTAGAAGTATAGTGGCAAAAAAAGAGAGACTTTGGCACTAAAAAAAGACTAACACTTAAAAGATATCTGCTTGATTTGACTCAAAAGTTTCTTATTAGCTTCAGATAAACTTTGAAATACATTTGTGTGGATTTTAGCCTCCATCACTTACATTGTGAGAGCATTATAAAAAGGATAGGAGTAATGATTACAGCAAGGAAAAACTCGTTTCAATACTCATTTGTGACACCTGACTGCTGTTTTAAGCTTTAAAAACACATGAATCCATTTCTTTAATAGCAACAGTTGGGACTCATACCAATATCACATGCTTTTAAAACGACGTGTGGGAGTAGTTGATGTAATAAAAAATACGAGGAAAAAAAACCGTACAAGACAGCTCGTTGTTTAGGGAGAGTGGCTAAAAAAACAACGTACAGCCTGAAGTTATAGCTCTTAACTTTTAGCTTTTTCTTAGCTTAGCAATCGTTAAGCCAACGGTTAACTGACACATCATTGAATGTTATCACTGCCAGCCAAGCGGTGACCTAATGAGTGTGTGTAGGTTAGTTTTGGTTTGAATGGGTTGTAATGATTCAATCGTTCAAATATCAACAACAAAAAACAACAGTTAATACAAGTTAGAAAGACGTTAGCCAGTTTTTAAAAAACAGTTGGTTAACGTTTTCAGTTGGAGGTCGGTCAGTCAGTTAGTTAAGTTTGTGATTACAACAGGTCATTTTTATTAATAGTTTAACATTAAAAAGTGTCTACAAGAAGTGTGTTGCTTAATTTGTCGCTTAAAATACAATTTAAAAAAAGTTAATGTCCTTATTTCATTTAAAAAACCTCCAGGTTATAAACGGTAGGAATATTCCAGGGAATAGGCTGAGCCCTGAGGGAACCATACTAGCGGCAACAGCAGCAGAGTAATATTATATATAGCTCATGTTGCCACTGAAGTAAAAAACAGCAATGTGTTTCCATCTATTCATTCGTTTTAAAAAGCAGTGAAACAAACAGTATAGCAGACGCCTTTCGTTCTTCCACCACTTTGCTACGTGTTGTCAGTTAGCTGGACAACGTAGCCATGAAACTGCAGGCCGGCTATAGGTGCACGCCACGCCGGCTATCCACGTCACTACAGTGCGAGGATACAGCGGCCCCCGTCTCGTCCCTGGCTAACTTAAAATGGCGGTGAACGCTAAGTTAGCTATAGCTGGCTGGCTAAGCGACGAAAATCGCTCCGAGGAGCGGTGTGAAATCGTTTACAGTCAGGTTAATTCTCCAAGACATTTCAACACGTCAGCACATTTTTTTTTTCTTCTTCTACTTCTTCTTCTTTCTTTTTTTGTGTGGTTTACCTACCTTTAAATTTGAGGTCAGAGGGAGGGTCAAGGATAAGGATCTGATCCAACTTTGACATTTTTTAGCTGTGAGGGGATACACTTGATTTCGGTATCGGGGAGTAACTGACAAGTGGAGATCCTCGGACCCCTGCTGCCACCACTGAGTCAAACGCTGACTGAGCTACGGGCACGAGCATGTGGGTACAAATACTTGAACGCGCGAGTGCACGGCCCTGTTGCGCGCACTCGTAGCTCAGCGACTGATGTGATTATAGTCACAGTAATGTAGTTATACTGCGTGTTCACTGAAATACTTAAGAAAAGAAAAAAGAAAAAAAAAGACTCCAATCCCTATTTGACCCTTACCCAGTTAAATAAAAGTTTCTTAGTCTGTAGGTATTGTGAGATTTAAATAGCAACATTTAAAAACTGAGGCTGTTTTGTACACCAGAAACAGTCACAATACCTTGACAGCATGTGACCCTGGTTTTCTCCTTTTACTTTCAATTACCTCCTACTCTAAAAAACACATGTTGTCAACACTTGTTAACCATCCTAAATTAGGCTTAGTTTCCCTTTTAAAGTAAGTCCAGAAAACAAGTCATTACAATTATTACATAACGATTCAAAATATGTAATTTATTTCCTATAATTGTATTTGTATCACTCCTGGTATACTTACATTTTATGTAGGATATAATTATTATCATTATCAACATTATTAGTATTATTAAATGAATGCAAACAGTATTTTTTCAACTTTTCCAGTTTATAAATCGCAGAATCAATATATGAAATAATTCCAGTGTAATCCCTCCTCTGCTCCCCAGCTAATCAAGATGACCAAAACTGTTACAGGCTACACCAAGCACAACATAATGTAACTCAACATAGTATAAATAACATGATAGGCATTTAATGATGCCATTCAGACAGACACAAACGCAGAAACTTTCCCAGTCTGTAATTGTAGTTAGGTTGTCATTGCAGGTGAGAAAATACATCCAGAATCTTACAAATGTATTCCTCTTCAATGTAAGTTTGACTTTTTTTCAACTTTCAAGTAAAACCCAATCTCTCTCAACTATCTTGTATGTGATGGTGTCACTGATCTCAAAATGTGAAAGTTTCGAAAAGTTAGATTACAATATGTTAGCCAACATTCACTTTTCACATAAATGAATACATGAGTGAGAATTTTAAAGGGTCCCTTAAATTTGGTAATTAGATATTTTTTAATTTAAGATATTTAAGGACATTTTATAGTTAAAAAATAAACTTGTATGAGCCCTCTGGTGGACACACTATGTAATGGCAAAACTGTTTCATTTCTTGTATTTATGGACAGTGATAACTTATCACACAGTGGCTGCCATATATGCCAATATTGATATTAATATGTCTGTTACGATCTATCTGCATGCCAATTTATTGGTCAGACTATTTCATACTTAAGATGAACCAAAACTTTTATGGAGGTAAAAAAAAAATGTCAGGTGTAAATGCTTAAAAGGCATAGTGTGTTTTCTATACTAAAAGTGATTTACAGTGCCATAAGCGCATACAGTATGTCATTATATACTTTGTCGGTCATGTGTTAAATTGAGGACAATTCTTTCCTAATCTTATCTCACTCTCTCACACTGACCCAAACTTCTGTCTTATAAGAGCAGCAGACTTACGGACGTGTCAAAAAACTTCCTCCAAACAAAGTATCAACCCAATGACATACCACTTGGTATTTTATGTGTTTTGAATGACAAACAATATAATGAAGTCGCTGAATAGGATTTCTGTTTTTCAGTAGTAGAAGAAATGAAATGTTTATGTAAGAACATTTTTTAATTTGTTTAATTCAAGGACTGACATTACAGCTGTAAAAAGGCCTTCTGTGTTCCCTTTGCTATTCTTAACCGGCTTAAGCTGCAGAATCACGTTCATATTTGTTTAATTGTGAACAATCAAACAGGTTGCCATGTCTGTATCATAGACTGTATGGTCTGTATGCTAAAGAGCAAGATACAGTTCCTCTAATGGGTGCTATAGAGGCCACCTGCAAAACTAGAGCCCGACTGATATATCGGTCAGCCAATGTTATTAGCCGATATTGGCCTATCACAGATATGTTGTCCAATATGCACTAATAGATAAAATAAATCAAGTTATATGGGCAATAAGATAAGATAACATATTCCTTTATTAGTCCCACAATGGGGAAATTTGCAATATTGTATTGTATTGGTGAGTCTCTCAAAAGTGGTGAATTGTGCAGTAAATTTCAAGTGTTCATGTAGCAAGATCCAGATTTTTACTCCTTTCACAGAAAAAGTCTTCTGAGCAAAAGATGTTTCGCAGCATCAGATTTTACATATTTCCACTCTAATGCAGCTCTGTAGTCTCTTGTTGTATTTCCACAAAGGAGGAAGTCCATTTAAACACAAGATTTACATAATGAAGATCAATAACATTTCAAAACTTAAAATTTTATATTTACTTACACATTTTAATTGTACCTTCATTGCTTTTTGTCCAAGATTTTCAGGGCCCGATTACAAAGACACTCTATGGATGTAATTACTGAGTGGTTGGTCTGGGACCAGGTGGTTAAACCATTGGAAAGATGTGAGAGTATCATTGAATTTAGGAACATTAGGAGCACAGTCAAACGTCAAGCCGTTTCTCATCATCTTGAAACAGCTGAGGTTGGTTTTACAAATCTAATCCCCTGTCAATTTTACTGTTAGAGTGCACTGATGCCATTTCATAGAATAAAGATTGTCAATGTTTGATAATCACATTTGAGGGATCACTCCAAAAAATGTTTATGTATTTATTCTGTATAAGATTATTGGCCGATATATCGATATCTGTAATTTTTTACTCCCTGATGACGGTATCGGTCCCAAAATTCAATATCAGTCATTGCTTTAAAAAAAACCTGTTGACTGTAATGAAGGAGAAAATCCCCAACTTTCCTCTGGAGAAACAACAACTTGTGATGCTGATAATGTTGAGTCCTGACCTCTTAAAATAAAATAAAAAACTGTAAGGAACAAAAATAAGAAGGAAATTGTTGTAGTTATTGGAGAGGAATCCCGACGTGTCATACAGTAACATTGTGTTTTGCTCAGTTTGAACTATTAATATCTCACTTTACTCTCTTACAGACCATTGACAACTGTGGCTGTGGTTTATCCATCTTCATGAAGAAGTGTAGGCCTCTCCTCTGTAAGCTGCTCAAAGAGTAATCCAGGGCAGCGTACTGAATAGGATTCTGAGGAATGCTCCACTCTGCATGTAATTTGTGCTGTTTACAGCTTTATAAACGGTCACTTTAACTATATAGGTACAATAAATGACACAAGACTAACTTTGTTAAATGTTTCTTATTTTTAGAATCAAAGAAAAGTGGTTGTGGAAGAGTAATACCATTTTCCAAAGTTAGGAGTTTTTTTTTTTTACATAAGAGTTCCAACGAGGGCACCTATACTGTGCAAACAAATCTGTTATTTTTCACTAGTTTAAGGTTTCTGAGATGTCAGGGTGGCTCGGTGGAGATGCATACCATGTCTCCATGACGTCAGGAGGTTAATCCAAGTCCTGACCTTTGGTTGGTCGACCTCCTCCTCCTCTCTTACTCGTCTCTCTGGTGTCTGTAAACAAACCTTAAAACATAAAGTAAGAGAAGCTGCAGAGTGTTCTGGTGTATTTCAGATGGTAAATGGAGCACAGAAAAAGTCAAAGCTCCAGCAACACTCGTAGTATAGAACTCCTTTATTAATAGACCATTTCTGGTCTATTAATAAAGAGCTTTGCCTTTTTATAAACTTTTTTCCGTACTCCATGCACCTTGTGGGTCGGTGAAATTGTGCCAGAAACCTCTACTCTGCTTCAAAAGAAACACACAAAAACAGAAAAATAGAATAATTACTACTTTATTACACTGATTAATATACAAAAGTTAATTTGTTGTACACAGGATACACAAAAGCATGACTTAGGCATACAGTATAGGGAGGGTTGCAGATACCTGGCAGTTTTGAAACTGAATGTTATGCAAAAAATAAGTCTGCACTGATTTAGACAATTCATGCATTATTCTAGCAGTATGCACTTTTAGCCATGTCATACACATCTGTTTAGAAAAACATTAAAAAGGCACTTTTGTGGCAGTGAACATAACACTTGTCGAAAATCTCCATCGCAATGGAAACGCAATACTCGAATAAACTCATTCTCTGTTGTATGGAAGTAATATCACGCCAAACTGTCAAGCGTACTGACAATGAGCTTCGTGAAGGTTTTTTTTTGTCAATCCTAAATTGTTGGTTATTATAATATAATGGTGCCTCAGACTCACCAAGCAGCTCTTAATTCAATTTCACCTTTCAGTTTCAGTTTAGTGGAAGATTGTAGTCATATGATTTGGCTGAATTAAAAAACATAAACTTTAACTCAATTAGTCTATCAAAGGGGTAAGTTGTACATTTTTAACTGACAAAAGAGTACAAATGTAAACATTTTCTTCAAGCCAAATGTAAAATCAGATATACTGTTAAATAGGTGACCATGTTCTATCTATAATGTCAATTTCAATCTTTTATCAAATACTACTGTTATGGAGTACAGTAAGTGTTTCAACTCCTGCAAAACAAACTTGAAAAAGTGCTGTTTAAAAAAATCTCAAGTGGTCAAATCCAAGGGCATTACTACCAAACAGCAGCAAACACTACACAAACTTATATAATTCAAATTTTACCACTGGGCTAATCTACATTGTTACCCTTTCCCCACTTTAAGGATATATTACCGTATGCTACTTTAGAGTTTGGTTAGTGTATAAAACACAACCTATTTGGAACTTGGACATCATTTCAACATGTAAAATTAGAGTAAAAATACATGCATGCTTTTTTTCTCTCCTCACAATGGTATAAATGTTACTTGTTTTGAAGGTAAAAATACATGTTTGGCACTCGTATACAGTCATTCCCTGTAGTGAAATTTCAGACAAAATATTTCAGCATGTAGAAAACATCTTTAACAAATTACTATGTAAACAATTCTTGTATTGGTCACAGTGTTTCAGCAGGGGGGGGCGGGGGTGTCATACTGTAATTACGATTTAGGCCCCTAAGCGATTCATTCTACAGCATTACAGTTAAACCCTTGTACAGCAGATGTGTGTGAAAACACATGACGAAGAGGAATGTAAAGCTGCTGCATCTGAGCCGTAGGACTGAATGCTCGTCTGAGGTTCGATCTTAACAACCTTTTAAAACCCTTTTCAAAAATTCTAATGAAATTCTATACAGGAGTGATACATACATGAACGCAAAAGCTCCGTGAGAGGGAAAAAATAGCCATGATAAAACAAAAAACAAAAACCAGAGAAACAAACTACTCCTACTACTGATAAAGTCCATTTAATGTGTGCCATTTAAGAGCCGCAGTGCAATGAAAACCTACAGAGCAGTTGGCTCTCAAGTTGAAAATGCATTTGCATCAGCAACTAAAACTCAGATTTATAAAGCACATTAGCTAGATCACCTAGATGACTTGTTATTAATGTGTGCTTATTTGAAAGTGACTCGGGATAATGGGATAAAACTGTTATTCAATACGTTGTAATGAGCTATGTACCATACCACATAGACAGGAGTCGTTCGTGTAATTCAGCAAAACACCACCTGAGGGGGACAAACTGGAGGCTTTCTGCTTTCTGACACCATCAGAGTTAAAACTGCTACAAATTAAATTAACAAAATGTGCTTGATGAAATTGGCACATTGACCAATTTAAAACTAATACTGTTAATACTTTCGGATGTTTTCTGTCTCAAGTTGCAGTTGACCACACATGCAAGCTGACCTCTGTCTGTCCACTGTGTCTGGTCTTTTCCTAGAGTAAGACACTGTGTGCATTGTGGACTATGTGCTGTGCGGGTGGGGTCCCTGGGTGCTGAAGGAAGCAAACTCATCATCAGCAACGTCGTTGGTACTAGCAGCATCTCCTGGCGGACGGAGTAGGCTGCCGGGTGAGTTTAAAGGACTCGTTGCTGTCCACTTCAGGATTCTCCAGGGGTGGAATCTGTTTACCTAAAATACAGCACAGGGTCATTTACAGTGTTGTCATAGCACATTAATGTGAAGTGTTATATATGGTTCATATTGCAATGCTCTATTTGGCAGTGTGTTGTCGCCACAAAGCAATACATGATATATATGTTGGCTACGTAACATAATGCTAGGACTACTTCTTTGCTTGATACACACTTCAAAGGTTATATAGATGAAAGATATATTTCTTGATCTTTAATGAATAATGTCATTTTAAACATTTAAAACAAATATATTGGCACTTTATGACAGAAAGTAATCTTATTAACATCAGAATTTTGAGAGACTATGGTGGTTGGACCTCAGTCCGACCCTCTAGGGGGGTCCGGGGGCACATTTTTAAGTCAAATGCATCATTCTGGTGCACTCTGAGAGCAGAATTAAGAGGTTATATCTATAAAACATAAAACATTTGTACTCTAAACAATGTTGTGCTTTAGTACAGATATGTTTGGCTCACTATGAAACTGTGGTGGTACAAATTAGACTATGGTGGGCCCCCACAGTCTATATAATTAATGGGAAACACTGAACAGATAGCCTGTGTTCCAAACTACATTAAAAAGGGTAAATGGGCATTTAGGAGGGAGGGAAAAATGCTGCTATTTTTGAAATTGCCTCTTCTGAGTCTCTCAACTTCATGGAGGTGTGATACTACACTGATTTACCCTTTTTATAGTATGAGTCACATTTAGTTATTTAAAACACTTCTATGGCTTTTCTGCGAGTATGCAAGCCTTTTTCTTCAGTGATTTATTTACTTCTTGACGAGCTTTAAAATAGTCGCACTATTTTGTCTCTTTGCTGCTACCATGCCATCAGTAGTACATACTGACACACATGATACGGACACGTGAAGGCATGACACCTACTGATTTTCTGAAAGAGCTCCTCAACATTGACAGCATTTCTGGCACTAGTCTCGATGAAAATAGCTGCGATTGATTCAGCAAACTCCTTAGCTTCCTTCATAGGCACTTCCCTGTAAGAGAGGACACAAATGTAAAGCGTGGATTAGGCTCACAAGTTTACAAGGGTCCCGTGGCAAATAAAATTTCCCTTCAAAGATTTTCATCCATTCCATCTCTAACTAGTTTGTTCTGGAGGAGGGCTGGAAATGATAGTCCATGGAGGAGAGGAGGATGAGTTAAGGCATTTATTGAACAGATGGCTATTAAGACATGCTTGTCACTACTAGAAATAAGCCTACTAGTGCCCAGCAGTTAGCAATTTGTTTCATGGCACTCAGTATTTGCTAGATTGTTATTAATTTATTTAATGCTTTTTAGTATCTAGGATTAGGTTATGTAATAAAATACATAGAAGATTAATAAGAAATCTATTGAAAGCTCAATTAAATACCATTTCTGCTGAGCCAAACACGTGAAGCAGGTTTTTAAAGCTACAGAAGAACAAAATTAGCCCACCTGATGTCTCCTAAATCATTTTTGTTCCCTGCTATGGCTACAACAATGTCCTCTGGACCGTGCTCCTTCAGCTCCTTCACCCATTTCTTCAGTGTCTGGAAAGAGTCCTGGTCAAAAAGAGCACACAAGTCAGTTTTAGAAGCAGCAAGTTTAAGCATCATCTTTAATCAGGAAATTCCAACATTGTGGTCACTTTACAACAATATGCCAAACATTTTCTACTACATATGTCACATATTTATTGAATTAGATGGTGGTTTTTCCATTTACAGACTAGAAAAGGAATGACATTTGTAGGTCATGGAAGCACAGCATCCAAGAGTGATGGAAAAGTAATTGGATTTTTACATCAGGCTCTTAGTGGGGAAACCTGCTGCCACATTTTAACACATTAAATCAACCAGAGAGTTGCTGAGCAAACAGCAGCTCCACTGGTACAGATGGGATGAAGGGCATTGTTCAAGAGCACCCTAACAGTAGTGTGTTAAGATGGTTTTGTCTGCTGGGCTGGACATCTGGACATGTCATCCACAACATCACTTAGGTTTAAGTTGGTTTTGAAATAAGAAGTGTGCCGTTACTCTTACCAGTTTAGTAATATCATAGACGATGACAGCAGCAGCCGATCCTCGGTAGTACATAGGAGCTAATGAGTGAAACTAAAAAAACACAACACACACATAGTTGTTAGCTCAGCACTGTTACCCAAGGTGCTTTAAAAATCTGATTTCTATAACAGTCGGTAGCCATTATAATTACTGACTCACTAAATAAAAAATGTGGTGTTAACCCATAGAGGAATGATACAGCATTCTGTACTGTGGAAAGATGATGTCTAAACATTCTTATGTGATGAGTGGTGGAAAAAGTTACATCCTTTCAATTCCTCTTAACTCACTATGTAGGTAGCTCAAATGTCTCAAACTTTGCTCTCATTGCGAATATTTTACCAAATCCTGTTCACAAGTACCTTGAGGAGTTTTCATTGTAAACTACATTCAAAATTTCTCACTAACATTCACTGTGTACGTCCTTAATCTAACATGTTGAATACAATTCCCCTCTTCTTAAGTCAGTTTAAAAATCTTTAATGTTTAATGCTGATATCACTTTACAGTCTTCTTCTTCTTCTTCTCTTTAACTGGCACATTGCTGTCTTTGTGGCACATTACGTCTCAATGCAGTCAGTGGAATTTTGTTTTGTCATCTCGCCTCCGGGCTTGTGGTAATACATGCAGTACAAACAAATCACTCATCAAAACATTACGGCATTACTAGAGGTAAAAAAAATGCCACAGGGTATTTTTAATTTGTAGGCAGACATAACAACATCTTAGTTAATCAGCTGCTGCAGAGACATACCTTTCCTCAAATACCCACCCCCAAAAAACATTCTTAGTAATGCTATAATCAGATTTTTCACTGTGTTAGATTGGTCACACACAGTCAAAAAGTCTCCAGATAGTAAGGTGTATGAATGTAATATTAGAATGTCAAATAAAGACAATGTTTCAAGGTATCATTTACACAAGCAGGAAAATACTCGGACTAGTTTTTTCCCTTCAGTAAGTTCGTCTGCGTAGCTTCAGCGATACACACACCATCCCCCACTCGTCCATCAAACGAATCATAATGTTGATTCTGCAGTCTCGTGACCTTTGAACCCTATGTGAATCATCCCATTTCACGCCTAATAATAACTTGATGTCATGAGGACTCCTGACAGTGAAGTGATTGTGTCACTGCTAGCTTCCTGATGCAAATTGTAATGGAAAATTAACATAAAAAAAAAAAAAAACGTGATTCATAGTCATGTGTGCAAAATTAAATCTAATAGTAACGAGCTGAAGAATTTATGTTATGGACATACTCACCCTCTCCTGTCCTGCTGTATCCCAGATCAGGAATTTGTGTAGTTCACTTCCACATGGAACTGTCTTAGTCAGGAATGATGCTCTGTGGATGGTAACATGCATTTCACAACAGTGTTTCTAAGCACATTCTTTATAAAAAAAAACACAAAAAAACAGGAAATAAATCATTACCAGTCAGCAGGAAACAAATAACACTGAATATAAAGAGCATATGACACTGAACCCAGATGTGTTTAAACAACCAATTGAACCTCAAAGAGACAACACAATAAAAAATGTCAGCGCTGATGGTGGGCTCAAACATTTTTGGCATTATTATAAAACCAAAATCATTTTTTTCAAACTCCAGCTCAGACTAATGTTGCAATTTGGAGGTTTTCATTCAGCATAAGTCATTCTCTTTGAGTGTTTAAGCTTGGTACTCGCCTGATGTGTAGTATATTCATTTAAAACGTTATGTTTTTATAAATCTGCTGCCAACAGGCCTGATACTAGAGTCTATTTTGTGTTTTACTTGTAAGATTTTATGAAAAAGTATAGGCATGCTTCCATTGTTATGGTTACTGTTGTTAAAATAAAGTAAAACAAAAGAAAGAAAGAAAAAAAGATTTCCTTCCTGCTGATACCACATCACAGTACTGAGGTTTAAATGTCAGCTGAGTGGTTAGTTACTTTGGGCTAAATGAGTCTGATATGGGCTTTTTTTTTTTTTTTTTTTTAAACAGATGAGATCATGCATTCTTCTTCTTTTCATCTTTTTCATCTTCTTTCTTCTCTGTAAATCAAATTGCTTCAGTGGAATTCAAATACTCAGTGGTAATATTGATTTTGGGCTTCATAAACGCATAAACAAATATCAAGGACCTATAACACAATTTTAATGACCATTTACAAACTTTTCATTACTGACAACAAAATTAAATCATTTCCACTCCAATTCTTTGAATGATTTTACTTAATTTCATGACTTTCCATGACTGTGGGAACCCTGAATAAAACTTAAGACCACCTCTCTCTGTGATTATTTCTTGTGCTTACACTGATGTCTTGTTGTGACTAGTGTTGAAGTGCTCTTACCCTATCGTGGGACTTATGTTGTGGTCAAAATGATCCTGAACGAACCGGCAAACTATACTGGATTTCCCAACGCCAGTGTCCTGTAAAAAGAGGGTCACACATAAATCCCAGCTCAAGTAATGTACACAGAGTCAGTCAATTAGTAGTCACTATTGAACCCCCTTATCGATTATGCAACTGTCTGGTCACAAAGCCGGCCCCATCAGATATGTTCCTTTTAGTCCAGCAACTCTGCATGTTGCTCTGTATTTATTGCCAGCATCCCTTATTTGTTCAAACTCTCAACAAAACAAAACAAAAATCCAACCACCCAACAAGTAACATGAAATCTGAAGCCTTTGAGTGCTTTTTTTGACCCCATGTCATGTATATTGCATGACTCTTATCCTGGCTTCACAAGATTAAATGAAGACTAAAATACATATATAAACTAACACATGATTAACAATAGACTAGTGAAAACACTGGATAGTTATGACCATTAAAAGGTGGCTTACAGCGATATGCACAGGCCTGGTAGCTGTAATGCAACTTAACTTCATCGATAAATGAAAGTTTAGAGTTAAAACATCCCTGATCATCCCTGTCTGACCAGCAAAGTATCAACAAAAGAAAACAAAAACCCAACCACCCAATGAGTAACAGGAAATCTCAGGGCTTTGAGAGCTGTTTTGACCCCATGTCATATGTATATTGCATGTCTTTTTGTTGATCCAGGCATAATGACATAACTCTTATCCTGGCTTCAAAAGATTAAATTATAACTACAATCTGCCTTATAAACTAGCACAGGATTAACAATAGAGTAGTGAAGACATTGGATAGTTATGACCAGTGTTGGGGAGTAACTAGTTACATGTAATGTCATAACATAACTTAATTACAAAGTTAATGAAACTGTAATCTGTACAAATTTTTTGTAAATAAATCATGATGTGTGCTTATTTGGAGCACACATGGGCTTAAATGGTGTCACAATACAAATTATGTCTCTTATAAATTATGTCAGTATCCATGAAAAACACCTGAACTTAGATTTTGGTGCTTAATGGGCACACAGTAGAAAACATTCATTAGAAAATTAATCAAATATAATAAGTTACATTACTTTGATTAAGTAATTGAAATAGTTTCATCACTTATTACATTTTAAATAGGCCAAGCCAGTAATCTATTTCCATTACAATAGTAACATTCCCAGCCTTGGTTATGACCATTAAAAGGTGGCCTGCGGCGGTATGCACAGGCCTGGTAGCTGTAACACAACTTTCCAAAACTCCTGTTTCATCTTTAGTTCATCAATAAATGAAAGTTTAAGAGTTAAAACACAGCTGACTGTTGCTGTCACCCATTATAAAGAGGATCTGGTGTGTTTTGCTTACGCAGCAGGAAATTTAACGGCTTGCTTGTAGCCATGACGTAATGGATGATAAACTGTCAGAGCCGTTAGAAAAATATAACTGAAACTGGCCGTTGGTTACAGTTAGTCGGTTTTTGAGAAGGAAAAACAGACGTAGGTTAAAATTAAAACGACAAAAAACGACTGTAAAACCACTGCTGCGCCCACCGGCCCCGTCAGGGTTTTTGCTAGCTATCAACACAACTTACTAACATTTCCTAGTTGTTTTTTTAAACAGCAACAACACGATAAAGTAAAGTCAGTTTTCAAGAAATTACACAAACCGACAGTTGACAGTTATCGTGACAGTTGGATTAATGTTCGATAACGTCTGTTTACAGTGTTGTTAACGTCTAACTGTTGTCGGTTAGTTACAGTCCGCAGCAGACTGAAGGAATTTCTCCCAAAATGGAACAACAAAAAAACATCTGCCACTTACCCCTAAAAGGCAAACTTTGAGCTCCCTTATGGCCATGGCAAGTTCTGAGAGTGTTTTTTTTAAATCATTATTTGTCAGTGTTCACTCAGTGTCTTTGTCTCGTCATGCTTGAAACTCAAAGATTTTTTTTCGTCTTCTTGGATAAAAGAGAAACCCAGCCCCTGAGACAGACTCACCATCTATGTAAAGTGGCATTAAGCGGTGCTAATGAGAAATCGCCACATCCGGTCACGCCTTTCAAAATAACACTAAAATTAAACGGAATAATCCATATTGTGGTTTATAACACCTAATATAGTTCATATGACAAAGAAATATAAAAGTCTTAATAGCTTAATCGTTAATTATGCCTCGATTTACAAATAAAAACTCCCAATAAACACTTTCCTATTACAAACGTCAATCGTGAAAATAACGATGCCTTAATTTTGAAAACAAAGTTGCTTACATCCGGTCTCTTCCTGGCTGCTTCTTTTCTAACTTGACGGGATACTTTCCAAATCGGACATCCGCTCAAAAGAATAGTGTTTTTATTATCTCTTTGAAGTAAAACCTTGATACTGAGTCAAAGAACACAAATTAGAAACAAGTAAGTTTCTTTAAAAAGAATGAAAAGGTTTAATTGTCAGACTCATTAGGTTGCAAGAGGGGAAAGTACTCAGGGAATGTGTAATGGAAAATAGGAGGAAGCAGTAAATGTGGAATACACTTAGAGGCAAACACAGCTGAGAGGAAAAGGTTAAATTTAGGCTGTGTGTGTATGTTTGCGTCAGAGAGACAGAAAATCAAACACATTATTCAGATTGACACTTTATTCTTCACAGCATTATTCTGTCTGCAACAATAAGCTACAAAAGCTCGGAACAATATGAAAATAACCTTATGAGAAGCTTCTGAGCCCAATCTAGCACTGATCTGTTTCAGTCACAGGATTAATAACATGTTGAATCATGAGTCCAGATGAGATTGCTTCAATTTGCCCGTGACCAAAGCAAGGGCAGTCACACTAACATACTCCATACAGGTCATTAATGATAAAAAAAAGAACATATGACAAGAACATAAGAGCTGAAAATACAGTATGTTTGCAATTTTACAATAATATACAGAAAATTGTAAGTTAAGTAGGCCATGCCTTTGCTTTAAATATCATTGACCAATTGACAGTACTTTGCAATATTCATGGATCAGTTGTGAAATGAAATGATTGACTTCTTGAGCTTTGTACTCATTTCCAACTGATACCATGAGCAATAACTCCACACATCAAGAGTTTAAAAAAAAAAAACACGATCAAATACACAACAAAACTAAATAGGTCTCCTGCGTGTCTCTGCACACATTTTGGAGATAATAATCATCACCACAGACGTGTGTTATCCTGTCATAAAGCTGTAGATATGTCATTTCCCATGTTTGTTTTTTTTTAAGAGGGGCAGAGATAACAAAAAAAACTTGATTGCACTACAGAACAAAGTATCGTTTCACAAAGTGACCGTGACAAACCTGCCTCCAGATGTTTGTCTACATTTCGCAGTGATGAACTACTACTTTTGTTGCGTATTTGTTTGTCTTTCATGTTTTCATCCACTGGTCAGTTGCTAGGTACAACGCCACCTTGTTTATGTGCATTTGCTGTTCAAAGAAAAGAAAGCATCTACAATATATTTAAACATATATTCATATATTACTAAAAAGCTGTAATTTAAAATCAATGGATTTTCTTTGAATAGTCATTCGTATTCTTCAGAATACTACTTAAATATATAATATATAGACCAATCATAAATTCTTCATTATTCAAAGAGCTTTTGTATTAGTGGTTCTCTGGGGAAACGTGTCCAGTCTGGCATCTTCAGTTATGGCACAGTGGTCTCTATCCTAACATGTCAAATTTGCTTTAAGGTAAGGGGAAATAATGAGATACAGGGACTGAGATTATATTTGATATTTTTATCTTTTCTTGAGCTCTTACCAATGAAAAATAAACTTTCTTTAATTAACTGGCAATGTGCCTCTTTTTACTCTCTTTCATCCCCCTGCTTGCTTTAGGAATCCCTTCATTTCCCCTTTCACTACCTCTTCCTTCATACAGGCTTGGCACTGCGGATTTGAAAATATGATCCCACCTAGTCTCTCAACGTAGTAGCCAGTTGTCCACTCCAGAAGCTACCTCCTTTCTACTTGTTTTTACATTTTATATTTAGTGCGGGGAAAATGGGAAACAAGGCATTTGAATTGTTCTGAAAAAGGAGCAATTCAGGACATCAAAAGCAGTATTTCTGTACAAATTTGGTGAACAGGATTATCTGAATATCTGCCGCATGAACCCACCGATCCAGCAATGTGAAATCTCGCATGGATAACAAATGATACTAGAGGACAACTGACCAGCGGTAGAGACGAACAAGCAGCACAGAGCCAACAAATTACATCACTGAGATGACATCTCACATGTTGGCGTCTCTCCTGTCTTTGCTCGGTGAGGGCTTTGAAGGATCTTTAACCGCCTTTCCGTTGGCCGAGGCAGCCACGTCGGTGACGGCGGCCGCTGCTGTGACGGGGCGTTTGGCTTGCTCCTCGCTGCGGGCCTCTGGGCTCGGCTGCGGGGGCGGGACCTGCTCGGCCGGTGGCTGGACGGTCAGCTCCTGCTGCAGTTTGTGGCTCTGCAGGAGGCGAAGCTGGACGCGGAGCTCCAAGATGGCTTCCTGCTCCTCATGGATGGCCTGATTCAGGTGGGTGTTTTTGTTCTACGGGGCAACAAAGACCGGACAGAAAGTACGAATTTCATCTCTTAACATTATTCAGAGACAATATCAACTTCATAATTTTATATACAAAAGAAGTGTGTTTTACTTTCAGACTTCACTACGTAATAATTCGCCACACTCTGATAACAATGGATGACCACAAAAATGAAGCTGATACTAAACAGCCAGTGTGTGATAAATGCTTTTCTCACCTCCAGTTCCTCATTTTGCTTCTGCAGGTCTTCCAAAATCATCTGCAACTCTTCCTCATCCTCACTCTCGCTTTCACTGTCAGATGAATATTCCTCTGTCTCACTGCGACCCTGCTGCCGACTGAGAAACACAATCCTGGGTTATAGCGGGAACCGAATGTACATGAACATTATATTACAGTACATACTAACAACGATTTCTTCTCTTACCTCTGTATGTCTGCGATCTCTGCCCGCAGCCTCTCGATTTCTTCCTTCTCAGTTGCAATCTGTCGGCGCAGCACCTGCTCCAGAGAGATCAGCTCCTCCTGCTCCGTCAGGATCTCGTTTTCCTGATTACGGAGAAGAAGCGGAGGAACAGAAAGTCCGTCTTAGTACGGCGACAGTGACTCAACAATTTCAAGTTACTTTAAAGTCATCATGTGTGTTTTTGTGTGTTTATGGGAATGACTCACCTGAGCTAAGAGGAGGTTGATGACCTCCTCCTCATTCTCAGTCATTTCCTCTTTTGAAACATCTTCCTTTGACAGGCTCGCTATCTCCTGGGCTATCTTACTTTCACACTCCTAAAGCCCCACAGGAAGGACGTTACAGAAATAGAGCACAACGGTCAGACAATTCTGGTTTTCCCAAATACAATATAATGCTATAGATAGAAGCCTGTTAACCTATCTTAGTACAAAGACTGGAAACAGGGTGAAACAGCACCTCTAAAGCTCATCTATTAACTCATATTTAATTAGTTTGAGCCATACAAAAAATAGATATGAAAGTGGTTCAACTCAACTCATCTCACTCTAAGAGATAGTGAATAAGCACACTTCCCAAAATGGTGACTTTTAACATATATCCAGATATAACTTACCTGACGTTTGGCTTCCCGCAGTTTGCGTTTCAGAGCAGTAAGGATTCTCTGAACCTCCCAGAGTCGCTCCTCTTTGGACAAGTCCTTCACTCCGGCTTGGAGGTCTCTGTGCAGGCAGTTCAGCAAGAACTCCTAAGAAAACACACAGTTCATGTTTATAGCAGTACATTCATACAACAGTTCATATTCAAACATCTCATTTTCCATGCATCATTTCTTACAACAGGCAAAATGACGTTTAAGAGCCTTTTGAGAGCCTCGTAAGTACTTGTTTTCCCTACAATAGTGTAAACAAGGTTGCTGATGTAACGATGTCAGAGCCAAGTTAAACGCTAGAGTTACGGCTGGAGGGACGGTTATATTGGTCGGCAAGTCCACCATTTTGGTCAAGACTGAAATATCTCAACTGCTACTGGGTAGATGGATTGTCATGAAATTTTGTCCCAGAAAAAAAATAATCCTACTGACTGGTGATTCCTTCCTAGGTGGTGAGCAGGGTAGAAAGTATACCTGTTTAACATGAGCATGTGTATTCAGCTCTACCAAAGTCCAGCCTCACAGAGCTGCTAGCACAGCTGTAGACTCTTAGTCTTGTAGTCTGTGTTGCAGCGAGATGCACGCACTGGTATATAACTACATTTAAGGAACTTGTAGAACATATGGTGACAAAACTCCTCACACACCGAGAAACAGAGGCAAAGATAAGGATGTGCACTGCTGACAATGAAATGTACTAAAAACAGAAAAAGCTTACTTAGCTGAATTCCTGATGCATCACTTTGCATCTACAATGTAACACTTTAATCCCTGCTTAAAGTGATAATGTTAATGCTTACTGGAAAGAGGTTTTAAATAACTTGCAAACAGCAATATAACAAATGAAGTATTGAAGACTCAAATTATATTAAAGATATAAAACAAATTGCATAAAGCAGTAAAATGGGGTTCAGGATCTTGTTGAAATCAACAAATATTTATCACTTTTGCTTAATGAATGACTTAAAAGATTAATCATTTATGAAAATCTGACCTTTTATTTTCTTGCCAATCCAACCATTTCCTAATGGTTTCAGATGTAATAGAAGGAGTGAACCCACCTGTCGTCTGATCTCTTCTTTGATGCTCTCCTGGGTCTCAGGCAGCGCTGGCATTGTCGCCATGTTGGACCAGCGGAGTGGCCGCACCACTTGCTTCAGGACTACTTCTCCAAACAGCTCCCTCACATGTGTGAAGAATATGTAAAGAACGCGGTTCCCGATCTGAAAAAAACAGGTGTTTTAACAAATAGCACACACAAAAAGCACGACTACATTTGAGCCTTAAAGCATGTGAAATAATCGTGTGTAAAACTGTGGCATAAAGATGAACTGTTTGTATTTCTCTGCACTAATGTGCCATCAACACACATTCCTGCATATTTACTTTCCTGATTAAACTGACCGTGACTCCTGTATTAACTGAAAGTAATGTTTATTTAACAGTGTTGTGGCTGCTGCTGCTGCTGCTGCTGTTGGTTCAGAATAAGTGCAGCAGCCACAGAGATTTCCCCTATGGGAATAAATTAGCTTCACTAAACTAGGCCAGGGTTTTATAGATGAACTGACTGTTTGATCCAATAAAAACTTGGTTGGTTTGTTGCTATGGTGAGGTTTCTTATCTTTGGAGGTGCACTTGCGCTTAATCCCCATATTTCTATTTGATGTTGCCGTCAAATTGCTGTTCTCTGCAACGTTTTTACTTCTTTACATCACAGTCTTTCCTATTTCCTTCCTCCGTTATATTTTCTCATTAATCTCTTAATTACTCAGCTCGATGTATCGTTCCTCTCTGACCTGTATGGTTGGGTTGAGGACGATGGAGATATTCTGAATATTCATCTTGGTGTCCAGCTCTCTGGTGATGACGTGGTCCATGTGTGTGACGAGCCAGGAGAGAAGAAGTCGGCTGTCGGATGGCACCTCGGTCAAAAGCCTCTGGAACTCTGTCACCTTTTCGGCTTCCACCTGCCGACCGCAGGCGTCTTCGAAGCGCTGGGCCAAATCCCGACCTAACAGGTTTTCTGGCAGCTCACGTAAATACTGCTTCAGTAGGCTGGCGACAGTGTGGGGGTCATACTCTTCCAGGCAGGGGCACTCCTCACGGTCATATGCTGCTTTCAGTTCATCCACCTTGGACTTCATACCTGAGAGAGAGAGAGAGAAGTTGTGTGAGAATCAATCAGTCTCAACAAATAATAAGATCAACAACCTTTATTCACAAGATGATGTCAAATCAACAGCATCACAAGGTTTACATACCTGAGACTCTGTAGATGCCCTCACACTTCATGCCATAATTTTCAATGTAGTCCACACACTCTCTGAAGACGGCTGGCAGCTGGATGTTATCATACAGAGCTGTCCTCTTGATAGCTTCAGCCAGGGGAGCTCCAAAGATGGGTCTGAAGGTAGGGACAGTCTCCACTGGGACCGGCTCTGCTTCTGTTGTTGTTGGCTTCTTCTTCTTCTTCTTCTCCTTCCACTGTTTGACCACGTCTGCAGCCGTCAGGTCTTTTGATTTCTTATCCTTGGCCTTGTCCTCCTTGGGGCCCTTCTCCTTCACCTTGAAGTCCTTCTCCTTCTTCTTGGAGAAGCTTGGCTTCTTGAACACATGGATTCCCTTGGAGCGCTTCATCTTGGACGGGCTCTCTGCTTCGTCGGCTGAACTGTCCTCCTGGAAGGCAGCGTAGCCTTCCGCTGGTGAAAGTAAAGAAAGAGAAGTGAGAGACAGAAATAGGGTTAGATCTGAGGGGAGAAACACCCGTTTTCTTATCCTCCTCCTACGACAGATCCATGATAGCAGTGAAATAGAAACAGGAAGAGAGATGTGTGTGAAAGAGAGAGAGAGAGAGAGAGAGAGAGAGAGAAGATAGCAGAGGAGGGGGAGAAAGGGGACTTGGAAAAGAGGTCAGCCACAGATTTAGCATAGCTCCCTGTGCACCTTACGCCTCTCCTCACCAGAACAAGCCAAGTTTCAATACTTTTCCTCAGCACAAACTGCTAAAAAATAGTGTCAAAGGCAGTCAGTGGCCTCACAGTTTTTATCTCCTCTTATTATCTGTTTGGGTTTTTTCCCAGCAAAGGGCCCTGTTTGTCACACTGCTGCCGGGGACACACCTTCACTGGACTCTCTGGGTGTGCCCTGAAACTGTCCATCTCTTCCTGTCTCCCACTGTACCCTGGTGCAGGAGCTAAATACAGACATGGAAAAAATCCTCACACAAAATGGACAATGGACCTGACAACCACTCAGTGAAAAACATTATCAGTAAAGGAACATTTCTCACTACTACAGGCAGCGACAGCCCACATGGTGGAAAGGTGGGAAGCTCTCTAGCCTCTTTCACACATAGTTACCAGTAAATGACTGGGATAACCTCTCAGGTACCACTGGTGATTTTCACTGTTCACACATGCAGCTACATCCAGGATCAGTTCCATCTTGTGTTTTTTCACACATGCTGTGGCAATACTGGAACACATGGTGCAAGCAACACTCCAGTAGACGGCGGTCATTCAACACTTATGGATGCCAACTGTGCTGCATGCACTGAGAGGAGCTCCCTTATTACTGAATCTGTCCAGTTTCCAGATATTCTTAAAAAAAAGGAGCATGTTTGCAAACAATAGAGCTGGTATTGCTTGTTAGTTATCAAATCACCTGCAAACATCATTAGCAAGGCAACCAGTAACAAGCTGCTGATTTAAATACGTCATTAGTGGACCTGATTGGTTTGCTCACTCTATGTGAAAGCGTCTTTTGTCAGATGGTTATAACCCTTTATGTGCTGGTTCCTGCAACGTCAATGCTTTCATTCACAACAGTTGTACCAGCATTTACCCTGAAATGTTAATAGGTGTTAAAAGTGTGAAATGGGTGGTACAGATTTCTGTGAATATTTCAGGGATAGACTACATGAGTGAAAGGGGCCGTAGCTACTATTGAGGAGATCCTCAGTAACTTTAATGTTGTATTTATGCCTATGTGACTCTGTAACTGCAGCTTAGTGACCCGAAGTAGATATTCGAGAAGCTCCCTGCTGTTTCTGCCCTCAGTAAATAAAAGCTGAACGAGTAGCTTCACCTGAGTAGAATGAACTCCCTGATGTTTTATACAACAGGCAGGCAGAAGACCAGATGTTTGTAGAGTAACTTGATTTTCATCTTGAGTGCCTGAGCTTAGAAATCCCACCATTACATTGTATTTGTTTTGTGGGCCTCGCACTTGAATATATCACAGAAACGCTGACGTAAGCTTTGATGTGTTGGATACTAAGATAACACTGAACACAGGGGATTTTGTGCATGTGGGTTTTGTTCAAGCTCTTGAGTTAAAAAAAATAATACATCTCCAGATGCTGCCTATTACAACATACTGAACAAATATATTCAGTGTTAAGCACTGATTCAAAGATGAGATATTACTATATAATTAAGGCATTAAGATGTCATAAATTCTTCAGAAACAAGCATTTAGTGGTGAATGATTTGACATTAATATATCTCACAGTAGGACTGACCCAGTAAACAGTTTCTCCGAAGCCTTTAATCTACATTTGTAAAAAGGAGATGCTGTTCTGATGTTTTCCTGGTATGATGCAATTATGCATTGCTTCCTGCTTTTTCTCTATTTTAGAGATATTGAACATAAACCTTTTGATTCTGTCTGTGGAAAAGTGCCAAACTTGAAATGCATTGCAATCAAGAATAGTCTCCAGTCAAAGCCTTCTTGTGTTCTTTGTGACACTAAGTGGCCGTGTTGGTGAACATCAAGTAAATTAAATTCCCTCACTTCTCACCTACTTCCATTTTTTGTTGACACTGATGCATCTGGGAAGCCTTTTACCAATGTTATTGGTGGATACAGTGTAATCATATCCACGAAGAGCAGATAACAATACAATCAAAAGCTACTCTTCTCTCAACAGAAACATTACAGGATTGTTTCTTACTCCTTTTCTCCTTCTTCTTGAACTTGTTCTTCTTCTTGCTGTGTTCTTTGTCATCGTCCGACACATAAGCGTCAGGTGCCTCGTGGTGATGACCATCGTGTGGCGGCGACGGCTCGCCGGTGCGATACAACCCGGGGAACTTGGTGGGACTGATCTCCTCAGAGCTGGGGGTGCGCGCCACGCCCCCTGGGTGCTCCGCCCTGCGCTGCTCTGCAGGGCTGCTGCTGGGGGGCAGGAAGCACTCGGTCATGGCTGCTCTGCCCTTATCACTCCTCTGGCTGCGGGCACATCACCTCTACATCACACCTGCAGTGGACAGAAATGAGACAATGACTCAACACAAGCCAGTATCAGACAATCTCCAGGATGTGCCTTAAATATGTGACACACAGTGACTGTGTTTACAAGATATTAAAAGATTTTTTGGGGTATGTTGTTGGTAATAATTACAAATGATGTACTGAAGTTGGAAAGACTGTTTTCCATTACTTTGTACCATATAAAAGAAATTAATTACAAAAGAACATTAATGTCCCATATTATCCCATTTGATGATTTTACACAATTCAATTTGGAGTACTTTAGACAGGTTTGATGCAGTTTATACCTAAATTTTATAGTGTCTTAACCTCTTCTTTCTGCAGCTTTTCCTTGCAAAACTCATGTTTTGATTTTCACTGTCTCAACAATACAAGCATCAGCAAATGGAAATCTAAATGGTAACCCACAATTATGACTTTAGAAAAAACACTAAATTCAGAAATCATCTGACTAGATCAATGGAGAACACAGCTGTAACCCAATTAAAGCAAATGTTGGTTAAAAGCCTAAAATAACAATGAACGACAACATTTCCAGGTGTTGCTTGCTGCATTTAATTGACACTAAAACCCCAAAAAAAGATGAATCTGAAAATCAAACTAAACAATTTTGTACAGAATTAAATCACAACCGAATAAACTGCGGCACTTCTCACTTTCCTGTTTTGTTTTTTTTCTTTTGATGATGACTGGATGAAGAGAGCAACTGTAGCAGAAATGTTTACCCACCAGATGGGGCTCTGCTATACGGACAATCACATCTTCCTCCTCCTTCAAACCTGACACAGTCCACAGTCAGCGAAACACAACTACAGTTTACAACACACACACACACTAGTATTGTAATTACAAAACACACCTTAAAAACTAACAGGGCAAACTCATATATTCTTATAAAGAGCTTAGAGTTCAACTACAATCACATGAAACCACAGTATAGCTGGATTTCATTGTTTTGGTTCAATCTTTCGTAAAACTGAACCACCAGGTAGTAGTTTTAGGAAGTGCATTTAAGGAAGTACATTAATGTGAGCTATAAGGTAGGTTCAGTGTCATTAACTACTTCAATGTACTCCATTATAAAGATGCTTTTCCAATTTGACAGAAAGTTTAAAAAAAAAAGCACATATCAGACATTATTGAAAGAAACAGCTAAATGTAAAGCAAGGTGGACAATATGTTACATCCTCAGCTTCTTTAACCCTTAAACAGCAGAAGATACATACATATATACATTTTTTTAATATACCTTAATAGGGGCAACTTATCCTGGTGGAGATACAACTCATACAATCCAAAATATACACAATATTATTAATATTATTTGTTGAAATGTTTACTTGGGTGCAAAAAAAGATAACTAGTAACATACAAGTAAATAAAAAGTAAATACAATCTTGCCTGTTTCAGGGTTAAGAAAATACGCTGCTGTGCCATAAATATAAATGTGTAAAACAACAACTACACATTCAGCAACACTCTTATAATTGAACCCCTGAACACACAAATAATACTAAACAAATGCTGCATATATCTCTGACATGTTTAATCTGGGTGGATTATCCTCACACAGTTTTCCTGCCCTGTACTGTTTCCTAATTCAAACACAATCACATCATCATGTCCACATCATCATTTTTAAGATTAAGTCTCTACACTAACAGGACATGAGCATATTTTAATGTTTTTAAAACGACCAAAAAAGGTGCAGACTCTCCCCTGAATGGAGGGGCCCATATGCTAGCGTTAGTTCAGCTAGCCGATTAGCAAGCCTGTCCGATACGAGTAAAGCCTCAGTTTGCTTCAGACTAAACCAACGTGGGATTTATAGTTAGCTACAGATGCTTAACTGTATTTAGCAACAGCCGCACTGTCGTTCAACAAGTTAAACACAAAAAGACGTGAAACTTTACCAAGTCTTATCCCGTTCGCCCAGTTTCAGAGAGCAGCTTCCGACTGTCTGCTCTGTATACTAAATAAACCCGTCTGCGCATGCGCGGTGTGCCGAGTGTATGACGGGAATTGGAGTTCGACACTCGAAAGAGAGAGCTGAAGCTATTCTGTGTCATTTTCTGCCCCTCACCACAAATGTTTAGTCTCTGTAGGTTTCTCTTCGCCGAGAAACATCTCATATGATACTGTTTAGGCTCCTCTTAACCCCATGTTTGCTGTTATAGCCTCTGTGCGAGAGAAACTGTCAAACAATGATGATTTGAAGAGCAACTAAGTGGGGGAAACCACTTGCTATTGTGAATCATGTGTGCTTTACAAAAACTGCTGCGGTTGGATGCTTAAGACTGGTGGTCATCCTGACATATGAAGTACATTAGCTCTCTGATCTTTGTTGGCACCGTCTGCTCCACCCCACAGCTGCAGTGGCGAAATGAGGTCGTGATTCAATATCATAAAAAAGACAAACAAGGTCTCATTGTGCGTCTGGTACATTAGTCTGTGCAAACCGCTGTTGCATGCCAATTGGGAACTGAATCAGTGATAGGGCACCCTGCTGCCTTTTGAATATTCACTGGCATTACAAAGAGCATTTGTGTGTGGCGGTTGAGAGATTGGCATCAGTAAACGTTCCCTTTCCCCCCGGCTTGCATGAGACGGTCAGTGAGCACTGGAACACCTGTGGACCAGAATGGTATAATAACAACTTTGTTTCCCCAGGAAATGATGCGTTTCCTGACTCAGGCAACACTAGGCTAAGATTAGAGCAGTAGACATGCAACTGGGTAGACAAACATTTACTATTCCACTCTTGCTTTCCACTTTTTAAAATATCTTTTTAAGAAAATATTGCAATCAAAAGCTCATTTAGAAATCAGACAAAACAGTCCATGTCACCAAACGTTTATTTGGCATGAGACTGGGATTTAGCAGACCATAATTGTAAAAATACATTATTCATATACACCTCTAGTAAAAAACACTATTGAAAACATATCTAAAAATATACAGTGAAACATAACAGCAGAATAAAAACAATTTGCAGGGGTAGGAACAGGGTGAAGGGGGGTATTTTACAAGGTAACTGAGGAATGCTAACACATCACAGTCATAGTTTCCTCTGCCCTCAGTCCTCTGGTAAGGTCCAGACATTTGGTACCAATATGTGCCCGCACTTCAGAAGAGACAGTTCATGCACTTGACGGCCTTGCTGCCGTAGTCCACACACTCGGGTCCGATGCACTGGCAGCAAGCATTGTGAAACCAGCGGTACTTGGATCCTCCCATTGACTCACAGTATAGTTTACACTGGCGGATAGACACGCAGTCGTCAAAGTAGACCACTGTGCACATGTTTTCTGAAATAAAAGAAGGGATAGGCAAAGAAGATGTGAGTCAGAAATCCAGTAAACGTGGTTTATAATTACCATTAACCCTCGCCGTTCCTACTTTAACTTCAGGGGCGAAATGAATTTGCTGCAGCTAAGTGCGACCATATGTTTTGGTGAGCTTAATGAGTTAACTGCTCAGCTCTGTGGGAACAGTTATATTAGTGCATGTCTTTATAGCAAATAGCGCTGGCTTAGAGGTAGAGAGCCAAAACAGCCGCAGAAGAAAATAAAAAAAAACTGTAGCAGAACAACACATTCAACCTTGACAATTCCCTAAACTGGAGGTCTTTTGGCAGTCCGAAAACCTGACCCAACCCAAATTGGTCTCGGTTCAAGACTTTGTACTCTACTTAAGCTGTGGGTTGGGCCCGATTTTATTACCATGGGTCTTAGTGAGTGTGCATAAATGCAAATGAAAAATTTGACTAGTCCTGACAGGAGCAGAAAACGACGTAATTACAAGGTATGTGAGCAAAACAAGCTTTTTGTCGTGTATTCAGACACTTTACTAGTGACGTGGATTCGATACAGACACTCTATTAGTGCTTTGAACTAACAATCATCTCATAGATCATATTATCACATGTCAGTGCAGGAAAACTACAAGAATATATAATAAAATAAATGTATAGTATTGTGCGTGCTGGCTCACTGTCACACTGTCATGTCATACTGAGACACTTGAATATAAAAGAGCCATTGTTAATATAATTAGTAACACCTGTGCTCGCTCTGACTATGAAAAGTCAAAATGTCTGCGGTGGAAAAAGGCCTGTTCTCAATTAATCTGTTGATTGCTACTCAGATTATTTATTTTATAAAAAGACGTCTTCAAATTATTCTCCAAATACCAAAAATATTCCATTCACAGTGATTAAAACAGCAAATCCTCATATTTGAGAAGCTGGAGCAAGAGAGTGACGATTTTACTACAATTAAGTCATATTTTCTTTTAAATATATTCATCATTTTAGCACCATTACCAAAAAAGACACTACTCTGCATTACTTGGATTAAGACTTCAGTCAGTTTTTGGTCTGTGTTTGGTTTAAAACTGACAGCTCGTCGAGGGCGGTGGAGCAAAAGAAGTACTGAGATCACTTATTTAAGTAAAAGTAGCAAATGTTCTCATTGTTCAGCAGACTATCAGGGTTATGTCATTATATATTATAATGATTGATTATTAATTGCTGATGCATTAACATGTAAACTGCCCTTAAATACTGCTGCTTTATATACTGTTGTGTAGTTTAATTTGTAGCAAATTTTAAAAGCAGATCATGTGTTTTGTATAAAATCCTAATCTGTAAAGTAACTTGTTAATAAATGGAGATTATAGCTGCAACGATTAGTTGGCTAATTGATTTGTTTCCAGTTTAGTTTCCAAGTTATTTGGATAATCGACGTATCATTTTGAGTCCAAATTCTCTGATTCCAGCTTCTCAAATGTGAATATTCTCTGGTTTCTTTAGTCGTCTGTGACAGTAAAGTGAGTATCTTTAGGTTGTGGACTACACAAGACATTTGAGGATGTTATCGCAGGCTTTGTGAAACACTGATCGACACTTTTCACCATTTTATAGACCAAACTATTAATTGATTAATCGAGAATGAAGTCACAAAGCCTGGAATCAGAGAATTTGGACTCAAAATGATACATCGATTATCCAAATAATTTGGAGTGAAAAAGTAAATGTGGTAAAACTCTAAAATGTGGTAGACTGAAAGTAGAAAGTGGCATAAAATTGAAATACTTGAGTAAAGTTAAAAACTGGTTAAAAATTGCACTTAAGGAAAGAACTCGTACTGTGCTGTAGGATTAAACACTTTTTATTTGAGCTCTAGCGAGGCATGGACAAAACCTTCCTGTGAGCCGTAGTTACCTTGAGTGTCGTAGCTGGCGTGGATGCTGTTCCCGGGCACGGACACGTTCTGAGGCTGGGGGTCGAGCGACTCCAAGAAGGAGACCAGGTTCTCGTGATGGGAGAGCTCCTCTGCGACGGGGAAGGACACCACCATCATGTTGATGGGCGCGTCGCCTTCTGTGAGGGCGCGGAACAGCGACGGGATCGGACGGTGCAGCTCCTCCACGGTGCTCTTCGACGTGGCCGGAGAGTCGCTGTAGTTCTTGGGGTTACACATTCCTAACATGGAAAGATGGGTGAGGGGATTAAAGGGTTAGTTCATCCAAATGATTAAAAAAATATACATATATTCTGAGTCATCTCGAGTGGTGTTCAGTGACCCAGTTTTGAGAGTTTCATGTCTGAGATTTCTGCTAGAATTAAGTTTTTGGTGCTCATTAAAAATTAAATCAAATTTCCACAACATCCCTCTTAGTTACACACCTCAAAGTCAACAGTTCTCTGTGGATTATTCACGACTGCATGGAAAGAAAACATTGCTACTGGATGTAATTTCTGAAAGTTATGGGTCCTACAAATCATTTCATTCCCCTCCCCTGCATTAGGGTCAGAGCTGTAGCCAGGAGTTCAAAGTTCATACTCACCCAGCAGAATCACAACCACCTAAGACATTTTTCACTAGCCATTAACTACATTGTGATTTTTTTTTAATTTAAAACCTGCATCAACTGACATTTTTTTGGCCACTTGGGGCAGCAGAAACACTGATGATATATGAATCACCTTTTTAAGTTGAAATGGAAAAGCAAACCATTATTTATTTACACATCCAGCAGTTACGGAGCAACGTTATCATTCATTTGGATCCATGTTTCTATCCACCTGCTTTTCTTAAAATCGGTCAAATTACAAGACATTCAGTCTTCAATATGTCAGAATTAGGATTTACAAACTCATCATGTAGAATATGTGTGTGATTATAGAATGCAAACTCCACTTAATTGTATTAACCCCTTTTCAAACTCACACATATATCAGTAATGACATGAGATTAGTGTCCTCAATGATCACTAGAGTAGAGACTGCAATATCAAGGATGTGTGCATGGCTATGTAACACTGCATTTAACTCTCTAAAATATGTGTTTTTGTAATTTGGGTGAACTGACCCTTTAGGCACCAGGACCAGCCAGAGATTTAAAAAAAAAATGCAAAACAGATTTTTTTTACAGGTTCAACAGTCGCCTTGTTTCACACATGATTTCAACTCACAACAGCACTTCTGTAAAAAACATACCGCTGTCAAGAGTATATTGTCTCAATTAACGTCCCTTTAACACTTCATTTAATTTCCGAATACAGTAGTAATCACTCACAAAGCCCCCACGTCCTCCGATACGATCTTTCTAACCCCTTAAATGAGTCAAAGTGAATTATAGCTAATGGGTAAATCATTTAATGGACAACGGAGTTTGACAGAGGCATTGGATTACAAACCAATGCTAAAAGCAGAGCTGTAGCAGCTGTTTTAGATAAAGCGTACACATGGGTCCTCCCTCCGAGTCCTTCCTCCCTCTCCTCCCTTCCTCTAAAATACAAACTGTCCTCTCTTCCACTGGGCTGCACCCGGAGCTGTAACCACTCACAGATATACACTTCAAAGTAGACAACAGTTTGGCTCAGATAATATATGTTTAGAGTGGAAAGTTACTTAAAAAGTGGTCAAAAGGCTAGTGCTGCAAAAACAAGAAATATATATGACATAAATGAGAAATATATACTTGCTGGAAGCTACAGGCTGTTCCTCGGTGTAATATAAAAGGTTTGTCCAGGAGGAAAACTCCATCGCCATAACATCTGTGCAGCAGCAGCAGCAGCAGCAGCAGTGAGTTCAGTGCTCGGTGTCAGATGCTTGTATTTGTGTTCCACATCAATGAGCTTTAATAAAGCCTCATTGTCAACACGTACAGCAATATCTGTCTGTCAAAGCTGATCTGAGAGCCCACCGGTTTCAAGTGGGTTTCAGATGAAGATCAGAGTTAACCAGCCAAATGTTTTTTCTTTCTTGTTTTGCAAATCCGGTTGTTCTGGATCACCCTGGGATTTACACCCCCGCCGCCCCTTTGTTTAAACACGGAAAGTCAAAGTTCACCTAAGCAGGTTGACCCCTGTGTCCCCTTTCTCTTCCGGCTTCTTCGTCGCCTTTGATCTTCTGGAAGACCTCGAGACTTCCTGTCCATATGTGTAGGTGCAACTACAGCAGTGACAATATTCCTGTAATTTCCTGATCCGCCGATGAACAGCGGTCCTCTGCTCTGCATTAACTTCCACGCTGCTGAGACCTGTCACTTTTCAGGAGGCACCTTCAGTATCTGGCTTTGCTCACCTCACACTCATCTTGTATCAGAGCAGCAACACTCTGGACAAACCGGTGCCTTTCTAAAGCCGCATGCTTCTCATCTGTCAAGTGCATTACAGCCACAATCTCACTTTTCACAGGGGGAGAGAGTGTGCTCGGCGAGGAGGCGACTGAGAGATTAACAAGACTAAAACATAACCAAGGTGTCACACAGACTATATTTAACTTTTGATCACACTCAGTTGTACAGACTAACTTCTTTTTTAAACTGAATATATTAAACACTTGCTTGTTGTTTATACTGTTCAAGTGGTTCTGTCCATACTGTATCATCATCGTATCACATTTACATTAGTGACAGTAGTATATAGCTGCATTCACTCATCTCTCATACTTTGTTATATGCAGAAAAATAGACAAAAAAACAGTTTCCCTTCTTACTACATCACAGCTTTGGTATCCTCTTCATTCTGTATCATACATTCATTCATTTTCATATTTATCGATATGCACTTTAAACGCTTCCACTTTATTTTGTTGGATCAGTGGTGGAAGAAGTACTTAGATATGTTTTGTTTGCCTGTTTGTGGGTTCGCTAGTTTGGAGGACTTTTTGTATACTGTTGACCTGCACTAGTTTGCACCATAGACTGTATATAAAATGGACGTAACATCCGTGACGTCACCCATTGGTTTGTGGACTGCTGCTTGGAAGCGAACAGTATCGGATCTGAGCAGCGCCATATTGAAAATTTCCGGTGCATGCTGGGTAAAAAAAAAACACGGATTCTACTTATATGGGCATCAGGAGGAGCATGAGGCGCCCTCCTGAACCTGTGAACCAATCAACCTGTCAATCATGACGTAGCCACGCCCTAATGCATACCCCGCTTTATCGTCAAATATAAAATCAGGGAGGCCAAAATGTCCCAAATGAACATCATACTGCATTGAAGAAGGCTTTAAACTAGCGATTGAGACCATAAACACATTTAGAAAACGTTTACTGAGGTTAGAAATCAAGTGAGAAGTTGGTGAATTCTCCATTGACTTGTATAGAGACGGAAGTCCTTTTGACACCAAAACGGTCGCCCCCTGGTGGCCTTTTGATAGAATGCAGTTTTAAATTACTTCCGCGTTCGCATCATTTCAGAGGACCAGAACTCCCTGCCTGGTTTGCACCTATTACATCCCTTCAGATTGGTGTGATTCTGTGTTACATCTTGTTTCTCTTAATTTATGCAGTAGATATTGATTTTAAAAATCCTTTCTGAAACTCAAACAAAGTACAAGTACCTGAGATTTGTACTTAAGTACAGTCATTAAATAAATGCACTTTTTACTTCCCACCATTGTGTTGTACTAGTTCCTTAAAGTCACTGGCAATAAAGTTTAATAGAATCAAACTGAATTATGAAATGAGTATTAAACCAGCTGTTATACAATGATAAAGGCCTGAACTGTTTAAAAAGAAGGTGTTGCAGATAGACATATAGTAAATGAGATAATAAATTAGTATGACAATATTTGAACATGAATACGAAATTTAAAAACTCAATATGACTTGTGTCGGTTCAGATTATCAATTCTGAAAAACTTCTTGGACTCAGAAAATCACTGAATCCAACTCATGGACCACATACTGGTATTAATACCGGTGCTTTTCCCAACATTTTAGTCCAAGTTTCAAGTCTGCATCTGCTTATACTTTCAGTGGGAGATGTGATGGAAAAAACAAGTCTCCATCTGGCCTCACAATGCTCCAAAACGGTGATAAATCTTGAAGTTTAGGATGAATTAAGAAAACTTAATCTTTAATATACTGTTATATTATTGGTCTTCAGTTTCAAATTCATTTTTAAAATGCAAAACTACATTAAGACCATAACAAATTCAGATTAATACAACTTGAATGTTATCCCTGCTGGCACTAATCATTATTATTATGTGTCTGCCTCAGCTGCGTGACACTGACTCTTCCCTGTCACTATAAGTCTGTTTGAACAGCAGCGTGGGCTGAACAGTAACGTTTTTCATGTCAGAAATAATATGCTGACTAACTCGCTGTCAACTTTAAAGCATGTTGTAGATAATGAATCCCAGCACTCACCCACGCAGTCGCAGCACTCTTCCCAAAGATTCCCCAGACACAGCATGCACTCTTTGCAGCAGGAGCAGTTTCCATCAGACGGACGACACTGGCACAGTTCCTGCAGGACACCAAAACATGCATCAGCAAAACAGAAAGACTTAAAAACAGAAGCAACTGGTGTGGAAAGACACCAAACTGGAATAAACTGGATGCATCTGGACTTAAACCGCAACCATTCTGTTACCAAAACATTACGACATGTGAGCGAGGAGCACCCACTACTTTGGAAAGTCTCATTTTAAATCTAATTTTAGCCTATTTAAGCTAAAAAGAGAAATACCACCAAACCAACCAAAACCAGACTCATAATTTCATCCACATTTTGTGAGAATTGGGCCAGTGGTGTAATATGGTGATTTAAAATTAGGCTTTATTACTAATCCTGTTCAATTATATTTAATTACACATCATTTTCTGTGTAAATAATTACAATTGATCACTTCATACATTCAAGTCGAGTCAAAACTTGAAGGAAAAAAAGTGCTTTATACTCCAAAATTGAGTTAGTTGGTGTAATTTGACCAGTTGTTGCTGCAGATACTCCAAAAAATTAAATAACTATATTCAGTGTAGCTGATTCAGCTGATAAGACGTCTGATAGAAGCAGCATCCATGTTAAAAATCACACAGCAGACAGAAAACATGTAGACACACCGTACAACCCAGAGACGTACCATTAAAACAAACAGTACAGTAACTATTAGAGGACACACAAGCCATTACAAGACAGGTCAACTGAACGCTGCATGTGGCATGTGTGGTATCTATGGAAGTATGTTACCCCTCGTCCACAGAACTGGGGAAAAAAATGAATAAAATAGACCTCCACTGTATTTCCATTCATGAACAGTGCAGGTTCGGACACGTCAAATCTTTTTCTTCTTCTTCTTCCTGTTGAATGGTTTTACATTGTGACCGAGGCTCAGCTGAGAGTGCTTGAATAACATATATCAGAGCTGGTTTTTAGAGCATAATCCCAGTTTATTTTCATAGTTCTGGTGATCACTTTCGTTGGTTAGGATAATACTTTTCTCACCTGCTGAGATCTGGAAACACTGTGACTGTGACAAAAAACACAAGCAGTCTCATGATAAGACAGGTTGTAAATAAGGAAAACAACTTTATTCTGAGGTAAAACCAGGCGGGGAGTTTTGGTCCTCTGAAATGATGCCAACGTGGAAGTAACTTAAAACTGCATTCTATCAAAAGGCCACCAGGGGGCGACCGTTTTGATGTCAAAAGGACTTCCGTCTCTATACAAGTCAATGGAGAATTCACCAACTTCTCACTTGATTTCTAACCTCAGTAAACGTTTTCAAAATGTGTTTATGGTCTCAATCGCTAGTTTAAAGCCTTCTTCAATGCAGTATGATGTTCATTTGGGACATTTTGGCCTCCCTGATTTTATATTTGACGATAAAGCAGGGTATGCATTAGGGCGTGGCTACGTCGTGATTGACAGGTTGATTGGTTCACAGGTTCAGGAGGGCGCCTCATGCTCCTCCTGATGCCCATATAAGTAGAATCTGTGTTTTTTTTTACCCAGCATGCACCTGAAATTTTCAATATTGGTGCTGCTCAGATCCGATACTGTTCGCTTCCAAGCAGCAGTCCACAAACCAATGGGTGACGTCACGGATGTTACGTCCATTTTATATACAGTCTATGGGTAAAACTGAAAGTCAGCGCAGCCAAAATATCAGTATTAATCTCTCATTGCACATCAAAACTACGGTAAGTGAGTCAGGTCAACTATAATGGTAATAATTGCGTCATTCACCTTTGTTTTCTATTTCCCAAATTTGGCAATCCTGTGGTTTTGTTTAAAAGCTGTAATATCGTCTGACTCCTCGTGTTTCTCACCCATGTTCCCAAATCTCCAACGCAATTAACTTGGTGCACACATAATTATTGTTTTTGATATGAATGACGGACAACTATACACAAATAAGACCCAAAGTGACAGAGTGGAATTAACCTTTAAAAGGGGATTTTCTGTTGTTCTACATACTGTTATAATGTTGGATGTCATCATCGTCAAAGGTCCAAAACTTAAGGACAATGTGTAGAAATGCTGCGTCTACTTCCCCATCAAACTGACATAAACAGCTGTCTGATCTGTAGCCTTCGTTGCTACGGTTGTTGGCATAGTCCACTTATGGCGCTTTTCCACTACACAGTTCCAGCACGACTCGACTCGGTTTTTTTGCGTTTCCACTAGGGAAAGTACCTGGTACCTGGTACTTTTTTAGTACCTGCTCTGGTGAGGTTCCAAGCGAGCCGAGCCGGTACTAAAATGTGACGTCGACACACTGCTGGCCGCTGATTGGTCAGAAGAGTTGTCGCAGGAAAAGAGTCATGAGCCGTCCCACACAAGAATCAAACCCGGCATTTTTAAATACCGGCAGCAGCGTTACAACCATAGTTACCATACCATAGTAACCATAGTTACAGCCATACGGCTCAATTTTCTTGCTTTGTGTGACAGAAAGCCTCATACAGCAGCAAGTACACCATGGCCTCCATGTCCTCCATTGTTTATGTGTTTGTGTCGCGTATAAAAGTCACGCCAGTTTCGCGGAGCCGTGCTATGACGACCCCGCCCAGGTTGAGGAGGTACTTTTTTGTAATGGAAAATGTTCCTGGAACCGTACCGAGTCGAGTCAAGCCGAGTAGTGCTAGACCTGTATAGTGGAAAAGCACCAATAGTCCACTTACATATTTTGGATTTTGGCTCAATTTTGATCCTTCTTGTTTATTTGAGAAGTTTTTAAGCAAAGAAAGAGAAAAATAAGTGAAATCCTGCTGCTGTTTGTTGATGTAGCCTCTGGAGCCAGAAGTTAACCAATCATAACAGAGTGGGCTCGTCGAGAGGGGGGCCTTAAAGAGAGAGGAGCTAAAGCAACCTGTTTGCAGACAGAACTGAACTAAACTGAACTCTTTAAGCATTTATACGATACATAAGGAGTCTTTTTATAGCTCCCTTACACAACATTCAGCCGCTAGATGTCGCGATATAGCAGCAGCATCTCAGGCCAAAACAAATGTGCCAATCATTTAATCAAAAAAGTTGTGGAAAGAAAAGAAAGACAGCTCATAAAACTCTGATTATCTGTCAAACTAAGCAGAACTGCTTTATCGACTATTTCTATCCTCAGATGTCTTCAGAAACATATTTTACTTTACTGTTTAGCCGCACACTAATGGGGCTTTTCCACTACACAGTTCCAGCATGACTCGCCTCGCCTCGGTACGGTTCCCGAACAGACCTTTTCCATTACAAAAAAGTACCTACTCAACGTGGGCGGGGTCGTCATAGCACGAAACTGCCGTGACTTCGTTTTATACGCGACACAAAACACATAAACAATGGAGGACACTGAGGCAGTGGTGTACTTGCTGCTGTATGAGGCTTTCTGTCTCACACAAAGCAAGAAGATTGAGCCGTATGGCTGTAACTATGGTTACTATGGTATGGTAACTATGGTTGTAACGCTGCTGCCGGTATTTAAAAATGCCAGGTTTGATTCTTGTGTGGGACGGCTCATGACTCTTCCAGCGACAACTCTTCTGACCAATCAGCGGCCAGCAGTGTGTCGACGTCACATTTTAGTATCGGCTCGGCTCGCTTGGAACCTCACCAGAGCAGGTACTAAAAAAGTACCAGGTACCAGGTACTTTCCCTAGTGGAAACGCAAAAAGAACCGAGGCGAGTCGAGGCGAGTCGTGCTGGAACTGTGTAGTGGAAAAGCGCCATAAGTTTTTGACGAGGCCGCCATCTTGGAAATGGACGCAAAAGTCACAGAGGGACTTACATGCACACGTGGCTTCCAACACACACACACACTTCATCCTCTGCTTTGGTCGCCATTGCTCCGCTTCATCTTTACATAGCAAATAGTTGTTTCTTGACATCTACTGAGGCTGAATATTGTTTATTACAACTTTAACGGTTCAAAAATGCAAAACAGTCGAACCCCAGAATAAAAATAGAGACCTGGAAATGTGATTGGTGTATCCCCTTTATGTCTTTTGGTGAAAGTCCAAGTCTTAAGTCAAGTTTCGAGTGTTTCAACGCAGGTCTGAGTAACAAGTCTTCATAAGGGAAACTCAGAATGCTGAATCTTTAATACATCATGGCACTTTATCACTTTCCTCTTCACTTTTTTAACATGTTTGAAACCATCTTAATGCATAAGCCTCATTACATATCAAAACTTTTAAAAAAAAGGCAGTTGTGTAAATAAAACAAGGATCAATAGATCATTTGCCTTTATGTTTCTTTTTTTTCACAATCTGCAAATATAACTGTGGTTCATTGGGTTCGTTTTTTTGAAATATGGCTCATACACACGAGCTTGTCAACACAGAGTTTTAAAAAAAAAAACCTCTCGTGTTGCTTTTTATAGATTTTTTTTTTTTATATAAGGTAGGTAATATTAGTACGAGAGCTTCTGTAAACATAAAAAACTCCTCTGCTGCTGATCCCGTGACTCCTCTGTGAACACTTGAACCATAAAAAAAAAAAAAACGGCTTCATTCCTCAGCTTCGGCACGGCTTGTCTCGTCTCCGGGGGACGCGCTAGCGGAGACAGTGAAGGAAACACGACTGAAACGTGTAGGTGGGGGAATCGAAAAAAGTAGGTTAAACTGCCAGAAGAGCTCCTATTTCTCTCCCTCGTCTTTTCTCTCCTGACACAGAACAGGGAGCACATTCCTCTAAGTCAAGGTCACCACGATGAGGAGGCGAGGAGGCGGGGTGGAGAGGGGGGGGGGGGGGAGAAATGGAGGGAGGGAGCGGGGGAGAAGAAAACACCTGGAGAACAGAACATGGCTGCTCCTTCCAAAAACACACTTTCCCCCCTCCTTCCCTCCCTTTCTCACTTCTTTTTTTCCCTCCTCCTTTGCTCAATCTCTCCTCCCTACTTCCTTTTATATTTTTCTCCTCGTCACACTTCTCTACCTTTTTTCCTTTTCTTTCTCCCCTCTGCTCCTTTCTTTATGTCTTTGCAGAAGCTATCTCCTACACGTAAACAATCTCAGCGATGATAAAAGACTCTCCAGTGACTCACCAGTGAGGGATTGCAAAAGCCACACACAGTTCACTTAATCACCATCCTCTCAATCCCCCAAACCTCTGATCAAGATCTGATCCCATGAGTAATTATGACTCGCTAAATTACACAAAACTAAACAGCTGCCAGGAGGGGAAAAATGCATCTCATATTTCATAAATCACACAAAAAACATTGGAAATTTTGAAAAAAAGAGAAGAAAATTGAAGAAGCTTTACAAACACTGAGCTGTAGTTGTGAAGCAAGGAGCTCGCCTAAAAATCAGATTTTCCAGCTCACTAATTAACAAAGTATCTCCTATTATTCATCTATACATGAACACAAATGTAAAGACTATAATGTGTAGTTATGTGCTGTATGCTGCAGTTTCTTGTCAGGAAAAAGTCACTTCTTGTAGTCTTGGATGCTAAATGCTAATTAAAAAAATAGCACAAAACCACAAATGACTGTTTTTAAGTTTAAGTTTGTGCACAAGTTAAACAGATGAGATGAATAAGGTTAATTAGTGAACTTTAGGGGTGTTTGTAAGTGTATTTGTGAACTCTGGGAGAGCTACGCTAACAATTAAGCTAAGATAATTATCGCCTAGCATCGACTCCATGCTAGTATTATTAGTTTTATTAGTATGTACAGCTGCAACAATTAGTAAATTAGTTATTTGGACTAATTGCCAAGTATTTTTATGGTCGACTCGTTGTTTTGAGTCATCTTTAAAGCGGAAATTCTCTGATTCCAGCTTCTCAACTGTGAATATGATCTGGTTTCTTTAGTTTTTCAGTAAACTGAGTATCTTTATGTTGTGGACTGTGTTAGTTGCAGCTCTAATAGTATGCATAATAATGGCGGTAGTATCAGTAATAGTTGTACATTTTGGGGCTTTCTTACTGAGACTTTGACAAGAAGCTGTTTCCCCGATGTTTCCAGTCTTTATGCTAGAAGCTAAGCTAATAGTCTCCTGCCTGTAGCTTCATATTTAGCATACAGACACGAGAGCGGTGTCATCCAAATTCTCTGATTTTAGCTTGTCAACTGAATATTTTCTGGTTTCTTTATTTTACTTTTTTCATGACAGTAAACTGAGTATCTTTAGGTTGTGGACTGTGTTAGTTGCGTGCTAATAGCATATATATATATATAGTTTGACATTTTGGGATGTGCGCTTATTAGCTTTCTTGCTGAGAGTTTGACAAGAAGCTGTTTCCCCACGTGTCCAGTCTTTATGCTAGAAGCTAAGCTAATAGTCTCCTGGCTGTAGCTTCATATTTAGCATACAGACATGTAAGCGGTGTCATTCTTTTCGTCTAATACTCAGCAAGAAAGTGAATAAGTGCACTTCCCAATATGACAAACTACTCATACAAAAAAGAAAATATGTCTGATTGGTAGCACCTGGACCAAGATTTCATTTGAGGGTTTTAAATGATTCACATTAACTAATCAATATCAATGTTTGAGATTTCACAGTCACAACATTTTCATCCAAAGGTTTGGGACATACAGGTAGACAAAAAGGCTCAACTGCAAACAGCTTTATAATGAATATAACATATTAACATGAAATTAATCTACAATAACTTCTTTTCACAACTTATTTATCGAGAAAAAATGCATAAACATTCTCTGGTTCCAGCTTTTATTTGTCGGATATGACTGTAAATTGAATCTCTTTGAGTTTCGGACTGTTGGTTGAACAAAGTAAACTATTTGCAGACTTTATCTCAGGCTGTTTAAACATTTCATGAGCATTTTTCACATTTTTTTGCAGAATAAACACTTGAAAATCAGCCAGGTTAAATCGATCATGAAAATAATCATTACTTGTTGTCTACAGGCTCTCATTAGGGTGTCCCTTGCTCTCAAGCGGAAACTCAGCTGCAGCGAAACAAAAGGACTCCGGAGAGAGAAAGTGAACATGTGCTGCCTCGTCCTGCCGAGCGACCGCTGCTGTGTGCAACTTTGAAATCTGCTGCCCCACCCTGCTAAACAACCCGGCCGGGACAGAGCTGGCTTGTGAATCTCTGCACACTTCACAGGCTCCCAACTGTATATTTCACTCAACTAACCTCCCCCCTACAGACACACTCACACACATGCACACACACACACACACACACACCTCCTCCTGACCTTAGCCTCCCAGCCTCCCTTCCTCCCTCCTCCCCCCCTCCTCATGTTCTCCTGCCCTCAGGGGTTTTGGGGAATTCAGACAAATGACTTGAGATGGCAGCAAAGCTTAAAAGCGAACGCTGGACAGCAAATCCCACTAATCACAAGCAACATAAAGCTTCTACAGAGAGAAGCTATTTAAAGTGCAATAAAGCCAATAACCGGTATACAGTCACTGACCTGCACTATAAACTCCTGCCTGGACTGTGATGATATTTACGATGACTTCTCTGGATGAGTTTGGCCTGTTATGGTTTTTGTTTGTCCGATGCATTTTTTAAAGTGTTTATATGTTCTTTGCCGTACCACAAATTGCCTCTTGGAGGACATAAAAGTTTTATAAGTCTAAGTAAGTCTAAGCGGAGAGGCGGAAACGTTTTCTCCTTCACGGCACACGCACCATCGCTCTGGCCTCTTGACAGCTAGCGAGTTGGTGTCGGCGGGGTCGCGGAAGCTACAGAGGCTTGTTGTCCTGAGCAGTGATTCATCAGGCGAAATAAGCCACCTGGAAGCGAAGACGAAGAAAAAGGAAAAGCGGACACGACGAATGCTGCGGGATCACAGAAGTTTTAGATTTTGAAACAAAGTGAAGCCAGAAGGAGCAGGAGGTGGTCGGTGGTTTTGTAGCAATAAGTTTGGGCCCAACTTGCTGAAAAACACAGATTCTGATCGTTCATGCAGTGCACCTTAAACCCAACTCAGCCTGTTAGTATTGAGACCAGACACATATTTTTTAAATAGACTAAAAAAAATGATTATTTAATCCCGTGGTTTAGAACTTGCTGCAAAATAGCAAAACAGGCAAGACAGCTGATGAATAATGTAATTTGCAGTGATGAAAAACTATTTAATCAATTAGTCCGTCATCAGTTATTGATTAAAGTTTCCCCCACTAAAAAAAATCTGATTTCCAGTTTGAGCTTCACTGTGCAGAATCATGCATGTGCAGAGTTTTCACATCCATCTACTGAAGGAGGAACGTTTCTAAGTTCATCTTAAATCAGAGTTTAAGTCGGGTACTTATGAGAATGATTTGTGTGAACTAATTTGGAGCCAATCGTGTTCCAGTACGCAACTTACACAAGTGGATCTGGATATTTAACAACTTTTTTTGTGGAAAATACATGCTAGACACAAATAAGTATTTCAAAAAGAGGATTTTTATATGTCCTAAAAAAAACATTTATGGAGGGCATCTTCAAAAAAATGTCAAAATATTTGCTGGTTGCAGCTATTCAACTGTTTTACATCATTTATAATTGAACAACTTTGAGTTTCAGACTGTTAGTCAGACAAAATAAGAATAATTTAAAGATGTGACTTTAAGCTCTGAGACAATAAATCAATTTATTGTACAAAAAATACTGAAAAGATTATCGGATAATGAAAAGAGTCATCAGTTGCATGTCGTCTGAGGTGCAACACAAAGCCAGGTGTACTCTGTGAGGCCAAAGGCAACTTTTAAAAGGAAGAGTTTCAGTTTTTTTCCTTTCAGATGAAGTATTTATTTGCTTTAATAAAAAATTGCAAGTATGCAGAAATTGCTGTGTGTGTATGTGTGTTTTAGTTTTTTTCATTTCCTGCTTTGATAGCCATGTTTACCTGAACATTTTTACTGAGTGTGCTGCAGGTCTTCTGTTGAATTGTTAATGATAGCTGCATCCTGAGTTTCCTTTAACTGGACATAAAGTCAAAGTCTGAGTAGGACAGGAATTACTTCTATCCAAAACAGAAGTGCCTTCATTTGGTTAAAGTTAGTTAGACTGATTATTTTTAGGTTAATCAATAAATCGTTTGATCTATATAATATTAGAAAATAGTGAAAAATACCCATCACAATATCCACAAGTCTACAAGTTGCTTGTTTTCTCCAACAAAAAGTGTAAAATCTAAATATATTCAATTAAAATCAACCAAAACAAATCAGAAAAATGTTGCGGTTTCATTTTCGGTCAACTGACTAATTGTTTCAACCCTATTAATCTCACAATCTATTCATCTACATCCTCCCTGGCTTTTCTCCACGTCTCATTCCCAAACCAAATTCCTCATTTGCATACGGCGCTCAACTTCCTGCACCAAGAATCTGAACCATTTAGAGACTTTTAACGAGCTCCAAAACATACCTGCAGCAACACACCCTCACAGCAACGCAGGTCAAACAGGTGAAATGTCCACAGAGGTTAAATATAGTACTTTAAAGATGTTAATGGGAGAGGCAGGACCACTAAACACACAGTAGGTCAAACACACACACACACACACACACACACACACACACGGAGGGCAGAGGACAGACAGCAGTGGGTGATTTGCTCAAATTCAACTTGACAGGTGGTGGAAAGACAAGCCGACACCTCTTTTCATTTTTTTCCACAAAATAACAAGAATGCATGACAGAATGTGTGTTAACAAGGGAGGTGTCACCCGTCTCTCCCATCATGCACCGGCTTACAGGCTTTGGGGGAAAATGTGACATGAAATAAAAATGATGTCAGAAAGTCAACAAAAATCCATAAGGTTTGATGTAAGATTTTTTTTAAAAAGGCAGGGTCAAAGAAGGATACCTTGAAGGAGTCAAAAGGAGCACAGAGCAACTTCACAAATGAACCAGCAGCAGTAGTTACAGGTACAGAGGAGGTGTGCATAGAGAGAGAGAGGACGGCTACATGGATTCACATCTCTGCTCCTTCTGCCAAAACCGTGCAGCCTTCCTTTGGCTTATCGAAGGAATGTATCTGCATTCTTCACTACAGATTCCATCTTTGTTCTCGGGTCCAGATCTCCATCTTGTTCTGGACTCGGGCAGATTTCTAACTTTACTTTGGCTACTGCTGATTTTTTTTAACCATTAAGTATAAAACTGGCATGCACGTTTTCTGCCAAAGAATGCTCCTCCTGTGTCCTGCCAGCTTTAATGCTAACCTACAAAAAAAGTATCAAACACAAGATTTTGACTGCTCTGCCACTGCTCTCAACTTGACCCCAATCTTTGGCTTCCACACAGACATTCACTCGTGTTCTCTCGTCGAGACAAACAACGGCCTCTGTTTACACGAGACAGCTATAACACTGTAGGATGAACAGCTTGAACTTGGTTGCACTCGCAGAGAAATGACTCGCTTTAACCTACAGAGAACCACAGGGCGACCTCAACAAGCTGAACTCTGAGTCTGTAAAGATTTCATTAAAACAACAATATGGAATTTCTGTAGATGCCACGCCACATTTTCATGTAGTTTAAAAGCCGTGTGACACCGTTAATCGACACTTTTATACGCTTCGAGTTACAAATAAATGACTGCAAATGGGACTTGTTGAAAATGTGGGCTCATTCTGCTTCACAGATTAGAAGATGGTGGTGGGTTTGTGAGTCAGAAAATCAGTGCAGCCAAGCCACATCAGGAAAGAGAGGGCTGTTCGTGGTACAATTGCGGTGAAAATCCAACATTCATCAAGCAGCGCTCTTAGAGAAAGTTGCGCTCAGTGTGTGTGATTTAAACTCCACACACACACTGTCGTTTTACCTGAATGAGACACTTGCTGACGTCGCTTGCGCAGAGAGCTTTGTTGCAGCCGGAGGTCAGAGACAATCCTGACAGGAGGAAGAGGAGAGCGGCGGAGAGGAGGAGGATCAGCTGACCGGGCCTCATCCTGACGGCTCACCAGCACGGCACGGGAACACCTACATCAACACGAGACAAGGGACAGGACCTCAGACTGAGACCAGGGTTTGGACGGCCAAAGACAAATAAACAAAAACCTCATCATCATGTGGAATTCCACAAGAGGGGAAAAGTGGAGGAGCTGCAGTGTGTGCATGAAAGATTAAAAAAAAGGGGGGGGGGGCAGAAACAGGTGGTGCAGGATGACAATAATAATGTGTTTAGTTGTTTTACATATTCAGCTTTCATTATGCAAAACAGTATGCATTAGTATTTGAATATGTAAAACAGGAGAGAGGATTGCCCAGTCAAGATCTCAAGTGATAAATTCATCTGGTTTGCATGCATCCACCTTTTAAACTTGAGTACATTTCAGAATCAATAATCAATCATGGATTTTTACATGTGTGCCTCATGAAAAGAGCAAGATGTTAATTACAGTCAGTGTGAGCTCAAATGTAACTTTTAAGGCCAGAAATCACACATTAAGGCGGACAACTGCAGTTAAAAGTGGATTAAAGTGTTTTTAAAGCATAATGAAAAGTCACATCATAAGCTCTGACATGCAAACATCACTTTTCTGAAAGGCCTGCGTCACATTTCATTCAATGCCAGCGCTGCTTACTTTACTGCGGAGCAACAATACACACATCTGGCAACATCAGCCTCACTTTCTTTTTTCTTTTTTTTCCCCCCTCAAGTGTCGCGCATTAACACGCTGTCTAATCCTGCAGCTCTGCTTTTACACCTCTTCACTTCATGCACATTGTTCCATTTCACATGACGGAGAGAAAACATGTGAGGAACATTAGCTCCCTCACTCATGAACGCGTTTCTTCATCTCTTACCCTAAGCCTTTTTTTTTCCTTTTTTTTTTTTCGTGCTCATCGCTAACACCAAAAAAAGTTCGTTTCACTCGCACGCAGCCACAACCGATTCGAGCCCAAAAAAGAGCGAAATAACACAAATATAAAGTGTTTAAAACTCACCACAACGCTGTTTGCAAGTTCACTTCTTTTCTTTTTAGGGGCAACTATGGCTGTTTTCTCTTTGAACTTCTCCAGGATGGTGTTCTGCCGCCGCTCAAGTGTCCACTGTGTCCAGAGGGCGTCAGTCTCTCCGCAGCACAAAGCGACAGGCAGTCGGGCGCCTTAAAGGCACACACTCCATTTTCTATCCAACGTCTGTGGAGGAAAACACCGGGCCTCAGGTCACACACACACCGGCCAAGTGTCTTCAGGGTAACGGACATGAATGATCCTCCTCACTGCACCATAAATACCACCGAGGAACACAATTTACAACTGCGCCCCTCCGCAGTTCTGTGCGTAAAAGCCTTGTGCGTAAAATCTAGTATCTAGTCTTAAGGCCAAACTGTGATCAGTGGTAGCCTCACCAGGTGGACTCTGTTTGGCTTGTTTTACACAAGCAAGACTTTTCTTTTCAAGCCACCCCCCACTCCATTAAAGAGTCCTTTGTCTGCAGTCTTATCAGCGGCCTCATTAGGTGAGAAAAGGGGCGATTCGGAAGCTGTGAAGCTGAGCAGACTCCCCGCTGAGATGCGTCCCTGAGCTCATTTGTAGCGACTCTGCCGCCACAGAAATGATCTGATGGGGCATTTCACTCCACAGGTGTTTACATGTGTTTTCGTTAAAACTTCATCAAAAGCTTCAGATGGCCCTACTTCCAGCCTGCAGGGGCGGAAGGACAAGCGAGGAACAGACACACCTTCAATCCGGGCAGGCACATTTAAATTAGAATCAGATTCAGGAAGAGTGACTAATTTCTACAAGATGAGCCAAAACAAGAGTGTCATTTTGTTGAGTCATGTCATTTAAATGTGATAAAGGTGGGGGTCTTTGTATCCAAGAAGATTCATTTAAGTATTTAATGATCATATTTAAAGTCATGTTTAAAGGTTTGCTCAATAATGAACCAGTTTTGGTGGTTTTGGGTTAAAATGAGCTCTTCCAGAGGCAAGCTGAAACTGTTATTCACTTTAAATTTACTGACATTTTACATGGAAAATGTAACTTTGCACACTCATGGTGAGTAGATCATGATACAGGATTACTAACAGCATGCCAACAAGACTTAAATAATTAAAAAATGTGTGTTTTGTCCTTTTGGAAACACATCCAGGGTCCAATTTATGTGCCAAGCTGAAACTGATAAAGTTAAATTTTTTGCTGTTATGCTCATTTTTGGAAAGTTTGTGTTACACCCAGTTGTTTTTAATATTTAGTTTATTCTATTAAAATACACACTGGTAAGTTTGTTGGGTAGTGGAATGATAACATGAGCCTCTCCGTGCATGTTGGTGAGGCCAAAAGATTAAAAAACTAAAAATAAACAGCTTTACAACTTCTGTAACTCAAACTCATCCTTGATCTCTATGAAGGCCCCAAAATATACAACTTATAAAAAGTGGTGAAATATTTTAAGTCAAATTAGGAACAGCACAGTATAAAAATATAAAGTAAAACTGACTTCAAGTATCAAAATGTACTCATTATGCAAATTTGCACCATTCAGATTGAGCTGTAGTTGTAAGCAGCTTCTTTTATTTTGCCAAATTTTAACATTTTTACATACTTTTGGTTTGTGTAATCTACAATGATGCACCATTTTCTATAAACTGATCATGTTTTACAAATAAAATCTAATAAACTACAGCAGTAAAATAGATGTAGAGGAGTAAAAAGTACAATATTTCTCTCTGATATTAAGATTAAGTATAAGGACATGCACATGCAGGACTCATGTGAAGTTATTGAGTAAATGCACTTCACTTCATATTCTGTAAAACTGTTGTGTAGCATTAACCTTTGTGTCGTCCTCCCGGGTCAAATTGACCCCGTCTGTTTTGACTGTTCCTTCTGTCCTCCCTCTCTCCTTCTCTCTTTCTTTCCTTCTCCTACTTTCCTCCCTTCCTTCTTTCTTCTGTCCTTCTTTACTTCCTTCCTCCCTTCCTCGTTTCCTTTCTCCCTCCCTCCTTCCTTCCTTCTTTCCTCCCTTGCTCTCTTCATTCTTTCCTTCCTTTCCTTCCTTCCTTCCTCCCTCCTTTCCTTCCTTCCTTCCTCCCTCCCTCCTTTCCTTCCTTCCTCCCTCCTTTCCTTCCTTTTTCCTCCCTTCCTTCCTTTACTCGAGTACAACAGGAGGGTTAAATACTTTAATTTATGAGCTTCTGGGTTCATTTCACCACATTATCAGATCAGTAAACGTATTTACTGTCAGAGCACGTCGCTCATGTCAAAGACAAACATTGTAGTTTCTCATTAGACTGACTCAGACCACCAGTGAGTCTGATTGATGTTTGTGTTCATTTTAAAACCATCAAATTATCTTGACTGCAGCTACAGTGACTCTGCTGGCTGTGAGCAGCGACACCTACTGGCTGAGAATGGTACTGCTACAAGAAAATCACTTAAGTCATTTAGGATCGTTTTCATTATAAATGCATTAATAGATTACTTTATTCAATTAATCACCGAGGCTACAAATGTGTAAAAACACCTTTGACAAATTCAGAGCTCAAATGTCTCGTTTTATCTGCCTCAAAACATCCAAAATGTTTAATTTAAAATGAATAAATAAAGTAGAAAATGCTTCAATATGAGAATCTGGAGCCAGTGAACGTTCATCATATTTGATTGATGAATAAATCTTAAATCAATTATCATAAATCAGACTATCACTAACTTCTTGTGCAGAATTAAGATAAAATCCCATCACACACAGAGTTTAATTTCACAACAAATAAAATTTATTCAATTATATATTACAAATATATACAGGTCATGTAACAAGGAAATATTAAAATAGACATTTTTTAGAACTATCGTTCGCAAAAAAGGCATTATGTTGAAAAAATAGGTTTTGTTGTGATCTCACATTGAAACTGTAAAAGTATGTTGTTTTTTTTTCTCCTTGGAAGCCACAACAGACTTTAATGTGCGCAAGACACAATGGACAACACATGAGGAGTGAGGCCGCGATAAGGACAGAACACAAAAAATAGCTGGAACACTTCAGTAAACCTCACAATTAAGTCCACAGTACAGCTTTTTTTTTTTTTTTTTAGGAAAAAAGTACAAACAACGCAACGCATGCACAGCATTTAATTGCCAAAAAGTCAAAAAACACCAGCTGTGGCGTGGAACTCCAGATGAGGAAGGAAGAAAAAACAGTAAAAAACAAAAACCAGGAAAAAAAAAAAAGAAAAAAGAAAAAACACAACGAAAGCGAAACACATGCTTAAAGATTTTTTTAAGCCAACAACAACGAGAACATCACGGACGAAGAAGAGGACACTCGATATAAAAACCAACTTTGGTCCATTAAAACATGAGACAGAACAAGTTTACAATCAAAATATCTATTATTTTTTGTTTTTACAAGTTTAAAACAATAATTACATGGCTATTTACAAATGCACAATTTTTTTATGTATAAAATAAGTTAAAAAAATTAAGAGCACAGTCTGTACACAATGTATGAACACGCACTTTGAAAACAATTGAAACCTTTCAGTTGTGTGACCCTGCTTGATGAGGAGCAGTAGCAGGTGGTGTGTCGTCCCTCAGCTTCCTGCACTGCCCGACCCGACTTTTGGTCTCCGCTTCCTGGCCTTCATTTGTAGCCTGGACCCCCTTTTTCTTTTTTTCTTCTTCTCCTCCTCCTCTCCTCTTCTCCTCGCCCCCCCTCCCCTCCACCCACAGGTCTGAGTACGCAGACAGTCCTCGTGGAGGGCGCGCCTGTTTGGACTGAGCTCTCGAGTTAAACCATCTCATTCCTAAGTGCTCTCTTCTCGTATCGCCGCCACATTCTAAGTGCTTCACATTTTTCTTCACTTTTTCCTCGAATGTGCGGGCCGCTTCCTCGCGTCTCTTTTTCCTCTCTCCTTTTTTTTTTTGTCAGGCCGCCCGCTGTGGCAAAAAGCGGTGTCTGTCCCACAGCTCATATAGGGGTGAGGTCAAAGTCGTCGTTGACCTCCACGAGCGGGATGTAGAACTCGGGGATCTCGAAGATGCTGGTGGACTTGTAGGTGGCCGGGTCCAGCTCCTGCAGTTTGAGCTGCCACTCCAGCCGCTGCACGGCGTTCAGAGCCGCCGCCTCGTGCTGCTGCCTCATCAGAAGGCAAGTCTGTGGAGGAGAAAAAGGGCCACGTCATTACTTCATACAACAAAGATCAAGAATGCCTTTTTTTTTCCACTCGAGGAGGACATGGACCCAAAGAAAAGAAAAAGACAAAAATGTAGAAAAGCAAACAGGATTTGGACTTAACATGACTTCTGTTGTTGCACAGTTGTAACTCTTCTAAGCTAAGTTAGATTAAAACCACCTTAAATAAAATAAATCAATCTTATCAACCTCTCCTCCTTTTTCTCATAAATTCTCTGAAAAAGAAACGACCGACCTCACATGACAAAAAAAAAAAAACCCCACAATGCGATATATTTAAAACTAAATAAATCTGTGGCATTTGGTGGACACTCATCTCCAGACTGCAGTGTTTACATTTTTAGCACAAGTGGCCCCAGAGGGAATAAAACAACTCACCCTGCCAGAAGCTACAGGCACAAACAAGATATTCACAGCATGTTTTTTTTTTTTTTTCCAACCAAGAAATCTTGTTTTCAGTTTTCCGTCTGTATTATTGTTGAAACGGACTTTGTAGAAGTTAAAATGTCTGCCGTACTCCTTTATTTAGCAAGTGATATATATATATAAATACAGTACATGAACACTTTTATATGATCTTATCTATAATCCAAATCTTTTCTCTGCCTGTGTGAATCTATAATAATCAGGCGTTTCCCTCTCCTCCGCCACAGTGACTATGACAGTGCAGCTGAGTTAAGGTACAATGCATCTGTGATTTGTTATTACATAAAAAAGTAAAAACAGCTACTTGTTAACAGCGATTCATCAGGAGCATTGAGTTGATCACTGCTGGAGTTATATCATTTCTCTGTGTTATAAAACAACCAATAAACTCAACGTCAGGCTATAAAAAGGTTCAAGTAAACATCTCAAACTTCAACAGGAACTTTTTAGGGGAGGGTGGCCCGTAGCGAAGTTGATCCACTCAGAGCTTTTCTAACTCAATAATACATCACGTTACTAAAAAAAAACCTGCAGCACTGGACCACAGACACAGAACTGAGCTAATTTTAATCTAATTCAGCCACTGGGATGCAACCTTGGTATTTCAGGAAAAAGGAAATTAAGTTTTTGGAGGATGAAAAACCCAAAATAAAACATGACGTAATCACTTAAAATACTAAACACAAGAAAAACAGAACAGGATTTCATACTTAAAAACATGTTATTTGGAACTCAAGGGTAAACTTTGAAGACTAAAAACACAAACACAGAAACAGTGAAACCCAGTCAGACCAGAATAAAAGTCCATCAGTCATCGTACCTTCAGTTTGTCAAACTTGTCATCGACGTCCTGTAACCAGGACATGAACTGTCTGGCGTTGAATCGGTCTCTCACCGACGTTTTGCCGTCATCATTCTGCAAATACACATTTAATTATCATCAAGTAACTCACACAAAAAAAAACTAATCAAACACTTTATTTATACTAATGATTATATCCACTGTTGATTTATCCACAGAGTATTTTCATGAGTTAGAAAATGTCCAAAAACATAAGAAAAAAAAGGCTTGTATTGCCCGTCCATCAGAATTAAAACAAAGAGGTCCACAGTTTATTATAACATGAGGGAAAAAAAGCAGAAAATCCTCAAACTTGAAAAGATTAAACCAGTAAAAATGTTAAATTTTTGCTGGAAAAATGACTTAAAAAGTGAATCAATTATGTAACTGACACCTTAAACAACTGAAAAGAGCACTCTGGTAAAGAGATCTGTAGCATGACCTGTGACCTGTGACTGAGACACTCACCTGGACGTCTTGCGGCATGTTGTACACCTCAGCATCCAATAAAACTGTACAGGCACTGAAAGGCAGAGTCTGATTGGCTAGTGTTCTTGCAGCCCGATAATGTACTCGTAAGACTTCCTGCTCATTTGAAACAATCAGCTTTTCCTGATGAAAGAAAAAGAAAAAAAGATCAAATTAATACTGTAAATCCAATCTGAACTGTGTGTTAAAAACATTTATTTTTAGCACTGATGTCCCTTTAATATCCTTTTAAGGTTTTTTTTACAAGTAGTTCCATTTGAGCTTCAACAAGTGGCACTAAAAGTGTCTAAATATGCTCAACCAAACCTAAACATTACAGATAATTAAAACAAAGAAAGTCCCAAGAGTGAAGGTACGCACCCTTTCAATGCTGTGTTGTAGTCGTAGTTTCATACGGACGACCTCTTGTTGCTTGAACATCTCTTTCAGTTGCTCGGGTAACGACGGAGGTGGAGTTATCTGTCGGAGAGAGGAGACGGAGAAAAGTTCAAAAACACTGCAGTCTGAGCTAATTATCTTTTACAGTTGATTTGGTTTTGCTTCTTTTTCTATGGATTTAACATTTCCTACAACACTATGTGAGCCGTCCTGACGTGATCGATTCCTGACCTGCTTATGAAACTCAGACAGGCTTAAAATAGAGGCTGAGAATTAAGAGCAGGGATATACAATCAACCCCCGATCCTCGACAGTTTCACCTAAAAGAGGAGAAATTAAAACTTTCTTTTTGAGTCCAACGTCCTCGAGTACAGAAAGAGAACAACTAAAATGTGTCGATGTTCACATATCGGTAACTACAGACTGAGATTGAATGTTGGGAATTGAGAATCTGATCCTGAGCTGTGAGGAAAAACACAGAAATGGCTCGAATATAAGATGAAATAACGTCATATATTTTTTAATTGAGACAGTATCGTCCTATTTGGAGCGTCTTCAAATCTGTTTATAGTGCATCTGTTGGCGTTACTCGTCTGCAGCCGCTTGAGAGGGCTCGAGCGATCGCGTGTGTTTCTAGTCACGACAAAGTAAAAACGAGTCCAAAGCGTCTTCTGACGTCTTTACTGCAGAAACACAGCGAGGACTGAATCTGTCAGGCTGCCGCAGATGACGAGGAGGAAGAGCTCAAACAGTCTGAAAATAATTTTGACCGCTCCCAAAAGCCTGAGAGGAGAGAGAGTGAGTATGTGACTATACTGGGATCCATCTTCAAAAAGCCTTTTTTACATAAAGCAGGTGCGCTGGTAAAAGGGGAGAGGAGGGGGGGGATATCTTATAACCAGGGTAGAATCATGTTTGGGCCAAAATGGTACGACTTAGATTAAAGTGAACAAGTGGAACGAGAAATATGTAAACTATGTAGATGTTTTTTTAAAAGCGGCTCAACTGGGACACGAAGACCTTCCTGAATCAGAGCAGGTCAACAGGTGGAGCATCGAATAAAGAAAATCGCTTTCAAAAAACTTCTGCAAGCAATAAAAACTTCAGGTCAGCTCTATAAAAGATCTCATATGATCTTGTATAACTGAAGGGATATAAAACTGAAAAAGATGTGCTGAAAAAACAGGATGGTATGATTCTGTATGAGCTGAAATATGTCAAAGATGGTGTAACTTTAAGAGGAATTGTTGCTCTACTAAAAATATTCGTGATTTTTTTTTTTTACACTAAAAGAGAAACTCACTGTTGGAATACAGAGTTTGCTGAGCGGGTTCCCATCTAACAGGTAGGATCCGTTAAACGTCACATATTCGTCGTAATACTGCGGCGGCTGGGGTATGACGCTGCACAACACTTTGCGCTTCTCCTCGATCTTCTTCCTGATGTGCAGGAACTCGTAGTACGGGTTCGCCCTCTCCGTCTGGTACGGCTCGATCTCCTCCAGCTTTATAGAGTCCACTATCGCTGCTAGAGACTGCTGACCTTGCTCCTTGTCCTGCTGGGTGGCGGAGCACCCCTGGGAGCTCGACACCTTCAGCATCTTCCTTTTGCGAGGGTGGGGCACGTGGAGGTCCATGTCCTCGTCTGTGGAGCGGATCTTGATTTTGGCCCCTGAGGAATCGGACTCCTGGTCTCCGGACTGTGGAGAGGAGCTCCCTGAGGCGGTGCTGCTGCTGCTGCTGCTGCTGCTGCTCAGGTCGGTCTGTGGCGGCGGCTGGACGAAGCTTAGAGTCGGCTCCTCTCCACCTGAAGATGACTCCTGTTTCTCTTCAGCGGGAGTCACCTCCATCGGCTCGGCGGAGCACTCTGATCTATATTCGGAGGAGGACTCTGCACCCAGGCTGCTTTCAGCTGATGAACTCTCTGTCGTCATAGAAACAGCAGCGGCGTTACTGTTCTCAGAGCTCTGAGGGACGTCAGCCGTCTCTTCGGCTTTATGCTCGGGGCTCGCACAGGAATCACTGTCCCTTTTCTCAACCTGAGCATCGAGACACGGGCTGGCGGTGTCATCGGCAGGTTTTGAGTTCTTGTAGTCGTTTACATCCAGCTCCTCTTGAGAACATTTGGACTCGGCGCTTGGTTTGCTACATCCTGGCGGGGACTCCGCTGCAGTGGAGATGGGAATGTGTGCGCTGGTGGACGGTACAGGACTTTCCATCTCTTCTGTTCTGAGGCTTTCTGAGACGGTCTCCATGCTTTCTTGTTCCGCTCCTTCAGCGTTCTCCGCAAGGTTCTCTTTATGTTCAGAAACCTGCGCGGTACCCGACTCCGTCTGCTGCAAGCTCTCCACAGCAGAGGATACCTGAGGTTCCTTCTGCGGGAGGGTTTTTATGTTCGTGAGCGCTGCGGGCTCAGCAGATTGAGGAGCTGCAGGTGTCGACGGTAGATCGGAGTCTTTGTTGGGACATTCGGTCTCTGAATTTGTGTTCTCCTGACACTGGACGTCCTTCACAGCAGGAGGCTCAGAGGAGGGAAGAGGTTTCATCTCTGTTGACCCAGGCTGAGGACCACTACACTGTGAGAGGCTGTTACTCGGAGGATCTTTGTTTAACACTTGAGGTGTCGAGCAGCTGGTCGTGCTCTCCTCTCTCTCCGTGACTGAATCAGCGACTGAGTTCACGTGTTGTTGACCGCTGAGACTCTCTTCTGCTTCTGCTGCGGAGGTCTCTCTTGTTCTCAGCTCCTCTCCCGTGGTCGGAGTCAGGTTGGGTTTTGGCAGATTTTCCACAGGTTTACCTTCAGTCGATGAGTTGGCGTCCTCGTCCAGGATAGCCCTGAGGTAAGGAGACTCATGCCTGCCGGAGATCAGCGTCCGATTCGTTTGCTGCACATCTGGAAGACTGTTGCAATCTTTATCGTGCACAGACGGCGATCTGGTGGCCTGAATGACGAGGGAAGACTGGAGGAATGCAGGCTGCGAGTCTGACGCTTCCAGGTTCATGTCAGAGTCGTATTCACCGTGTCTGGGTGTTAATGTTGTGGCCTGACACGAATCCTCGGAGCTAGCGACAGAAACCAAGGACACCGACCTGGACATGAGGCCGCAGCGCTCGCTCTCGGGCCGGGGCGATCTGGTCAGACAGTTTTCCACGGCTGACATGACCTTTGCGCTGATGGAGGGCAGACTCTTTCCATCCAGGGACATGGTTCTGGGGCTGGTGCCATCCTTCAGGGGTTTATCTCTGCTGTGGGCATCAGAGGCTTCAGAGCTTTTAGAGCGCATGAGCTCTTTGCTTAAGCACGGTTCAGCCTTTGTTCGGTCTTTCGGCTTGGATTTCCCCGGGTCCGCCAGAGGTCGCTGTTTAAGCCTCTCTCGCTCTTTCTGTTTGATTTTCTCGAGGTGTTTTCGGTGCCACTGCTCGATTTCCTGGTCTTTCAGGCTGAGCATGCGCTCAAAGCTGGTCTGCATTAAGTCGTCATTCACAAGCCTTTTTTCTTTGGGCTTGGTGTCTCGTGTTGCAGGGGAGGCCTTTGATTTAGACTTATCTGCATCCGCTTCATTGGGTTTGGCCTTGCTGATCTTGGCCTGTTGGGAGCGGTCTTTGTGCCTGTCTTTATCCTTGTCCTTGTGTCTATCTGAATCTCTGTCCCGGTCTCTCCGGTCGCGCTCCTTCTCCGGTGTTCTCACAACTTCCTCCTTTGATTTTGTAGATAAGGACTTGCTGCTCTCGGACAGATAACTCTTCTTCTCTTCTAACAGTAATTTCAGATTGGAATTTGAGGAGAGAGCACCATCTTTTATTTTATCTCTCTTTTTCCTGTCGCAGTCCTTTTCTTTGGAGCGATCAGATTTACTATGATCTGTGGTTTTCTCGAGAGGTTTTCCTTTCTTATCAGAGTTTGTGCGATCCTTTTCTCTGTGATCCCCAGCACTATAATCTCTGTCCTGTCTCTCCCTGTCGGACCGTTTGTCTAGCTTATCTTTATTTTTCCTGCTGTCTTCATGTTTTTTTGTTGTGGATAAAGATTTCAGTTTTTCATTCTCTTTGTAGTTTTTATCTCCCGGCGAGTGGGAAGAAACGGCTGATCTCTCTTTTTCCTTCCAACGATCCACTGAATTCTGCGGTTCTGCTTTGTCAGAGTGCTCCGTTTTAACCTTTTTTTCCTTGTCAGGATGTCTTTTCTCTGTTTTTTCAGAATCCTTCTCTTTTCCTGGGAGCCTCTTGTCAGATTTCTCGCGTGAGCCTTTCTCAGAGGGCTCCAGCTGTTCTTGATCAGCTGTGATCCCACTTATGGGTTTCTCCTCTGTCTCTTCTTTCATGCTGTTGCTCTGCAGCGGCTCCTCTGGAATCCGCCCTGAGCCGTGGCAGTCCACTCGCTCGTCACGCTCACTTGGCTTCGAATCCTTTACCTTCTCCTCTTTACCAGCAGACTCCTTCCGCTCTTTTTTCACGGCCTTGTCTTTTTCTCGCTCCTCTCTTGGCCTTTTATCCTTGCTGCTGGAGTGTTTCTCCTTTGTGTTTTTCTCATCCTTGACAGGAGAGGAATCGGAGGTCTTCTGAACCGAGCTGTTGTCTTCACTTTCCTTTTTCACTGGCAGAGGTTCATCTGTCTCATCACTTTTGAAAAAATTTTCTTTCCAGAACTCTCTGTCAAACTCCAAATTCCTGTGGCTGTCTTTCCTGGCCTCCTTCTGCCTGTGGCGACTCCGCTCTGCCTCATATTCCCTCCTGTGTTTGTCTTTCTCCTTATGTTTAAGTTTATGCTTCTTTACAACTTTGCCGTCTAAATCGGTCTTCCGTAAGGCACCTTCAGAGCTGTCTATACTGTTTCCAATGTTGCCATCTTTGCAAGGGCTTGAACGGCCGTCGTCTCCATCCACACTGGAGTCCTTCTGTTGGTGTTTGCTCTTTTCCTTGTGCTTACAGCCCTTGGTGCTGGAGCCTTCAGTGCAGTAGTCTGCGTCTGTGTAGTGGTTGTATTTCACACCATCCACCGGACATGAGCTGTCACTGATGGAAACACACATCTTAGTGTTTTCCTGTTTGAGTGGTGTTTGTTTGTCTGTCAGGCTGTGGTTCAGTTTGGGAGATTTGATAGATGACAAATGGAAGAGGTGGACGGACGAGTCATCTTTAGGACTGAAAGACATCTTGAAGGAGTCTTCCTCCCGACCTTTATCTGTGCTCTCGGACACAGTTGCCAGAGAGAGGACTAAAGTTTTGCTGTTCTCTTTCCCGTCCTCTTGGTTTTCCTTGTTTTTATTCTGGCTTTTACTTTTCTTCTTAACTTTGCCCTTGTCCTTGTCCTTTTGCTCAGCATTGTCCTTTTTAGACCTCGTGTCTGCCTTGAGGCTTTCTGAGCTTTGGGAACAGGTGGGAGAGTTTCTTTTCTCTGAAAGGCTCTCCATTTCATCACTGGAGGTATCGGAGCTGCAGTGGACACGAGGAGTCTTTTGCTTTTTGGATTTAGAGGAGGAATCCCCCTTGCCACTTTGCTTTCCAGCCACATGATTCCTATCTTTCTCCTCCTTCTCCCTCTGTCGCAGTTCCCTCCGGAGGATGTGTCTGTCGTTCAGGGCTTTACTGAGATCCTCCTCCTCTTCCTCGTCCTTGAACTCGTACTCATCCAGCCCCGGCACGGACGATGACGATTTTGTGGCAGGTTTGCCATCAGAATCCTTTTCAGTATCAGAGTCTTCCATGTTGTCGTCCACACTGGATGGATTGACAGATGGTGGGTCTTCAGACTCTGCAGAAGAGAAAAGGTACAATACAAACAGTTATTTAAGATGAAGAAATGATTATGAAATGCTCTGTGCTGCATATAACACTGCAAACACTGTGATAACATAAAGCATCCATGATTTAAGTCCTAAAGCCCTCGACACATTGCTGACATTTGATTTTAAGTCTATAGGGAGACCTCATGGACACATCACATTATGTGGAACGGTGGCTGTAAAATTAGCATATTAAAGTGTGAACATAAGTGGGAGGTCAGCCAAACACTACAGCATTCTCTGCATACCCGAAGAGCTGTCATCCTGGTCCGATAGTGGCACCTCTCCCTTTAATAGCTGTTCAAGCTCCTGAGAGTCCGCCACGTCCACTGGGCGCTCACCACGCTTGTTGGCCTGGAAGGCGTTACCACCGTGGCGTAGTAGTAGTTTCACAATCTGCATGGAAACAAAGGACAATTACAAACATTATAAAATGTCCATAAAAAGTCAAAATTGATCAAGAGTAAAAATACAGCAAAAGCAAAGACTAATTTATCTATTTGGTCCTTCAGAGCAGCTGCGATCCAACAGTCTTTAATGCATTTTTGAATGACACTGCTTTGTGTTGTTTCATCGTCATGATGGGCATAAATCTTGGCAACAGTCCCCCTATTCAGCATTTAACTTATAAACATTTAATAAGACATTATAATGTAGTTGTGGGCAAATATAAAAAGACATTTAAATATTTATTAATGAACAGTATTTATGTAGCAATCATAACTTTCCTATGAAGACATTTTATTTTATTGCATCTATGTTTTACTATATTGTCATTCATTATCTGTTTATACACCACCCTTCACTTGAGGAGTTATAGGTGGTGACAACTAGATTAAATAACACTTCTATGTGCTAATAACTACAATAAAGTGTGTTATGATCAATTTATCAAATGTTTCGCTAAATAGGGGGACTTACAGATGGGGAACAGTTCTTGACTTAACTTTGTGTTGGTTTAAAGAATGTATAGTACTCGTGACATGATGTAAAATCAAACCAAATCACTCTATAGCTCAAGATTATTATTTAATATAATCATTAGCATCAAATGTGAAACTGTCTACATTTTTTGACATATGTACAAAAGGACCTCATTTTCAATTTCAGACCTTGTGACCTTAAATCAGAGTTTCAACATGCTGTTTACTTCCATGTCCTTCAAATTAAAAAAGTTAAGCTCTTACATCTTTATGCCCGCTACTGGAAGCATCGTGGAGCGGCGTGTCGTCATCCAGACCTTGCGTGTTCACCTCAGCGCCCGCTGATATTAAAACTTTGGCCACATCGTAGTAACCAAGATTACAGGCTTCATGAAGAGGAGTCCAACCTGGTGAGGACAGAAATCAGGCAGGTGAGAGATTCGTCAAAGAAAAATATGATTAAAAACAATTATAGGACAATGTAAGTCGAATGTATGTGTGTATATATTAAATGAAAAACATATAACTGGATTTAGTAATGTGCGCTGTGTGTTTTTGTGATCTAATCCTGAGATATCTCCTTTAAATCAGCAGCTGTCATGTTATTAATAGCTACCATTGAGACGTAATGAAAGCGGTTGAATGACCTCCCGGAGCATCGTACCTGCAAAGTCTTTGACGTTGACATCAGCTCCCAGGCTAATGAGCTCTTTCACTTGCTTGGCGTCTCCCCGGATGGCTGCCATGTGAAGGGGAGTCTCCCCTCGCTCGTTCCTCTTGTTGACCTTGTCCTTCTGTCGAGACGAGGCGCTGCTGGGGACTTTTTTCTGCACAGGGGTCGTTTGTGAGGGGTGACTGGGAGTCGAGTCTGGACGCAGGCAGAGAGAGAGAGAAGCAGTTAATTGATGCTTAAAAGCGAAAGCCTGTCACAGATTGATACAACTACCTGCCTCGATGAAAAAAACACGAGATTGAGCAACTAAAGGGAGGCTGTTTTACTGTGAGCCTGATATAGTATATTTACATTGTGTCTGTGTAGATTTCACAAGGTATCTATTAAAGGAATAGTTCAACATTTTGGGAAGTTACAGTTTTCTTGTTGAGTCAGAAGAGATAACTTTCATGTCTGTACGGTAAGTATGAAGCAACAGCCACAAGTTGGTTAGCTCAGATAAACAAAGGCTGGAAACAGATGTCTGCCTCTGTTTAAAGCCAGAACTTTACCTCTTTTATTTCATTTTACTTCTATTTTGTCTTTTAAAAAAAAAAATCCATTTTAACCGAGTCTTTGCTTCAACTTTTAATAAATCTTTTCTCTTATTTTACATTTTTATCATTCTTATTTTCTCTCATGTAAGTCGATCTCAAATTGTTCTTCGTTTTTGTTCCTTTTCTTCATGTTGTCCTCGGTCTGCACTTGTTCTGTCTGACAGCTTGTCAAATTAAGTGTGACGCACTTTGAACTTACATCAATCTGTATGAAAGGTGCTAAATAAATAATGTTTGATTGATTGATTCAGAAAGGTAAAACATCTGCCACAACCTTACAATGATGACAAGGTGAAATATCCGAGGAATAGTCCTGCATATAACCTCATAAAAAGCACAAACTGTTGTTTTTATCCAGATTACAATCACAGGATATGAATGTTATTTACTGAGCTTTAGGAGTTACTGGTAGGCGGATGTTGTTCCCTTCAGACAGTCAGACGAACTGTTTCCAGTCTTGATGCTTAATTCAGCTACTGGCTCAAAGTTCATATTTATATTAAGTGTATTTCTTAAAATGTTGCAATATTCCTTTAATGAGCAAGTTACTAGTGAGCCTGAAACAGGAAATTGTCACATAAAAATAACAAATAATTGATTTCTTTCCAGTTCGGCGGTTACATGAAATATTAGACTTTGCCCTTTACTCAAACAACCTTGAAATATTATAGAGCGAGCTTGCTCGTCAATGTCGCTCAGAGGCATGAGTCATCGAACAGTAAATATACTCAGAGCCATCTTGAGGATGTGGTTAAGGTGAGAGGGCAGAAACACAAACCTGGACTGTTGGCAGTCATCTGCATTAGGAGAGCCATCTGTTTGCGCTCTGACAGAGGATACCCAAACAACAGGTTGGGAGCCTGGGACTTCTTGCCCCCAGCCTCCTTTTTCACCTTCTTCTTGTCTGGTCCATCTTTATCTGCAACGAAACCCAGAAAGATTGATAAACATCCCAGAAAAAAACACTAATTTCAATCGTCACAGTGACACGGTTTTCCTCCTTTCCTTGTATCTGTTGGGAACGCAGAGAAACAGATGACAAGCATGAGGTTATAAAAACAGGGGACCCAAAAAAAAAAGAACTGCATTCTCTTAAGCCAGCCAAGTGTGAGTGGCACTCCTGTCTCCGTCGGTCGGCTGTTATAAAAACATAGACATGCGTGAGCTGTAACAAAAGGGCAGATGCAGGGTGAAAAAACACACACACGTGCATGTGTGTATGTGCGTTTTAAAAAGCAGCATGGCAGCGCAAGTGGGTGACGTGACTTGTAGAGGACACGGAGGGGGGCTGAGGAGTCGGACTGCAGCGATTACCTGCGTATATCCTGCAGGGAGGCACTAATCTCTCTCCCCAGGTCTCACTCGACTGGCCTGGGTCTGAGTCATCTACAGTGCAAAGCAGAGAGGATGGGAGGGGAAGGGAGGAGAGGAGGGGAGAGCAAGGGAGGGTGGAGGGGTGGGAAAGCACTGCATTAACGCTCACGCTCACTCTCTCTCTCTTTCTCTCTCGCCCTCCTCGTCTCACATGTACTCAAATACAGACAGGCACAAAAGGCAGACTCGCACTCCACGCACAGATTATGAGTCATGGCAACACAGGAGACATGAGAGAAGATCCGATCCGAGGTGGTCAGCTGCGGACTCATCGCTTCCCATCTTCACCTCGCAGCTGCTCGACACACAGAGGCGCTCGGCTGTGGGGAGGCAAAGCTGCCCCTTCCATGCTAGTTTAGTTTTATAACCTGTGCGACATAGATTATACTCGGAGCATTTCAAATTGAGGGTTCTCGTCTGTAAAGGATGACGCAGGACCACACAATAAAAATCATTCCCTCCAGCTTTTGCTCTACAGGAGAGATGAAGGCAAATCTGCAGGACCTCAAGCAAATCTGTAAAAAGCATTACAGTATTTTCTTTTACTGCAATTATGGCTGGATGATACACTAACCTATTTTTACCTCTCAAATCTTGTCGTAAACATACAGTTACATTTCGAGCTAAATCCATGGTAGCAAAAGAAAGGTCTGTTTTTAGAAGTCTGTGAGATCAGATCAAGACTTTAGTTCATCTTCAGCATAATGAAGGTTACTGAGGACTCTGCAGGATGTCAGAAACATTGGAGACAAACAATGATTTTTCCCTTCTTCATCGAGATAATCAAATAAGTTTGTATAATCTCAAACACAGCAGTAACATATGTGCAGGGTGCTGTTATTCCTTCTTGTTTTTAATCTCAACAAATTCTATAAAAAGACCAAAGTCATGCATCGTCCTTCTCTCAGTCCTCTCAGACTTCCTGCTTTGTGGCACTGTGGTCCGCTCCAGCTGAAGAGGTAAACAGGTGGCTCATATTGTTTCTCTCTCTCTCTCTTTTTTTTTTTTATAGGCTCAGTAACTTGCTGAAAACAGCTGGGCTCTGTAGTTTTTAGCAGACGTCACTCAAACAGGAGTAAATGTTCATTTGTTGGAGGCTGTTTTCAGCGGAGGATTAACACAAATGCTTTGGAGAGTATTCACAGCAGCAGGAGAGAGTTTGAGAGACCGACTCCAAATAAACTACATTATAGTGACATAATGACGGAAAATGTCGTCCATTGTAAATAAAGATCTATGGCACAAAGTGATAAGCTATATCAGGCTTTGGCTACACACTTATTAATAGCATCAATTAGTTGTTGGTTTTGTTCTTTTAATGGGATCTGCAGACAGTAATGAACTGTCAGATTAGAAAATATTGCTGAAAAGCTTTATCCTTTAACTTAATACATGGCCACGCATCAGGAACTGGCGGGTAGCCTTTGTTAAAGAGGCGTTTGAAGCCTTCATTTTTATTTTCATTTGAATTTCAACAACTAAAAGCACAAAAATAGAGAATAATGTTCCCCTATTTACAGAGGTTACTTTCCACTCTTTTTCTTGAGTCTCATTAAAACACCCTGGCTGATGTTTAGCTATTCAACACAACAGTCTACAACTTCATCAACGTTGAGCCTGATGCCACACAGTCGAGACCATTTGACCTATCGTCAGTCCCAGAGGAGACCATACAACGGGCCACCAGGGGGCAGTGTGCAAACATGGCAGCGTGCCAGCAGCATGGCTGTTGGAGGAGGAGCAGGGAGGAGCAGCAACAGTCCTTACCAGTGTCTGAGTCTCGCTCCTCTGTCCGGGGCGGACTGTTGGTGAAGGAGAGCTTGCGCTTCATGGAAGACTTGACTTTCCCTTCCTTTCCCAGCAGTTCACTCCGGTCCAACTTCGGAGTTTTGGTGAAAGGGGACAATTTGTCTTTGCTCTGTGAAAGAGGAGGAGAGGGACATAAAACATGTAAGAAATCGGGCATGTCAAACACAACAAAGGTGTGGCCACGTTTGTGAGCTCTGTGTGTGAATATGTAAACAAAACACTTGTGGCAGTGAATAAACGAGGGGGCCTGATTTGAAAAGATTTGTTAACCAGCTCGACAACAAAAGGGTCGAGCTTAGCATGCGGGTAGACTTAAGCTTGCTAAAAAACACAACTCTAACACAAATTGCAGATGATTACACGTTACAGGCTGTGTTGTATCTCTGCAACATGTTGTTTGTGTTTTCACAGGCAGCAGGTTCGCCAGCATTGCTCGACAAAAATCAGGAGTGACAAGATTTTTTCCCCCCTACACAAAAATTAAAATCCAGAAAAAAAAGACGTCTGTTTTGAACGGTGTTATGCTTTTTTTGCAGCGTGAGAATTTTAAGAGCAGCATCGGTCACATCCAAAGAATACCTTTAAATATTGATAAACTTATTAATGACTTCCTTTAAAGTTACAACAACTTAAAGCCATGTGGCAGACAAGGTTTTCTTTACTCCCAATTCTTCACATTTTATGCTGAAATAAAAAAGAACTGCAACAATATGAAGCTAGCAACATCCTGAGAGTTTAAAATACACTAAATAAAAATAGTTAAGCACATAATAGACTCTGCAGATCTAAAAAAAAGGACGTTATGATACTTCAAATCAAGACTCTGTACGTCACCATTACCTGAACACAATCTAACACCGGCCAAACAGCTGACTAATCATTTAAATTGATATACGTCCACCACTAGCCTCCATTTAAAAACAACTGTCTGTATCAGTCCAGCCACCACATGCTTTGTATAAATGAGATGATGATGATAATGGTGATGTCCTGCCTGGTAGAGAGTAGAGAGTCGTCTTCTGTGTTTGAAAAAAGTCTTAAATCACTAAAAGTTGTGATCAGTCAGGAATAGGTGTGGTTTTAATTAATAGTTTTTTTTGGACTGTGTGGGCTAAAAATCATAAGACGCCTAATTCTTCACAATAATTCTCTACATGTTTACGATCAGGTCAGGCAAACTCGTTCACATCTTTAAAATCAGTGTATGTGATGAAATAGTGACATTATAGGCCACCAAATTTGTGCTTTAATGTCCAAATTTTTCTGCTGACCTCCCCCAGGCTGGTTACCTCATATCTTTGTGGAAAGCCGTACTAAAAGCAAAACATAAGTACTGTAACTCTGGGGTTTTAGTTGCATTTATTTGGCCTGTTATCAAGCTGAAATCACAACTGGCAACTCATTTGAAAAAGGTCTACTTGCTAAGTACTAAACTTCTGATCAGTAAGGAATCCGCCTTGTTTTAAATAACTATGTATAGACTTCGTGGGCTAAAACACACAAGAAGCCTCATTCTTTACAATTAACTACATATTTATAATCAGGCAAAATATTTAAACATATGAAATAATTAAGATCAGTGTAGATGATGAAATAGTGACTTTATCGGCCACCACATTTGTGCTTTTATGGCCAAATCTTTCTGCAGACCTCCCCCGGCTGGTTACTTCATATCTTTGTTGAAAGCAAGACATAAGTACTGGGTTTTAGTTGCATTTCTTTGGGCTGTAATCAAGCTGAAATCACAACAACTCCCACTTCACAAATGACAAGAAGTTGCACTCGATCCCTCCTACTTGCAGCTGCTAATAGTTTCACAGCTCCTCCTGTGATATCAAGTAGGATAACAGAACATGCTTAAATTATATAAAGAATGATGATGCAGATGAAATGACTCTGCTGCATGCACGAGCATTGTATGCCGACAGCCATATCGCCTGCTGCAACAGGTCTAAACAGTGCAGCGATACTATCTGAATTAGCACAATGTCTAATGCTAATTCCAGTTACTGAGCTCTTGCACTCTGATCTGCAAGGGGAAAAAAACCCATTACTTTAGTGAGCCGCACTTTGGTGCAGTAAAATACATTTCTGTCAGGAGGAAAATGTCTGCAGTGTGTTTGCTCCTTTGATCTCAGTGAAGCAATATGCCAGCTGTGCAAAGCTGAAGTGTCTGGCAGCGCTGAAAAGTACAGAAGAGTTTAAGATATGAACGACTTCTGCCTTAAAATAAAAAGCAGGCACACACTGGCTATCTCATTTATGGAGAGCATATGAGTAAGTGGTGTGACAACTGGAAAAAACAAAGTCAAGTTGAA